>NC_062519.1:28923325-29239252 GCF_022655615.1 Tachysurus fulvidraco
GCAGTTGCTAAGAAACACTCAGAATGAGTTTCAGAATGTGTTTTTGTTTTTCGTTTGGTTTCTATTCTTCCCTGCTTTACTGCAGTATAATAGTTCTAGTTAAAGGTGTGTGTGTGTGTGTGTGTGTGTGTGTGTGTGTGTGTGTGTGTGTGTGTGTGTGTGTGTGTGTGTTTGGTTGCCCGTTTACAATCAATCCATAGTGGTATTTGTCCATTTGTATTCTTCATTTTGAAAAGCAAGCATGCACAATTCATACACGAATATGTCTTGGCTTACGCCAGCGATGTCCAGTCTTATACACAAAGGGTTTTCATTCCAACCAAGCAGAAGCCACACCTGATTCCATCTGTTTAATCAGTTCTTGGCTTTTAGTAGACTCTGGTGTGGCTGCTGCTTGGTTGGAATGAAAATCTGCACCCACACCGGCCCTTTCCGGATAAGATTGGACACCGCCGGCTTACGCAAACATTTACACATAACTAAAAGGATAATCAATGTGGTGTGTGTGTGTGTGTGTGTATGTGTGTGTGTGTGTGTGTGTGTGTGTGTGTGTGTGTGTGTATGTGTCTGGTTTGAGGGCTAGGAGTCTAACAGATCATGATGCAACTTCTGAGATGAAAGGAAGAATGCAGGCAAGGCGCAAAGGTGCAGACAGTGTGTGTGAGAGAGAGAGAGTGAGAGAGAGTTAAAGAATGTACAGTGAGTGACAGTCCTTCTCTGCTTGCAGACAGAATGAGAAGAAAAAAATAAACAAGCAGGACACAGCAAGCTTCCTTACAGCAGCATCGTGGCACAGTTATAGTCAGAGTTTGCGGCACCGAATGAGGCCGTCAGCCCAGAAGGAGTGCGTGCCAATGAAACGGGAAGCTGTCAGCTGCCATTCTCTCTCTCGCTCTCTCTCTCCCCCTTCCCCCTCTGTGTCAGTCTCTATCTTCTGTATCCTCTATCAGTCTCAATCTTGCCCGAGACCAAAGCAGGTCAGGTTGAAATCGCCTCATGATTTGTCTCTAGAACTCACACTGTTCCTTTTGCAGTTATTCAGGTCATATTGTGTGTGTGTGTGTGTGTGTGTGTGTGTGTGTGTGTGTGTGTGTGTGTGTGTGTGTGTGTTCATAGAAAGAATAGATTCATTAGTTTTAACAGCGATCTGCTGTACAGGTTGTTTGCGTATAGCATGGTGAAGGAGAAACAGAAAGAGTGACTTGATTAGATGTTTTTGAGGCACAACTGTCTAGCTCGTGCTTCTAAAATTACCCCGGCTGACATTTGGAATAGGGCACACTCCGAAAGCTCGAACAATAGAAACAGTCAAATTGACAGTCTGCAGGGAGTCTCGACTGAACACATTACTGCCGTGGCAGCCCATTAGAAGTGTGTGTGTCTATGTTTGGTGCTTCTAGGTTTGTATTTATGCATGAGCGTATTATATGTGATGCTGCAAGTTTCAGGATGTTTAATTGAATCATGGGTTTGTGGTTATTGTGCGAGGTAATGATCACGGTGTGGCGTGTCGTCAGTATGTTATCATTGCGAGGGAAGATTTGCCGGTGTCGAAGTGTTTCACCACCAACCACCAGCTGTGCTGAAATTCTACAGTTCTTGTCACTGACGATTCTTTTAATGGTTTGTTTACACAATAAGTACCATTAGGCTGTTTTTTTAGACACATACTGCATTCAGGTAGTCTGTTCAGCAACATTAAACTCTAAGCCAAATGCCACGCGTTATTAGGACATTCCAGAAATGTTATTCATACGTCAAATACATCGGAGAACATTCGAATCGTTTTCTGTTAGCTAGAGTCCTTCCCTTTTCACTCTTACCCTCTGGCTTATAGAACATTAGAGCATTCATCAACGTGTTTTTAAGGTACGGATAACATTCCTGTAATGTTCTAGTAACCTGCAAAGGTTTGGCTGTGCTAAATGTTACATGAATAACATTGCGGCAATGTTTTAATAACATATGTCACATAACATATGCAAATTGTGCAAATGTCCAAATATTCAAATTTGTATCTGTATTTGGGATTTGTGGAATTTTTCTGGCCTCAACCAGAAAGGCAGGTAACTTTGTTGAGCTGCTCACACTTTAAACAGTTAACCCTGACGCATCGTACATCCACAGTTAAGGAAATCCTGGGTTATCGTGATACACGTTTCCTGCTGCTCATACTTTACCTGAGGTTAACAGTTAATTCTGGCTCTTTATAATGACATTTCACACTGTACTTCACTAAACCCTGGCTTAACCTTCTTATTTGCATATTTGCGATATCGACGACCATGATTGGATAAATACAGTACAGCCTGCAACTGTTTCAAATAACGACTTCTCTCAGTCTTTCACATCAGAAATGTTGACTATAAAACTATAAAAGTAAAACTTGCCGCTCTTGTTTCCTGTCACCGTTTGACATTATTATTTCTTTATTCTTTAAACTCTGCAACTGTTGTTTACACAACACAAGCCTGTGATATGAGGCACACCCTGTTCATGTTCTGATTGTGTGTCTGGTGCTACAGTACGTCAGCAAATCCTCCTCCTGCCTGCCAGAGGGAACCCTCACCCAAACATAAATATTTGCGGTTTGCGCAGGTCCACTTTCGGCTTACTGCTGGCTTACTGCTGGCTTACTGCCGGCTCACTTCCGGCTTACTGCCGGCTTACTTCCGGCTCACTTCCGGCGTACTTCCCGATTACTGCTGGCTTACTTCCGGCTTCCTGCTGGCTCACTTCCGGCTTACTGCTGGCTTACTTCCGGCGTACTTCCCGATTACTGCCGGCTTACTTCCGGCTTACTGCCAGCTCACTTCCGGCTCACTTCCGGCGTACTTCCCGATTACTGCCGGCTTACCTCCGGCTTACTTCCGGCATACTTCCCGATTACTGCCAGCTTACTTCCGGCTTACTGCCGGCTTACTTCCCGCTTACTTCCCGATTACTTCCGGCTTACTGTCGGCTTACTTCCCGCTTATTTCCGGCTTGGTGGACTTAAACACCTCAACAGTGTCCTGAACTATCTTGCGTCATCACCAGTTTCACTCTATTGTGAAACTATTGTATTACCTCTTGTTTCCTTTGTGTGTGATCTTGCTGCTGCCAGTTATTGTGTTTTTTGTCTTTTTCTTTGCCCTGTTTTTTTTCGTTAGTTAGTTTGTTTTATATGGCATATGGATCCTGGACACTCATTACATGTTTGTCACCACAATGCGGGGTACTCAAAAGGTTTTCTAACCCTGGGGAAAAAGCGGTGCTAAGACTGCTTCTAAATTACTAGTATGAAATGTTTCTCTAACCTGGGTTAGGTGCAGTGTCTGTTTTTTACATAATATAATAAATCCTTACTGGCTTTTAGTTTATTCATCAGGGGATCAGGCAGCTTTAATGTGCATTTGTTTGTTTGTTTGTTTGTTTGTTTGTTTGTTTGTTTGTTTGTTTTTTTTGGTTTGTTCCACTTGAGTGATTGCTTTATCGTGGTCAGGATGGTCAGAAATAAATGATCAGTTTATATAAATTGTAAAATAGAAGCACATAAGCTCATTAGAAATTGTTGTGGACATGTATAAGCATAAAGCACAAAAGAGGGCAGAGCTGGTCAGATTTTCAGTGTAAGATTTGCTTCAGGAGTGAGCATGATTAGTCAGCGCTGTTTACGTGGAGATAAAAAGTGGGCTGATTCTTTTGGCAGCATCATCGGTTGGTAGGTGAAAAGCATTGTGGGTAACGTTGGAGACCGTTAACTTTTAAAATGCATACAAACAGTGTTCAGACCAAATATTAATTTTTTTCTATATTAATATTAAATGTAGTAAATTCAGGGTAGATTTTTCTTTCCTGTTTTTTTTTTAAATGCTGCATGCACATATGCTTCTTCGCCAACGATAGCCAAGGTTTCCAGGGCAAATATAATCCCCACGTAGAAGCCGTCGTCATAGTTCACAGTCGTGCCACCGAATGACCTGCATTAATACGAGGAATTCTAGCAGACAGCATCCCATCTCCATTGATGAGAAATGTGATTTGGCTTTTGCACGTCTGGAAGGAGGGTGTGTGTGTGTGTGTGTGGGGGGGGGGGGGGGGGGTTCGGTTGGATAGAGGGTGCCATGTTTACGTAGCAAGCAATTTGATTAATCCTCCTCAAAGACAGCGAACCCAAATATGTGTGTTGGTGTCGCCGCGATTTAAAATGGAAATTACAGAAACAACTTCCAGCTGTTAAACTGTGAAATGGGTTTATCTAGTAACTTATTCATGCACATTTGCATTTCCTCTCCTCCAAATTAATTTATTGCAGCAAATAAGGGCAATTAAAGCAAGTGCAAAAATATTTCAACCCTTCTATTTTTTCCCCTAGCAGCAAAGTGCATCCAAGTCAAATACTTCTTTTTCCTTCCCTTGCTGGAGAATTGCGCAAAAAATTACGTGGCGTATAATTTTTATTCTTTTACCTTGGGGCTGTGCTGCAGTAGCACACATGGGACATGGTCAAACATACGCATACTCTCTGGCACAGAGTGATTTGTGGTGCGTGGGTTTGGCTGCAGGAGTGTGCCGAGGGCCAGGCGAGCTGACTCAACACCGTGTCACTTCCTGTGAATGATGTGGCCCGGTGGCAGATGCCTGGCACCGCTGCAGTGTGTGTGCACACTGTCGTTAACACGTGCTGCGCTAAAATTTCATCATCAAAATGGCATTTTATATGGGTAAGACATTCTCCTGTGTATCTCGTCGGAATCTCAAGTAGGAAAGCGAACTCCTGGGAATAATTCTACCTTTGTTTTAATCCCATATTCATATAGTGTGAGAGAGAGACTTGATTTGACTGTGCCTCGAATTTCATTGTGTTTCAATAGGAACATATGGCAACTACAAATTTATATATATATATATATATACACACACACACAACACATTACCTCTACATATCTGATTACACTACCAGTGTTTCTGTTTAGATTTTTCTTTCTCCGATTATATTTTTTTGATATACTTTAATACTTTTTTGATATATAATCTTCTTATATTGTATTCACCTGTGCCTTATCTTTATTCCTTATTTTTGTTCCTTTCCCTACTATTGGCTTTTTTAGGGCAGTCGTACTGTGTACGATTTCACTACATGTCGTACTGTGTATGATTGCGTGTGTGACAAAAATGTAGTTTTATTTTTTTATATATATAATAACAGTTTCTGCAGTTCCCGTTTACCAAACATTAGACACCAAATACTAAATACACTTTTAGCAATATGAGCAACAAACCGTCTTTTTTTCTCATCTTCAGCTTTTCCAACAATGTTCACAGAGGTTTTTTCTTCTTTTTTAATGTCAGTCAGCACGATCGCCACATAAATTAAAATCTTCGCCCGTCCTTATGTTTTTCCACACCCGCTCTGTCTCTCTCAAGGACCTGCAGCTCCACTTCCCCTCCTTGTTTCCAAGGGAACTGTTTCTAAGGTTACAAGTTTACATATTTTCTTCCTCCTCTCAGCAGTTGAAGGTGATCCCCCTTCCAGCAAAAAAAAAAAAAAAAGACGACATGATAGCATATAGGTCTACACCAGCATGCCCAGTACATGGAGACAAAGGGGTTGAGGTGATGTTTGTACCTTGATTTTGGTTGAAGGACCTTAGAGGACACTTGAGCGTCATATTTTAATATGAACACTGTGTGACGGATCATGCAGCGTTTTTGCTCATCCTTGTTTAATGACACTTTTAGCCATTTTATGTTTCTTCTTGAAAATGTGGTTCGAATATCATCCCTGCACGTGTCAGGTTCATTAATTAATTTGTTCATAGTGTAAGAGAGGCTGATCCTCTAGTGTCCTGTCTCTATTCCTGGATTGACCTACAGAGCAGCACAAGCTGTTTACACCAATACGCCGTAAAAAGAGACTTTCCAAGGATGTTGTACTACCAAGAGCATCAAAGGAGATTTCTTTTATTCACTTATTTTATTAGATTTTTTTTGATAAATTCCTCATTAAGTGGCCAGGGCCTTGACCTATGCACCTTACGCAAGCAGGTTTGTCATTGATCAGATTTTGCCTTGCTTTTTTAAAGAGTGTGGTGAACTCTAAACAAAGCCAGAGGGGAAACAACATTTGTCCTGGAGGCTGATTAATTGCACAAGGAGTTAATGGAAATCTCTTGTCGGCTCAGATGAATGGTTGGCTGTGCGTGCTCAAAGTATGGTAGTGTGCACCCTTTCCATATTTATCCCACATATACAGAAGACCTGAGAAGAAAACAAAATGTCTTCTCGAGTCAAATCTTTTTTGTTCGTTTGTTTCGTTTGTTTCAGCTTAAAGACCCCACTGTATTGTTCTTTAACCCCACTGTATTGTTCTTTAACCCCACTGTATTGTTCTTTAACCCCACTGTATTGTTCTTTAACCCCACTGTATTGTTCTAATACTTGAAGAACTTCAGCATTTGCAAATTTGACCACTTGGTAAACAAACCCATGGAGCGAGTCTAAAATCTAAGCTTTACACCAAAAGCAACTAAACTCACTGAAGTGGAAATGACTTTGGACACGAAAGCTGCAGTATTTATTTATTTATTTATTTATTTATTTATTTATTTATTTATTTATTTATTTAATTTTTTTCATTTTTTTTTTCCAGTAGAGGTTACTTTCTCTTCATGCCAGCTTTATCTCAGTGACCTGTTGATTTGGAAACATCTGTCTTGTGATTAAATAGAGAAGTAGAACATGGTACTACAGTCTCTAAAATGGGTTGGTTTGGGGGGTGGGGTGAGGGTGGGGTGAGTTTGGCTTACCAAATCAAATAATATTACCAAATGTATTACCAAATCAACAGAAAGCTTTGTTTCAATACATTCCTCTAAGTAATTTTGTAATTCAATAAAAAAATTATAGACCCTTTTTTTTTTACACCTCTGATGTTCAGATCTACAATTCTCTCCAAAAAAATGCAAATTTATCCAAAGTAAATACACAACACACATTAGCAAAGTCACTTAAGTTCATTTTGCAGTATAATAAATAAAGCTTATATTCTCTTATATCTCTGGTTGCTGGTTGCTTATAAATCTGAATGTCTGTGCAGTTTGGGGTTTAAATATCTGTAAAGATCTGTAACGCTATTCTTTATCATTAACAGTATTCTTTGCATATGGATTTTTCCCGTCTGCTAATACACAGTAGACCAGAACATGAGTGTCCAAACTTTGCAATGTTAATCATATATTTAGCTTTTGCATTCTGACCCTTCGTGCATGAGCTCAGCTGGAAATCGTTCTGTCATGCTGTTCTCGCCAATGCTGTTCTCGCCAATGCTGCTTTCTATTACCTTAGAAAAATGGTCCAGGCTTCAAAAAATATACGTTCTTTATGTTCAGCTCTTGCAGATTTCCCCTCCCCTTTTATAACCATGGCCAGTTTTTATTACACATCAAGAATGTAATTGAAAGGTCTTTTCATGCTCAAGTGGTTGTTTGCGTAGCTGTCCTCGCTTTGGAAAACTAAAGATTTTCATTTGTAATAGTTGAGCTTTTCATAGTCAAAAGGAATTCCTATTCTAGCCATTGCTGTACAAAACTGCTGCTCCTTTCTCTTTCCACACGTACACTTCTATTTAAGATCAGAGACAAAAGAAGCTGCAAAGGTAAAACGCATTCATTTGACAAGCGAGGCTGGAAAAATAAAAGGTTTTTATCAAAGGATACGGTGGCCATCTGTAGAAATTCAGGAAATGGTGCTTTTGTTAACCCTGGTTAGGTTCTTCTTTCTACATTTCTACATTTTTAAATAAATGTGCCCATTGAACTTTGATGAGTTTGCACCAGTATTTCACATACAGTAACTTATACCATCTCTCTCTCTCTCTCTCTCTCTCTCTCTCTCTCTCTCTCTCTCTCTCTCTCTCTCTCTTTCTCTCTCTCTCTTCATAGCAGCACTACAGCGGGCAGTAATTCAGTTTTTGCAGGATTACACTGCGCATGGTTTGGGGCTCTCACTGACCTTTGAGAAACTTTACTAGATAACTTTAGAGCTCATTCTAGGATTACTGCACACTTCATCTGTTCTACTGAGTATCACTAGAGCTCCAAGGAGTCCATTTCATGTAGAATGAACATATCAGACACGATGTGTTAATCAGGATGCCTGGACTTTTTTTTTTTTAACCAGAGGCCAAATAATGGAATTTGCACCTCTTTTGTTGTGTCTATGTTCAGCATAGAAATTGTTTGTCCTTTCTAACTAAACAGTGGTGGTTAAAGGCTCATATGAAAGGAAACACCGAAAGCTGTAGGAATTTGTAATGTTTTATTAAGTTTTTGTGTTTTTCCCAAAACTAGGAGCAATATATTCGTTTTTTTCCCCCCACACAGTTTTGTTTCTATCTTTAAAGTAAATGCTGATATCAAACCCATTTCTACATTTTAAGGTACTCATAAGTACTTACCTGTATACTTAAGCCTCTAAAATTTGAAGTTGATATCTTCAGTTACTAGAGTTAATTGTTTAGAGCCACTGAGGATTTGTTCATTTATTGTATACAATATATTATAATACAAGGTCATGCATTGTGTATCGTGTTGTTTTGGAGGATGCTATTTTGTTTTTTAGGATTCGTCGAACCAATGTTCTTTTTTTTTTTACTTCACAGTCAACACAGACTGTTGTATTATGCTTATCTTGTTGTGGCTGTTTTATTGTAGAACAAAAATGGCCCGCATTGCTGTCCTAATCATATTTTCCCTCGCATGTGTCATGTTTAGACAGATTCTTTGACTGGCCATGCCGCTCTAAAATACTACACTGCCAAAGCCCTTTTTATTTATCCATTTCCAACGTCAACATTTGTGCATTTCCATCTTGTCCAGATTTGTAAAGGATTTTGAATTTGGCAGCCAGAGCTAATTTGAGCACATACAAAATAGTAACTTTAATAGCGCTACCACTTTTCCACATCTGTCAGTGTGCCTGGGTACAATGGTTTTTCCTCTAATCATAGACACTCACTGCCATTTCTTCTTCATGTCCGTTTCTTTTTCTTCCCACCCTCGCCTCATGCTCAAGCTAGAAGAATTTCAAACGAATAACAAGAAATGCATACACACCATGTATAATGGCTTTGGCTGATGTGAAAATTCCTCTTCTTTTTTTTTCTTCTCTGTTCGTTTAAATTAACTGGTGTTGCCGGAAATTCTATTAGGCATTCAGAAGAAGATGAAGAAGTAAAAAAAAAGTCTATTGAAAGACACGCGGCGGACTTAGGATCTGCGAATTCTCCGATCGGATCTGTAGAAGACTAATTTCATTAACATTGTCAGTACATGATGATTATGTGGCTGGATAGAGTGCAGAGACAGAGAGTCATATTCTGCTAATCAGGGTCTGAAATAATAAGCAGGTGATGAGGACAATCGGACAAGATTACAAAGATTTCAAAATGACCTGGAGCGTACTGACTGCGTCTCGAAGAGTCACCCGGGAACCGACACGCGTCCACCAGCTCCTGATATTGCTTGTCACAAGCTTGTTTTTTGTGCTCTTCAGTTTTTAAGCCTGTACTGATTGCTGCCTGGCTGTGTCTGGATTATGTCCTGTCTCTAGCTCTATAGAAGAGAGTGGATGAAATAAAGTCTTGAGCGATGGTGGGAAAATGAAATGAAAGAAGCAGAGTGGATCAGCGCTGGCTGAATTGCATTCTCACCTCTCTCATCTCTCAAGGTGCAAATAACTAACTCGCCAATTACTTTGAATAATTAAGTCATCAACCTCTTGCATGACGTGCAAGAGGCAGTGATTAAGTTATTAATTAGCTTAATAATGTGATTTTTTTCCTGCGCTGGTACAGATGCCCAAGTCACCCTTTCAACTATCAAAATGGAGGTGTAATTAAGTTGTTAGCTAGGGAGATGCTTATTTCATGCCAGCCAAAGAGCTCAGATGCAGCTGTTGTGCAGCGCCTTCAGGTTCAAGCAAAGTGTCCTGTTGGATTAAGAGGCTAAATATTATAATTTCTACAGTATCAGTGCAGATAGATAGATAGATAGATAGATAGATAGATAGATAGATAGATAGATAGATAGATAGATAGATAGATAGATAGATAGATAGACAGACAGAGAGATAGATAGATAGATAGATAGATAGATAGATAGATAGATAGATAGATAGATAGATAGATAGATAGATAGATAGATAGATAGATAGAGTGACAGACAGACAGACAGACAGACAGACAGACAGATAGATAGATAGATAGATAGATAGATAGATAGATAGATAGATAGATAGATAGATAGATAGATAGATAGACAGACAGACAGACAGACAGACAGACAGATAGACAGACAGACAGACAGACAGACAGACAGATAGTCACAGGCTCCCCGTGACCCGAGGTAGTTTGTATAAGCGGTAGAAAATGAATGAATGAATGAATGAATGAATAGTTTACAATGAAAAACATCAGTTTATAGTTTATCAGCATCAGTCTCCATCTCATCACCCGAGGTAAAAGTCACTCACTATATTTATCATGAGCCTTCACATCATCTCGTCACTGCTCAGATGTCTGTGCCTCACCAACATCTATGCAGACTAAATGTCTTGTTATTGACGTCTTTTATAAAATCACTAAGCATTTTAAAACTATGTTGTTGCATTTACAGACTGCTTATGTGCTTTACACTGGCAGTTTGATGCCAGTTTTTCCTTTATTTGATTCATTCTAATTAATTCAGTTAGTTTTGCCAGTAAAGACATCACACATAGCTAGTAGAGGCAAGGTTAGAAAGTAGCCTAGATGGAAATATTTCTGTTATTTTGGTAAAATGTATTTAAGTTCTTACGGCGGAGCTAGTGAAGTATATTATTATTGAAAAGCTCATTGTTTTCCCCTCAATTTTGTCTATTTCAGAATATGGTGACATCCAAAGCCTTTTCCCGGACCCCCACACATTTACTGACAGAAGACCATAAGACAATGTTAAAATAATAATAAATGGCTCTGTGTGCAGTAATTAGTTAAAGGATTGTTTTTTTACAGCAGTGATCTCTGTAGTTAAAGATAAATCCAGCCAGCCATCTTAGACACATATATTATAGATATGCAGATCCAATAAACTCTATTAATGAACGGGAAACATCATGTGATGTAGCTCACAGCATGTTTTCAAACTGCTGCTCATACAGTGCCATTTGGTGAAAGGAGCTATCAGCCCTCTTCTGCATACATGAGGTCACAGACATCCACGATTGGCTAGTGTCGCTGTGACTGATAAGTGAGCGTGAGTATGCCATCCCACCTAAGCAGAGAGCATGGCCGATTTCACTGCTTACACTCCCGGATGCTAATGGCTGTGGCATCAGTGGGGTTCGAACTCATGCTCTACTAAAGATTTTTCAAAATACATCATTGTCAATTAAGATCGTGAAACTTAAAAATGGAATTTTTTCCTCATTTTTAACACTAAATCTTAGAAAACATGCATTTCGAAAATGTCTTAACCCATCTCAAGCAACGGTGTCTTATTTTCCCATGGTAACGTAGCATGCAATAATGAACAATGAACTAATTATTTACTTAAACTAGAATTTAAATCACCGAATGATAAATGAGTGTAGTACATACAGTTCGTCTGCATTTCTAGCCCTTTTTTGTTGCACGCTCGGCTAATAAAAGAGGCTGATAATTAGAGCAAAACCGTTTTTTGCTCTCCCAGCTTTTGCCATTTCAATATGTGTTTGAATGTCGGTGTTAAAATATCGCATGTGGTCAGTGAACACATTGAAATGTCCCGTGTTTCCACAGGCAAATGGCTTCATGCTGTGTGTGTATTTTGGTCCGTGGAGCTGGCTGTGTCCAGTGTGTCATTAAGGAGAGGTAATGAAGCTGAGAGTGTGACTTTAAAGGTCAAACTACAGATTGCAAAGCACAGAAGGTCAGGTGAAGAAGGCTTAGAGAGTCATTATAGCTGCAGTCTTGCCTCATTTGTCAGAATTTTTTGTATTTTTTTTTTGTATCTAAGTGCAATCAGAAGATAGTCTGCAATACTTTATTTTTCTCTTTCCGCGTCTAATTTTACGTGATGGTTGAATTTACTACCCATGTCTTATTTGACGTTATTGCCCTTAAGTGAGGAGGTGCCTCTGCCACATGATTCGTAAACTCTGTATTAAAGAAATCCACTTTGCATATTTATACAGTGACAAACAGCACTATTTAAACTTGTTCCAGCTTATTAGCGCCACTTTGTGTCAACAAGTGGATGATGATTTCCATAGACCAAACTAAACATATTGTAAGCTCCTGGGCTCTTGGCGAGGATCAGGTTTATTGTGCTTGGGCTCAGTGGTGAGGATTTAGCTAGGCTCTTTAACAATAGGGTTCCTGCCGGACTGTTTGAGCTCTCTTGCAGTGCTGTTGCCATGTTGTGGGCTCTGGTTTGGAGGCAGACCTACGAGGTCTGTGTTTACATAGCAAGAGCCATGGTCTGGCGGCAACTTACGCTTTGTTTCAATAGTGAAAAGGCCACGGGAAATCAGATTGCTTTGTGTCTATGTGCTTGGAGTGAAGGAAAGTGATGCCCTATACTTCCCTGTCCTACTTTTCTTTTGTTTAATTGGCTACGACCCCTTACCGCATCTTAATCCTGCCAGGGACCTGTTTTGCTTTGGAGTGGACAGAATACCGAATGCTCGTTATGATGTTATGTCAAACCGTGCGAGTTTTCCTTTGTTATTATAGTCTCTGGCTTGTTCCTCAGGGACCCATTCTGATTTTGGTAAAGCCGCCTTGTTGATATGACTAAAGCTTGAAAGGTAAAAGAGCTATATAGTTGAAACGGGATTGAATAAAGATTACCCCCTTACATTAACCCTTTATAAATTCTATAAATATAAAAAGTAGCTGCTTTACATGTAATATTACTTCTAAATCTAAAGCATTAGGTTGTTAAAGGAAACTAGCAGGAAAAGTACCTGTCTGTATTGTCTGTGGATTTGGGGGGGTTACTAATTTGCAAATTCATAGAATCTTGCTTTCTTGGTGAGAAAAAAACCTTCTGTGATTTTTACTGTTAAGAAATGTTATCTAATTTAATGACTTTTTTCTAGGGTCTACTATGTCATGTAATTTGTTATTCATGATAGGATAATAATATGATCTTTTGGCTGACTTTAAAGTAAGTAGCGCAGCTGGTTATGGGCTTTTGTGTGCTGTGCCTCATTACCATCAGACTTTTTAAACTCTCTTCTGAGAATGGGTAATTTTTAATTTTTTATACAGACATCACAATCCATCTTCACTAATTGATGGCTGATATTCTTACTAGTAATTTTTTGTATTGGAACTTTTTTTTTATTCAGCCGAAATGTACACTTATGCAAATCAGGCTTTCTTAAATGAAATAAATGTATAAATGTGCACACTTATTAGAACCAAAATGATTTAGATAATACCATGCGCTCTTATTATGCCATTTTTCAGCATGATCCATAAGTCCAACAATAATCAATATTTTGAAAAAACTACTCAGTGATGTCTTTATGATGAGGGTTAGGAGTAATTATGTGCTTCATGAATGCAGATGATCTGGAAAATTGTCTGGTTTGAGGAAAATGGTTTTAAAAATAGAATGTGGTGTATTGTTTTTCCACTCGACATGGTTTATGTGGTTTATAAAGAAAATTGTCTCAAGTTTGATACGTATACCAGGAAACAAGCTTTTTGCAGCTTGTGGCAGGTGGGCGGCGCTCAAGCCTTCAGACTTCTGGTGCATTTGCGTTAATCTTACATCATCACAATGTGCAATAGAGAACACAACTACAGTATATTGACTCACCAGATTTTTTATTTTTGTGTTATTTTGGTAAGTAAGGCAGCTCTCCAGTTCTGCGTCCCACATCCTTCCTGTGCTGCTCGTGATACACGTGTGCTGTGGAAACAATTGTTGTCGTTATTGGCTAAAACTCACGCGCATGTTATTTTTCTTCCTGAACAAATGAGGACCCGATGAGGTATGAGCTGTATTCACATTCACAGTTCCAGTGTAACCGAAGTCAGAACACCTCCTACTGGTAGTCTCAGGTCCAGAATCACACTGCACTTCCTCAATCCCAGTCTGCATCACAACTTTCACCAATTTATCATGAGATCTGTGCTTTTTCTCAGAAAAAACTGCAGCGTGAAAGCCCACTTTAACCAGACAAGATATAGTGAAGCTATAGTGAAGCCAAACATCTGTCATCTTTGCCTGTAGTGCTTCATCTCACACACACACAGACCTTTTTTAATACTCTGGGTTTTATGCTGAAGTTTTGTCTCTACAGCCATACTGTACCAGCAGCCACACATTTTCAGTCACTGGCTCAGTGGTTGAGTCTATTTGCTAAAAATGTGGATTAGTCACCACATTCATATTCATTTCTATCTTCCTTGTACTGGTCTATGACCTTTTTGTTCTGATCTGGGAGTCAGCAGGAATCTTGAAACTCCAAATGCCAGCACTCTTGCATGGAATAGTCCAAGTGCAGATTCAGTTCAGAGGCCAGGCCAGGTTTCTTTGCTAGATCCACATCCCAGCATGCACTGCTTTGGCTCCAGGAGAGGCTAATGTGATGGAAGCTCATGTGGTTCAGAGAGCATGTGGTGATGTTCAGGATGCCGAGACCAGCGTTTGTGCAAGGAGGAAGATTGGAGATTATAGCAAAGAAGAGATTAAGGGCTTTTTTTTTAAACCAGACTTATCTTTTCTTCAGCCCTGTGGATGGCCACTGAGCAGAACCCCTACCTGTAGAGGTGAATCACTATGGACCACTTCCTGCTGTCATTCAACTAGGACTGAGCACTGGACTATACAGCTGTTTTATTTACAGCTAATGTTTTTGTAGTTGTGTTTGTAGTTTTAAACGATCAGTCAAAACATGAGAGATATCTGTCATATAGATCCTATGGATGGACAAATCAGTAGGACAGTTGCCTAGAACAAGCAGATTTCATGCCCAGAAAAGTTTATTTATTTGACAGAAATATTGTATTTTAATTTTTGTTGTAATTTCCCAGTCGATAACCAGGTTCAACAACCAGAGAAGGAGAAAAAACTGCTTCGTTACTGATGCAAGTTTTCTTTAAATATGTATTTATTTAACCGTCACTGTGAGTATACAGATGAATGTGCAACTTTTCTGATATCTGTAAACCTAAACGGAATTGTGCAATATAAATTTCAGCGTTCATGCTGCGTTCAGTAGTTAAACCGATCAAGAAAAAGATAAAAACTAAAGAAGCAGACACAAATATTTGATTTTGAACACAATGACTAGACAGAGCACTACATGTCTTAGCTGTAACGCTGGATAGTGTTTTCACCAAAACAATGTTTTATTCCCTTTTGAAGATCATTCTGATGCTCAAATCACACACGCTGCTAAACCACTGCTAGCTTTTCGTTACGGCTTCACACAGCAAATGTCGGCCTGCGATCAAGTTGTTGGACAGCGAAGCACAAATCAGCGTAATCAATTCGGTTTGTAGTCTGACGCCGGGTGTCATACTGTCTGTGACGTTTGTGTGCTACAGTTGAGAGAAACATATTTCGGGTTCATAAATGCGTGTAAAACTTTATAGAGGAGAAGCTGTCAGAAATTGCAAGGCTGCAACACACATTTATTTATTCATTTATTTGTCCATCTTTTACCCCACTGTTACAGTATCTGCGGAAGTACTGAGACTTCTAAATATAATAGTGCACATTAAAAAGGCTGTGCTAACAAAAAAAGAAGCACCAACAATGAGCGATAAAGAATCTGATGAACGAACGAATAAAAGCGAATAAAAAAAATCACTCACTGGAAAACAGCCAACTTTGATGGAAAATAATTCCATTTCATTTATGCATGAAGATTAAGTGTTGTGAGATAAACCTTACTCTTAATATAGAATCGTAATCCATTAACGTTAGAGTGGTGTGATTATACGAATCCAGCTTCCTCCCTCAGACAGATGGTTTGAGGGTTTTTTTTCCTCTCGCTGTTGTCTTGCTTGATGGCAGTGAGAGTACAAATGCAGAGCCAGAGACAGGTAATTGCAGAGCTTCCTGCTGTTTGAAAATTGCGTGGTAGCGAAGTGGAAGTGATGTACTGTCCTGAAGGCTGAAGGATGGGGTATGCACTTGGCTACTGAGGACACAACAAGAGCACCCTCTGCCTTCTGAGAGTGAGTGTGAGAGAGAGAGAGAGAGAGAGAGAGAGAGAGAGAGAGAGAGAGAGAGAGAGAGAGAGACCGACCCTCAGGGTAAAGGCACCCATGGATTTGAAGTTTATTGTAAAACATTGCTATGATCCTAAAATCGTATTCTTTTAAAACAGAAAGGCATGTTAAGTAAACTTTACAAAGTTTATTTAGGCTTCTCCCGGCTTATTCAAAATGCACCCAGGCTGCAGTTTTATGTCCTTTTCCACTTCCTGAATCTTGTAATTTATTGGAGAGGAAGAAATGCCATTTGTCTGAAAGCATTTCATGACGGTAAGGCCTTGTTATAACACAACACCATCCATTTTGCACCACGTGGGCCGTGCAGTCTAAGCCGATCTCCTGCATTATTTATGCATTGGCATTTCTAAGATGCAGCACTTTGTCCGTGATTCATTATCCCGAGATAGGAGGAATATTGACACAGTTTGTGTCATGCTAGCGAGGTAATAAAAAATATCATATCCCCTTCCAAATGGATTTCCATATTCATCCCTCTCCAAATTCAATAGCAAAGGGCTTCTGTTATTGAGATGAAGCATCTGTTTCAGTGAATATGATCTGCTCAGCCAGGTCTTCTACTGTGATGGATGGCTGTATGGTCACGGTGTGCTGGTGAATTATATTGTGATCTTTAAACACTTTGCCTTAGCGTTAAGGGTAAGAAATAAGAAAAATAAGATTTAGCATTCACCTGGACCAGTAATAAAGTTTTTTCTGTATTTTAGGAAAAAGAGGGAGATTTAAAGGAGCCAGCTGTGACCATTGTTTTATCCATTATTTTATCCAAGCTCTAGCCATAGTGCTCTCATATCTATGAAGATAAATGGAAAATCCTTTTTAATTAAATGTAGTATATTTGACAACGGATTTTAAAATAAATAAATGTTCTAAAGTAGCTTTCTAGAAGAAGATTTTGACTTTTACACATTTTGAAGGAGTTTTCCAGTGTCAGTCAGTTTATCTTCCGCAATAAAAAAAAGTCCTTAAGTTAGATGACTATGATTTCCACAAAGAATGTTTTTTTTGTTTGTTTTTTTGTTAATGAATTGGTCAGCGAACTGTTTCTAGCTGTTTTGTCTCACAGTGTTCACAACATTCAGTATAACTATAAATGGATAAAAATGATGTCACAGTGTTTATACATCATGAATGTGAAAAATAAACTTCAGATGGATTATTTTCCAATAACAGTATGTCTCCATCATGTTTCATTTCTTTCTCTTTTCTTTATTCAGAGAAACACGATATCCTTTTGAATATATTAGCTCGTTCAGAGTATCATGCGCAATTTGGGGTAATTTAATGAATAGTTTCAGAGCATCTAGCATGTTAGATAATCCTCTACTGCCTGGAGGGTTTTTATCATATAATATAAATGTTCTTTTTTAAATACCACAAATTAGTTTATTTACTTATGCATGCATCAGCAGGTTTCAAATCTGTCTCAGCAGGAGCAGGTTTCAAGATGGAAATGGAACAAAATAATCTTTGACAAAATTACATTGTAACTGCCAATTCACAAAATAAAAATGTTCTATAGCCCTGTCCTGAGCTTAATCAGTGTCCAGCGAACCAGCCCTCAGGGACAGATTTATGTCAGTCGATCGGCGTGTGGTGCACTTGCTCTTGCCCCTATATTAAAGTGTATGCCTCAGCAAACAGCTCTCCCAAACACACGCATGTAAAAAGTTCTCGGCTCTGCAGGGAAGTGGCGTTAAATGCCAGAGTGCCCTTGTATCAGAGTGAGAGAGAGATAGAGAGAGAGAGACAGAAAGAGAGAGAGAGAGCTATTGAACACTTACAGCTGTCCTGCAAATCTCATTGCCGTGGCCCCATTGCTGTGCTATGATTTTATTGTGTCCCTCACCAGCGTGGAGATGGAGGTGATAACCCCATCTCTCCAGCCCAAGAGCTGAGCTGCAAATGTTCTGATTCCTGCTATAAATTGCATTTGGACCCTATGTGTGTGAGAGCTCAGGAGGGGACTTGTGGGAAAGACAGAGAGTTTCTAGTTTTTTTGCCACCCTCTCCGCCTCAGACGTCAAGAATCATCTTTGTTCCGTGTAATGATGAGTGTTTTTTTTTACCAAGCCAACATGTTAATTCCATCATGTCAAACTTGTCTTTTATGTGTTTTTTGATTGTTTGTTTATATTTCTCATAATAGAAAATTTAAGAAAAGGTTGTGAAAGTGTTGTGGCAGCTGATTTTCAGGGGAAACGTAGTTCATTCATGCTATTAACGTTGCAAGAAGTCATCAGATCATAGACTAATTTGCAGATTCATTGAATTTCTATGATTGTTTGCATAATCTGTGTGAAATAAAGAGACTAGAAATTAATTTTACTACCATGAACAAAGAAGTGTGTCAGTGGAGATCAATGAGTGGCCTTTATGAACAAAGTCTAAATCAATGGGTCATTGGGTACAATGGTGAGATTAGTCACTCAGAACAATGGCGAGATCAGTGATTGATCATTGGGAACAATGATAAGATCAGTGATTAATCACTCGGGAAAAAAGTGAAATCGGTGATTAGTCATTGGGAGCAAAGGTGAGATTGGCGAGTCATTGGGAACAATGGCAAGATCAGTGATTGGTCACTCGGAACGTTGGTGAGATCAGAATTAATCACTGATCGTTTCTGAACTGTTGCTTGGCATGTTGTGATGTTCTTTGTTTTCCTGGCATTATAGCATTATTATGTACATGGTATAGATGATGAATAAATAAACTTTAGATGTGTCATGCATGTGCTGTTATTCACAGAAAAATGCAGGTGTAAATACAACATAGATTTAAACCAGGTTGTATTCTTAAACCAGTTCAGGAAGACAATGATACACTGAAAACGAATTAGTATTTCCAAGCCATATTTGAGAAAAAAAAAATTTCATTCCTTCAGTGCATTATGGCAGTGGTCCCAAACCTTTTTTTTCGCCGCGGAACGGTCGGTCAATGTTTGATAATTTTACCGTGGCCAGCTAGGAGTGGGGGGTGGCGGCTATACAATTAAATTAAAATGAATAATTTAAATTTAATTGTATTTAAACATGCCTTTTTAACTCACTACAATGCTAAATCAATGAGAACCCTGAGCTTGTTTCTTGCAACAAGACGGTTCCATCTGGGGTAATAGGAGACAATGACACCCGAAGTGTGTTGCTTATGTCCAGTTTATTGTGTTGTTTTGTTTCGGTTGCCGTTACTGCAGAAAACCCCGCTTCACACATATAGCATGTCGGAAATGGCGATAGGGATTTAAGTGCTGTGGTGACAATCTCAAGGTATTCCGCCATGACTTTAATCCAGAACACCGGCAGAGTTTCTAACTTTCTAACGACGTCTGTTCCGTACTCATTTTTGCTAATTTGTGGGTTAAATTTGAGCAAACACAATATACACGTACACCAAGCACTGTTAAACAGGACAAAGTACCGGTGAACAGAGAGAAGAGCGATACACACCTTCTCTCCACCAAAGCTACAACGCCACTGCAGTCGCTCAGCTCCAGACATCACCTAAACCCAGCCCGATAGCATGATATTTTGGGCATACGCGGTATTGGTGCGGCTTTAGGTGACGTCTCTCAGCTCCCGGTTAACCTCTCGTCCATGTAAAGTCGCACAATCCCGAGAGAAATACACCACAGTAAATAAAATGGAAATAATTCAATGTTCCTTGGGCGGCCCGGTACCATTTAGTCCACAGTCCGGTACCGGTCCACGGCCCGGGGGTTGGGGACCACTGCATTATGGTATAATGGACAATAAAAAATTGCTACCTTTATGGAACTTTAAAGGCAGTGTGCAAAATCACACCAGGGCTGTAGTCATGTAAACCCATGTACAAGGCACTTTAAAATAATCCAAAAGACAATTAAATATTTATTGTAATATTTAACTAAAAATGTATGGTCTGGGAAAGGGTGAGCATATGATTTAACTCAATGGTAGAAGGCAGGTGACTATTTCCCTCCGTTTGTTAGTGATTAGGCACAAGATGCCAGTTTGTCTGCCAATTACATTTTGTTCTTTCATGTCTTTTTAGCTAGTTGCCACCTGCTGCTTCTCTGTCACCTTCTGCTGTTTTGGGCTGGTTGAAATGGAGTATAATAGCCTTAGCTGGAGCAGGAGGCCTGTATCCTCTGCCCAGTTAGAACTGTCCCTTGGCCGCACTCTTACCTCTGCCTCTCAGCACAGGTATGGGTTTGGGACAGATTGCATTTTTGTTTTGCAAGACAGTCTCCAGGGTCCCGCTTTTCATCTGTATTCCAGGAAGCCGTGCTGAGATCATGCTCTGCATTTCTGCCTGTTCCCTTTTCATGCTGGTCACTTTCTGGCTGCTAATTAGGCCTGGCTTGGGATGGCACTCCCTGTGAGCTATTCTAGTATTTCTGTAAACCTTTACTTCCAAAGGTTTCAGCAACTGAGAAGTAGAGCATCTCTAAGATATGCTGATGCTTCTGAACAGGGACGATTGTACTGCATTTTTTTTTTGTACTATAGCGGGATTGGCAGGTTAGCTCTATATGGAAATCCAATTTAACTGTGGATGGGTACTGCATGATGATCCTTTTTTTCTTCATCATAGTGCCAGAATCTGTACAGGAAGAAGGTAAAGAAGTAAAGTCTACAGATTGGCTTTTACAGTCTAATGTCAATGAAGTGTCTCTGAAATGTATTGGCACTACTAGCTGCATCATTTTCCAGCTGAGGGCCTGAACTGTCGGGATCGATTTTTGCTACTTAGTCATACTTGGACATAGATGATCACTGTGATTATGAATTGAAGCTAAGGTACTATTCAGTGACATTTTTACAGAGAAATTGTCTGTCTTAAAACTGTGAAATCATATTACAGCCTGGGAAGATGAGCCATGTACCCTATGACCATGAGCCATGTACCCTAGCCACTAGGGGGCTCTTGATGAGTTACGTTTTAAACTAAATGATTAAATTGACCAATGCTTAGTCACACACAGATCTTACTATGGAGTGTGTTAATTGAACTAGCAAATAAATGTAAAGTCACAAAATCTGAATAAGTAACTATTGATCGGTCATTGAGGTATACGGATTCACGCCTTTAAACAGAGATAGATTAGGAGATGGAAAACATGAAAACATAAAAGTACTATAAACCTACACTAATGGGGTCAATAAAAAATTAAGTCTAAAAAAAGGAACAAGAAGCCAGAGTAAATTTGTTTTCCCTAATGGGTTTAGATTAGAACGGAATTCTGAACTAGGCCAAAAAACAGTCAACATACTGTAATGTCACTGCTGGTAACTGAGTCATTAATATACCGGACTTTGAAACTGTCAGAATCTGGTGTGTTTATGAGAAGAGAAAAAAAAAAGACCAAATGAGACAATAGAAATGTCCACACATTAATTTAATATACATCATAAAGTGTGAAAAACTCCCACTTGCTAATTGGAAGTAATTCCTTGTTAACTGTTGCCTCGTATTTGTCATAGCATTTACCAGACATCAGAAAAGAGAAACGGTTTTGGTTTTCTAGACTGGAATCTCCCATATTTGCTATGTCTTTTCATTTATTTGCCTGCTTTTCTAGCTCATCCCTATAAGACTTTTGATGCAAATTTGGCTAGTCTTCCTGAAGTTGAGCTGTTAATTGCTTAATCCTTCAGCATATTTTCCTGCTGCTAAATTGTGTCGCACAGAATGTGCTGGAAGCAGTGTGAGTGTTAGTCCCATGCTGACAGCAGGTCTGTTTTGTATTCCCTAGCCCACCACTAGCTTAAGCTTAAGCCAATGCTCAGAGGGGTAGTCGCATAGACGCTATGCTTAACACCAGCGCCGCCTCCGTAGAGATCGAGCCCCTAGCACAGTCGGAGGCAATCCTAGAAAAATCAATAGACACTAGGTTTGCTCGGGTCTGTGGAGATGGTGTTGGGAACAAGGTCAGAGATGTTATCTTAGCAGGGAGTGACAGTGCAGTGGATTTGACAAACTGTCTCAAGTCCTGTACAAAAACGTATGTAGCATACAGATTGTAGCTTTCAAATGCACCATAAATGTAAATTAACATTGATATATTTTATGATATAATCAAATTCTTTCTATATTTAAAAATGTTATGGCTATATTTACTACTGCTTGTTTATATACATGCCGAATTAATAAAACGAAAGCTCAGGTTTCCAAATGATCTGGTAGATCCAGCCTTAATTCATCAGTTTTATTTTTTTATTTTATCTGCACTAGTCTCTCATGGTCATACTGAAACCGATCCCACAAACAGGCTTTGTGGTAGAAGGTGCTGTGCCAAGCAGTTATCTGAATCACATTAGACTCCCACGGTGACCATGACGGCTTCGTTTTACCACCAAGGTTGCTCCAGCAAGCACCATCACTTTCCTTATCTTTCCCCATCTGGATAATCCAAACAAAACTTTAAAAGTACTGTGACTTCTGTTCTATTCCAGATAAATGTTCTTTGCCGGTCAGCATGCATGGCTAGTGAAAGACAAGAATGATTTTCCACAAGTGCTGCTGATGGCTATTGCCGTGGAGAGATTGCCCTGCTTCATTACAGGTCTATTAGCAATCAGTGAGGTCCATTGGCACTTCATGGGCCTGACTTGATGCCCCTAAAAACTCACACACAGCACCAAGTGGAGTCACAGGTATGAAACCTGAGATGGGAATTTTTCAAATGTTAAATTGTGTAGTTAAAATGACACGAATACATTATCAGTTTGTCTGCATTTCAAGCATAAACTTTTTTTTTGGTACAATCACTCCACATTAGATAAAATTTCGGCCATTATTTCCAGTTATGAGCAGTCTAGATCTTATTCTCAATTATACCTAGCCCAATTCAATTCAGTCCTATTTGCCAGTTTTATTGTTGTAATGCAGCAGAGCCGACATTGTCCACATTGTCCAGATGAACATATTTATTATTAAGATCATAAAAGTTATTAATATTTTTTGACTGTCTGTTTTTGAATGATCTTATCTTCACTAACCAATAATTACCCATTACACCCGTGATTGGTTATTGTAAAGGAACACTAAACTCTGTGATTTGACAAATTGGATAAATCATTCAAAACACATTTAACTAATAGCCCTTATATATGAATAGTAAAACACAAATAATAAAAACTCTGCCTGCGAATACTTTTAGATAACCTGCCTTAAGGGTTCTACAGCAGTGGCTTCCTGTCAGGAAAGCTTCCAAGCAGAACTTATTTTAAGGCTAAAAATCCTTAATTAACAAATAAACTCTTGATGAAGGCTCAAAGGAACATGGTGCTGCAAACCCACTGTTTTATTAAGCAAGCTCTCCACCTTATTTGATGATAGCTCTCAAAACTACAAAGCTTACCTCTGGCCTGTGCAGCTCAGCTTTACATTATCGAGGATAGAGACAACTTGGCAAAAGTGCCGATGTGTTGCTTAGCACTGAACCGGTTTCAAGCCTAATCAGTTGATTGGGACATGGCTGTGGACAGCAGTGCCAGCATGCTGAAAGCTGTTAGGCCAAGCAGCCCACAGTTAATAGACAGTGAATATCAGGAGTGAATGGTAAAAGTGGAGTCTGATCCAACAACAGATAGAAAATCAATAGTCTATTAGAGTCGACAGGGCACGAAACGCAGAGAAAGAGGAAGAGGAGGAATGGTGCACGGGGCAGACCTAACCAAACTCTCACTCTTTTACCTTTACTCTGTCTGTCTGTTTTTTCCCTTTTTCACTCGATTCTCTTTACACTCATGAAGTAGGTGCCTGGCGAGTGCTGCAGTCTGCAGAACTGGACAGTTATAATGAGAAAAAGATAGGGAGCGAGAGTAAAGGCCAGCCATGCATGATGCAGCCACACCACCGGGCATGCTGACATACAATTATAAGCCTTCATCATGGCAAGAGCAAGAGGGAGGAAAACTGAAAGAAATAACAAATAGGAAAGACTAAAAAATCTTTTTCCTTTTTTCAACCAAAATATTCAGGGCCACTTGGCTGGAGCTGGGGACTCAATATGATCTCTGTATTTATGTATAAAGATGTGTGTAGGGACAGTGGTCTACAGCGATGGCTGCTTTGGGGCAAAGTTGTGAGAATTTATTAGCTGGTATGCATTTAGAATCTTTTAGCTTCCTCACATTTGGGAGCCAGGAAGGTATTAGCTCTGACTATGAGCTTCTAATGATAGAACATCTGCCATGTGTTCAGGCTGAAGTGTTGTCACTCAGTGGGAGACGCGTAGGAATCAGATAAGTTATGCAGTCCATATTATACGGGACCATCTGGGTGACATAAGGACCTTGCCCTTAGGAATACAAATAAAGGAAGCGGCGTTGGAAAATCAAGCTTGTATGACACGGATTAGCATTGGAGTGTGCTGCTAGCATTTATTACTCAAACATACACTTATTTATCTTCCCTCGCTAAAAATATCACATTTTTTTAAAACTGCAAATTGGCCAATCTTTATACCGGTCTGTCAAAGTCTTGATCCTTTACTCTAAAGGCTTGACCAATTCAGATCTATGAGTCTATACACATTTTTTTTTTTTTTACTGTGCAAATGCCCTTATACAAGCAATGACAAGACTCTTTGGTAAAAAAATCTTCTCGGTGTCTGCATGCAAAAATAATGGCACCTCCCAAAATCTTGGATCCCGGTGAAAGACTAATGGCTTATCTACGGTTATGAAAGAAGGCTGCTACACATATCCTGCGCTTGTTTGGGGCATCACTTATAATCAAAAATCAAAAGCATGATGTCATAATTATGAACTATTCAACATATGTATTGAGTACTTAGGAATTAAAAAATTTTTTTTTTTTTTTTGAGGCCCATCTAATGACAGTGACAAATTTTTTAAATCAGTCTCAAAAACATTTTACAGTTCATAAGGAAAACAGACAAACATGGATGTTTCACCTCGAACATGGCTTTGACGGTGCTTTTAATTCTCAGATGCACGTCAAATACCCAAGAGACTATGGGAACAATATCAATTGTGCTCCTTCACAAACTCTTAAACTTACGTGTCTGGTATAAACCGGACTTAAATGGACCATGTGTGCTAGTCAAGAGACTTTAGAGCTGAACACATCCACTTCTATCGAACACAGCAAACAGGCTTTGACCTTGTGTCTTTCATTGCATTGCAGTCTACCTAGACTGATCCCACTAGTCCATCGCTTTTGAGAGTTGAAAAAATCAAGAATCTCAGGACAAAAAGTAATTTGCAGCAGAACTGTGATCAGAAGTTGGTTCTTAAAAAAAAAAAAAAAAAAAAAGGTTAACTATGGATAACTATCTGATCTAGTTATTTGAGTCATGGAGTGTTAATGACTCACAAGTGTCTGTGTTGTACAACAGTGGCTTTCAGGGTTCATATAACCTCTGCATCAGTGAGAAAATACATCCCACACAATGCTTATTAAATAATCTCATATGCCGAAATTAGATTTCTGAGTGTTATATATTTTAAAATTCTACAGTAAAATACTGAGCAGAACTTTTAAGAAATAAAAGCATCTTTTAAGTAAGTAATTAATTAAATAAGCAAAGAAAGAAAGAAAGAAAGAAAGAAAGAAAGAAAGAAAGAAAGAAAGAAAGAAAGAAAGAAAGAAAGAAGCAATTTGATCGGCATCATAGAGAACCTTGGCCTGGTTTTCTGTGGTTTTTTAATGTCTTACAGTATGTCCTTCACCAGCAAGCCTCAAGTCCAGAGAGTCTCAGTGATGGTTTTTTATTGCTCTTTATATGCTTTTATGCTCTTAAGATACATCTCTTAAATAAATATTTTTGAAGAAGGTAAAAATGACATTTGAGAAAAATAATCTTTCCTTCCTGACATACCAACACACTCATGATGAAACTACAAAAGACATCTTCTTAAGGTGCATGCTACTCTCTCTGTGCTGTGGTGTGATTATATAAGATCAGTATAGAGTGCTGGGATTTGGCACATTGCACTAAAGAAAACAGAGCATAACTGGGCCTCACTATAAGAACTCGATTGTTTCAGATCTAATTTCTCTTGCACCTTGCGTATTTAAATGCCACATACAGTGTGTATGCGTATGTATGTCTGTCCTTTCCTTCAAACCTCCAGGACCTGTCCCTGACCTTGGTGATAAATAGGGTATAAACCAACCGTGCATTTTTAAATGCTTCTCTATCATGATCCTCTGGGGGCTGCAGCCAATCTATAGACAGGTTGATATTTGCAGTATGAATGCTTTCTGTTCCCAGGAGAGAGGCCTCATTTTTTAACAAATACCAGGAGCTGCAAAAGGTGACATTTATGCTATGAAATGCATGTCACTTTTCCCTAGGCAGTGTCCCTCTCTTAATACATGTTTAATAGCTGCAGTAAAAGCTTATAGCACTCCGCCTATTCTCCAACCGCCATCATTATTGAATGAGGACATAGTCAGAATATTCTTTATGATTTCATTTATTTTTCTCCTATCCTAGAAGTCTCCTATCATTCTCTCTCTCTGAGGCGCGGAGCGAGAGAGAGCGCGCGCGAGCTAGCGAGACCTCAAAGAGAAAGACCGCTCTCTCTCTCTCTCTCTAACTTTCTCTCTCTCTCTCTCTCTCTCTCTCTCTCTCTCTCTCTCTCTCTCTCTCTCTCTCTCTCTCTCTCTCTCTCTCTCTCTCTCTCTCTCTCTGTATTTCTTTGTGCCTACATACTTTCAGTGCGTGTCTGGCTGAGCTCCATTTTTTTTTTTTTTTTTGTGAATACAACTCTTCTGGCAATGCCGCCAACACCTGCTCCTCTACCTGTCAGGCCAGCATACTAAGGCTCATGTTGAAATATTTAAAGCTGCCCCCTGGCTCCAGCAAGTATCTCTGGATCCTTTCTGAGGCAAGGATGTGCAAATATTTGAGACAGTGATACACAGCGGGCTGTTTACGAATAGAAGCGCAATCGATCAAATCAGCGGCAGAATGTAGTGAAATAGTGAAATTGAATTGTGTTCATTCAAACTAAGAGCATGTAAAGCCACTAAATTTATCTAGTGTTTTTAATTCTACCTCTCACATGATATGAGTTGTATCATTCATCAGAGTGATGCTGTGTGGGTTTGGAATTAGGCTAAAAGTTTAAAGTTAAAATTTACACAAACTAGCAGTCTAATGTTAACCATTATGTCCCTGACCAGCCAGTTATTGCCTAAGGATGAATGAATAAACACTCAAAATGCATCAAGTAGAACCGCATGTACATGTAGAATGTGCTCTTTTAGTAAGTTTCAGCTTGAAATCTGATAATAAAAAAACCTTGTGCATTTTTTGTTGTGTCTCATGGCCTTGCAGTCTCAGCAACAAATAATTAATAAACAAACAAAACAGAACATTCTACTTGTATTCTTATATTTGGAGCATAATTTCAGTAAATTACAAATTATGCGTTTCCTATTTTCTTGCATCTTTTCTTTCCCTTATAATTAAAAAAAAATCTTATTTAAGGGCATTCAAGTAGAAAAGTTCAGCTGGAATTAAAAAAAAAAAAAAAAAAAAAAAGCATCGTGCCTCATTGAGCATCAGTATTGCTATAAAGTAGAAGCACATTTCTTCTTCATTTTTACCCAATTACACATTGCTGTGCAGGCAATTGACTTTTAGGTCAAGTAGATACTGTTCATTCACCTAATAGCCCCAGATGCAGCTAACAATTTCATTTGATCCTTTTATCTATGACTTAAGATCAACCGTGTTTCCCTCCATTACACAGCATCGCTTATGCAGCTGGAGAATTCTGTAACGTTATAAATGTGAGCACGGAAAAAGATTTCAATTGGGGGAGGCTGCTCTGTTTATGGTGAGTTTGCAGTCTGTTAGATCAGCCTTATTGGCTTCAAACATACTATAAATGCTGGGTGTTTTTTCTTCCTCAGGCTAGTGAACACAGCATGGACCATCACTCAGCAGTATGAAGCCCATCTCACAAAGAACAATCTCACTTTAGCCTAAAGCCTGTGCTTAACATATCAACGGTCATGTTGGTGCTAGCGTGTAATACTGTATGTGACATTCTGAGTAACAGTGTGCTCTATAATGTAACAGTGAGTTATATAATATATTATATTAGATAACTATTGTATAATATAGGATATTTTTTACATGGATCTCTTGTCCTATAGAAGAACACATTGTTCAGTTCATCCTTCAGGAAGGAATAAGCAACTCACAATATTTGTGTCACACTGCAAAACTTATACAATCCTAACTGATATAATCTCTCAGATATCGTGGCAGATTTCACAGATTTGCTGCCCTGAATCTTGTTTTATCCTTGAAAATTTTAGACCTTAAGACAAACAAATTCAGAAAATCTAAGCACTGTAAAACTAGCAGTCTAAAGTAAACCATCATGTCCCTACCAGGCAGTTACTAAGGAGGAATGAATGAGCCCTGTACATGCATTATGTAGCACTGTATGTTCATGTTTCATGTCTTTATACAACACTAGCTGATACACGCTCTCAGACATCATGATGGATTTCACAGATTTGTTTTCCTGAATCTTGTTTTATCCTTAAAAATGTTAGTCCTTGGCACTTTAAATGAGATCTTTATGATTTCCTCTAATGTAGATTTAAAGCTAAAGATTCGTAAATGAAATATTAAATGACAAAACCTATCAATTCAACACAATCTTGAATTGACATGCCATTGGTTTTGAAATTCAGCTTGCACTGTTATGCGTTTTGGTTCGTACCTGTCTTTAATATTTCCAACAAATTCATTTCTATTAAGATGGCATAATATACAGTAAACAAACTAGCAGTGTAAAGAAAACCATCATGTAGCAAAAATATTTATGCGTTTAATATTGCTAATGTGTTCTTATAGAGTATTTGTTGAGTATATACAGTATACATACAGCCCAAAGCATCAATCTGTCTGAAAGCAATGCTGGACTTATTGTTGCTGATCTCATGCAAAACATTCAATTGAAGATGCAGGTTAATGTGACACCAGTCTATTTTCAGGACATGACACTAGCACTCCAGCAGATCTGTCTGGAGAGCACTTGAGCTCTAAATATTGATATGTGCAAAACACACATGGAATTAAACTACTGCATATGGAACGAGAATTACAGAACACACACTCTCAGGAATATGTTCATAATTCCTGAATAATAATCCAGACACTCTAAACCTAAAATTCTTGGGACCGAACAAACATAGCCTATGACCGTTTTCAACAAAGACAGCCGATAAGAGGAGTCGAGATCGGATTTTCCACAAAGATCAGGCTAAAATCACAAAACGGGTCAAGATCAGACTAAAATCAGCAAGCCTTCTAGGCAAGTCAGCTTCAAGCTCCACCCAGGCTTTAGTCACATCACAGAGGTTAAATAATCAAAACCAATAGAAATGTTCCTATCAAAAGCAAGCCACATTTGTGTTTTAATTCATAAAAAAAAGAAAAAAAAAATTGCCTGAGCCTTAGTAAAGTAAATGACATTTGGATAATTAATTCACCACACGTCTTGTTCGGAGAACCATAGCTGTGAGAAAATAAAGCCTCTGAGCACTGAGTTACTGGCGACACTTGATTTAAAGAATGCAGAGATAAGGAGAAAAAATGCGAAGGGAAAATAACTGGCTTATGTGGTGTCTGCACCATTTTCTGAAAAAAAAAGCAAAAGAAAAGCAGCATACAGACTGCTTGTTTGTTACTCTCTTTCAAATCTTTGTTGCTTGACTGCTGATGCTTGGTGCCTTGAGAAGACAACATACATGCTGAGCAAGTAGAGATAAAAACGGAGGATTTGCTGTTTAAACATCCCCAATCTGATGCACTGTACAAGGACACAGACTTGAGTGGCTTCTTCTGGTGATGCTATTTCTTTATATATTTATATCTTTGGGCCTGAGTTCTAATCTGCTTATTTCAGATCAATACATTCAACTGTGTGTCATTACTTCCGTATGTGCTTGCCATCGTGCTCGGAAAATCAGATTTGATACGGTGCTGCTGTGTTCCTGTATTATGTTAACGCCACTTGAGTTGATAACTGCAGTAGACGAGGACTCGGGCAGTCAATCATGTTTAGCTGCATCTTCTCCAGCTACATTGTGTACAATTCTGAAAGATTTGCTCTTATACCTAAAAGCTGGGGCTACTTTTTTTTGGTCAGTTTTAGACATCTGCACTATTCAGAAAGGACATGAGCTAACCGCCCTGCACATTCCCATTCTCGAGGAAAAAACCCGTCAGTGTTGGTCTCATGAGAAAGACCCTTAACCCTCTCCACTGTAGGGAGATCATGTCTGACCCTGCCCTCTGACTCCAACTCCTAACAAGCTTAGATATCCGAAGAAACAAATAAGTCTTCTTCTAAAATTTCCCAGCATCTTGAGGTGCAGATGAACAGAAAAATCCATTGTTCAGCCATCATGAGCTACAAAAAAAACAACTTGGTGTTATCCTGAAAGAGACTTCCAGTTTCAGCCAAGTTGTTCAAAATGCAGTTTGCACTTTTTTCTCGTAATTTTTAATTAAGATTTGCTCCCACAGTGTCCTCTGGTCTACAATCACAGTGATTAGAGGAGAAGAAAAGTCATTAAAAAGAGAACGCGAGCGGAAAGGAAGGGAGGTCTGTACGGTCATGATGTGAAGCTGTTAAAATGGAGTCTGCTAGACCCTGTGCGTGTGTGTGTGTGTGTGTGTGTGTGTGTGTGTGCTTGAGCAGTTGCCTGGGAAAGCTAGGCAGGCAGCTGTAATGAATCTGTGGCTGGTGCCAGTGCAGCACTGCGGAGACGAAATTGCATTGGCCTTTCTGGATTCTAAGTTAATTGGCTGATTGTGGAGATCTCCCTTTGCCCATAATTTATTACTCGCCCTGCATGCAAGTGGGACAGAGAAGCTGCACTTGACCTTCCAGAATAAAAGGGGGCTGATGTTTGGATGAGTGTAGGTAGAAACTGAAGTGGGCGGGGCTTATTTTCAGGGTCGATAGGACGAGAGGTATCGGACGATAGAGTTGGTAAGTGTTCGGCAGGTTTAATTCTGAGGCAGAATCACATTTGAAATGGTAAAAAGCACAAATTAAATTACACTTAAATTTAAGGTAGTTCATACAAATGCACAGCTAGCCAATCTGCAGTTCCACTCCGAAGTACTAGTGGAAATTCATTTTTCCCTAAACACCACAATGCAGCACAGTTTCAGTGAGGCCATTTTTCTCACCTTCTCATCTGTACACCGAACATAACCATCGGTGTCATCGTGCTCGTTGTTTCACAGAGTGCTATCTGTCCAATTTGATTATCTGCCTCTGCTAGGTCTGTGTTGGATTTCTCATTAATATGCCATTGAATGTTGATGAAAGAACTTGTTTGTTTGTAGGAGCTAAGAGTTACATCTGATCATTATCACTTAAGGTTTTTTTTTTCTTTAACGCACCAGACAAATGAACACAAGAATTGAAAAGCACATAAAAAATATTTGAATATAACCATATTTCATGTGTTTCATTGTTGGTTTATGTTCAGAGTGGACTAATTTGTCATTCTTGGCCTGTGTTATGTGGTGAGATCCACTCAATTATCTAATAAGCCATGTTCAATTGCGACATCCTCATATCATAGTCCTCCCCGATGTCCAAATTAATGTCACACTTTATAGGAATTTGAGTGAATGCAATTTCTCTGTCTCGCTAATGAAGCTATAAGAATGTGAGAATTGCTAACTCTTCAGACTTCTCTTCGAACTTCTGACATGTGAATTCATATTAATTTGCAACCATGACACCGTGTTGTCCTGTTTGTTTCAAATCCAGTGTCTTCTCTTCCTCCTGCAGTGGAGATGCAGTCCTTCGCAGTATGCTAGGACTAATCACAGCACTCAGGGATGGAGATCAGACATTACTGGCCCCCAAGCAGCTGCCAGCATTTCTCCTCTGTCTTATCATTCTCTCCTCTCCACTCTATCTAACACCCCCCTTCCCTCAGCCGCATCATGTATTTCCCCCATCTCTTGCTCAGATGCAATGTATTCTGTAGAATTAATGGTCTGTTTTTTTTCTCTCCTGCTCATTCTTTCTCTTCACCACACCGTTCTGATTTCTTATGCCCGTGCCTGACTTTGTCGGAAAAAGACGCAAATGTCACTTCTATTCAAAATCATTCGTAATGCATGACTCACAGCGACTCTCCCCCTCCCAATTAACCTTTCAGAGAAGGAAGTATCAAGATTGCAGTGAAGCTGGCCAAGATTAGCTACTAATTTGTTAGCATTCTCTGCCAAAATGATTCATAAAGACTAGCTGACCACTACATTTTTTATAATCTGTCTGTGTGGGTATCTGCTGGATTGTCAGATTTCATTACAGTCCATGAATTAGGATGATTTTTAGGGCTGTTAGTGTTCTCTCAGATATAAAGGTACAAAAACTGTATTTGCATGTGCTGTAACTTCAATTAGCTTTTAGATTAAAGCTTTGAGGAAAGCCCAGTGGTCCTTAATTATGTAACTTAAATGATTTCTAAAGGTATAATTTTCTCGCTCTCTGTACACTGTGTTTATTTCCCAGTGGAATGAGCACTGCTCTTCTTTGGTTTGAGGTTGTTCCATGGGCTTTTATTTGCCATGTGTGTTTGTTTCTGTCCTAGTCTCAGCCCCTGTTTTGACACCGATTGATAACCCTAAAGTGTTCATCTGTAATGTGTAAGACCTTTAATTAGTTGCTCTATGTATACTCCATTGATCCTGCTCTTTTATTTATATAAGTCTTTTATTTTCAGTCCATCCTTGTTTTCCTAGTGCCTTGTTTGACGTTCGCTTGTCATTGTGATTGTCATGGATTAGCGACTGGTGATTTACATGTTGTTGTTTTTTTACACTTGCCTTCATTTAACACACAATTGAGTCACAGCTATAATCACATTTTCATGTTGTAGATACACACATTATAAACACAGTCATAAACAAGTTATAAAAGATGTTATAAAAGATGCAACATTGGTGGACAAGGGAGACTAAAGAGTATGCTAAGAAATGCTGCATATAGAGTTAAAAAGAAATTTACTTAAGAGCTTCAAGCTGCTGTAAGCAATGCAAGCTGACTTAGTCACCAAAACCCCTCCCTCCTCTTCTTCTGCCAGATATATTGCTTGCTACCCGCTAGAAATACAAGAGTGCCTGCCCAGATTTCAGGCCATCATCCTTAACATTTGTACGCTGTGTATGAAACCAACATTTTTACCAGGACTTACCAAACACTAGAATTGGCTCTCAAGCTAAAACAAAGGTACCCTGGTATCAATTTTCAAGCCTCTTCAAAATTTTCAGGTGTCTAATGCTTAAAACACACACACGCACACACACACACACACACACACACACACACACACACACACACACACACACACACACACACACACACACACACACACACACCATGGTTGTTACATGGTGACCACTATCTGGGCCATGTGTTTTTAGAGCTGCCTTCATTCATATATCATTTATTTATTTATTTATTTATTTATTTATTTATTTATTTATTTATTTATCCGTCCATACATTTATACATCTATCCATTCATCCATCTATTCATTCATCTTCAGTAAGGCCTTTATCCTAGTCAGCGTCATCACACTATGCACACATTCACTTCCAGGGTCGATCTAGATGCTAACTGGAAGGACAGATGAAACCAGATAATCGCAAGGAAACCCAGAAATTCAGCTCAAGATCAAAGCAGGGAACTTCGAGCTACAAGGTTTAACACAATATTAATGTTCAAATATTTCACTCATGTATGGAGTGAAACCTTGCCTTTTCTTTTTCTGGGAAGAAAATATAAGGTACAGTAGATGATGCTTTCTGTTGATTGGTTGTCAGAGGGTTTGAGTTGCTGTATTGCTGTCTTCTGTTCTATTATTGCTTTGTTGTTTGCCTCTGTAGACAGAGCTCTCAAGTTTACATGGCAAAGAACCCTGTTTAAACAGTTGGGGCCCCCCAGCTGAGAGTATCCCCAGAACTTCCTGTTCAAACCTACAGCAGTAGCAGGCTCTGACTTGTTGACAATGAATGCAAATTTATGGAGAACATTGCTCCAGCACTTTTGGATGTGCCAGCAGAAAGACTGAGGCTGAGGGAGGAGCCGAATAGGGAGAGCATTCTTTTCCCTTGCCGTCGAGCTTGCTACGCTTGTTAAACTTAGGGCTTTGTTGATATCGTTATCATTCTCCTGCATTGATTTTGCAAATTATTTTCAATTGTGATTATTTGTTGTGCTTGGAATAACTTATACGAAAATATTCGTCAGATCTATCACATGTAAGCACAGTGAGGTTAGTGTTAAGTCAAGTCACGCAAGCTTAGAAATGGATACCTCTTCCATCAGCCAAGCCTTGTTTAAACCTGACTATCATCTCACTTATATCACCAAGAGCACTGAGAGTCAATCAGGTGTAATGGCTCTGGTGGTCCTGACTCAGCATGTCTCTTGGCATGCTTTATATCTCGGTATTGTTTATTTTGATTAAAGGGTCCAGATAGACTTGCCCTATACTATAGCAGTTGCTCTTGCAGGCTGTGTACCATATGATGGCTGAGAATAGATTACATCCCCTGCAGAGGGGTGGCTTTCCAAGGAATGATGCTAATATGCTAATGCTGTCTCAGATGGTGAAATTGGTTAATTCACATACAATGCTTTCTGTGAAGGCACATATTTTATGTCTATAAATGATGGCACTCCAAATGAACTGTTTCCTTCAAGGCCATTATTCTTTTTATCCTTCTTTCAAGATATTTTTCTCTTTTTGTCATAGTCAATAACTGTTATCCTGGTTCATTTCTGATTCACGAGCAGAGCATTAATTAATTTTCATCAATCAAAAATGAGTACTCCTAAGGATCGGAAATAATCGTGGTACGTACAATGCAGTGTGATTTTTTCAACCTAATTGTACAACTCGTACAAACGTGTAGCACTTTGTCCACATCGAGTCATGTTCTGATTGACTGCTGATCCTCACAATAGTCCAAGTCGCCCTATTCATCATAATCCAAATGCTCAGCAGGACACTGACAAGAGCTGCTTTCTGCATTATTAAATGTGGTCATGTCAGAAGGATGTAAACAAAACAGAAGGATAGGTTAAAAAAAGTGCCACAGAAATGAAAGGGTAGATGTTGGCTTGTACTGAGCTTTCCTAAAAGTGCATGATATTACAGTTCTTCTGGCTTTTATCGTGAAGTAATTGCAGAAACTTATGAACCAAGAGATCGTTAAAAATTAGGTATGGATCGAATCCAGTACTTGTATCGTGTATCAGGATGACACTGTGCTTGTTTACTTGCTCTGTCAAAAACCTTGCAATGTGATGTAAGCCCAGTGTACTTCACAACACGAATGAACAAACAACACAACATCCCAGTGATCTGGAGGTATTTCATGAGTAATGATCAAAGCACACCTGTTCTGTTTTACAAAAATATCCAGAGGTGGTACTACAGTGTTTTCCTACAATAGAAGCAAACGTCTTTAGTAGAATGCTTGATCACTGGAAATGTGTGCAAGGTGCCACAATTTGCAAACACACACACATTGGTATTCATGAATCTGAATCAGTGAAGCAGAGAAACTCTTACATGTGAGAGCACTTCACTTCTGTGAGCACTGAAACATGCACACTTCCTTTCATCTCTCTCTCACCAGGGTCTACAGGTGCTATTCACTGTACCTTATATTCAGATTTAAAGACCATATTAACAAGTACTCCTCCACACACACTTGTGTCACCATCCTCATGCTCTAAAGATACTGATTATACACCATACTGTCTTAAATATTAAACTCAGCATTAACTGAGCTAAATAAAACGGTCCATGATGCAGCTGATTGGTTAATAAGTATCATACTCATTTTGCTATTAGTTTTCCCAGCTCAACTACAAATAAAAATGGGGTATTAATGCATCCCTATTTCAAAATTGAGACATACTAATTGTTTCTATGCTGTACCAACTGTTGCTGCACCTCAGGCTCAGACAATTTTGAAATGTAGAGCAGAGTCCCCACAAAGGGTAAAGTTACAGTATATGTAGAGATCTACAGAAGAGAAGTTCCTAATGGGAAGCTAGGAACGCTTTCTGTAAATTATATAAATTGCAAAGCACATTTGGTCACATCCTTTCATTTCCTGAATGACTTATTCTACATAGGGTCATGCGGAAGCTTGTACTCTGGGCACATGATGGAGGACACCCTGGACAGTATGTTAACCCATCGCAGGGCACAGATACATCACAGATACAGTTTATATCCACCATTCAGCCTACAGTACAGCACATGTCTTTGAATAAGGGAGGAATCCTCACAGGGAGAACATTCAAACTCCACACACAAGCCAAAGGCAGCACTCCCAGCCCTAAAGGTGTGAGACAAACATGCTAACCACTAAGCCCACATGCCTAGTGGGTCACATTGAAATATTTACTAATAGAAGTTTGCAAATGCTTAGCTATAAATGTTCTCAGGTGAGATCTAGAGATCCAGGCAACCTTGTAATCTTGGCAAATCTAGGACTTTTGCATTTCATTGACAAGACCAGTGTTCCATTTTTGATACTGTATATGGCTCCTGCACAGAGCATGAGCTTGTCTCAAAAGATCAGTTCTTTTTGCAAATATTGCTGCACATTTTTCGTCTGACTTCCAAAGCCCTGTTCAGGTACATGTCTTTTAACATTAATGATCATGCTGATAATTAAATCAGAATGTTCTCATATTAATTATAATCCATTTTATCATAGTAAATGTGGTGCCTTAATGCTGCCATCGGGTGTCTGCCGAGGAGGATGTTGATCTTGGCTCTGTTTTCTACTGAGTACTGGTCTACTGTGGAATTAATGGAAACTGTTCTCTATGTCTTGGGTGGGGTGCTAATTGGAGGTGGTTCGGGCTTCTTCCCAGGCGAGCATGGATAACCACAGCATGGGGTACACTTGGCCTGTTCCCTGCCTGGCTTGAACCCAGCGTCTGTTCTTACCGGGCATATCAAACTCAATAAGCTTGTATGGACAGCCCAGAAAGTGTCGGTTTGTTCTCAGCATCCCCAGATTGAGAAGAAGACTGGCTTACTGTCTTTATGGCTGGGGGAATTATTGCTCAGTCGGTGCCTCATGCATCACTGTTCAGCCAGAGAAAGCCAAGATAGGGTCTCAGATCTATTGGCTCTGTAGCTGCCTGTCTGCCATCATTGGCATGCTGTTTACTCTGTGTGTGGGAACATTAAGTAGTCGCTGCTCTGAGCCATTTTGGAGGAAACAGCCATGGGGATAATGCACCTCCTGTGCAGTGTCATGGTCAACATAGTCTGGGTAAAACAGTTGCAGTCTCCTCCATTCTATGGTTTATTGATTTGGGGATTTTTTTTTGGTGGGGCTGGGTGGTTTGGTTGGAAGGTGTGGATGTGTCAGGGTATCACACACTCTTCACACTATGCTTTGTGTTCTCTGCCATGACATAAATTTTGAGATTTCTGCAGGCTGGAATGTGCAGTCATTATGTTACAGGCGCATGGCCAATGAGGATTCTCCAGTGATAGGGTGGTGAAGAGCCTCCCATGAGCACTTGATTCAAGTGCATTGGTGAAAAATGCCAAGCCCTGAGCCACACACGCTGGATTGTCATGCTGTCTCTCTAAGCTCATCCTCAGTGACAGCCATGCAATGCATTGGAAAGCCAAGAGGTCCCTCATGAGTTGGCCCAACTATGTATATCTACACTAAATACACACACATACCCCTTTTTTTTCTTTCTTTGTCAGTACCTTCCTTTGACATAATTGTTACTATAGTTCAGTGGTTCTCAAAATGAAGCATAGCCAGCATATATGTTTTTATTTAATTTAGCTATAGCACTAGAAATCACAACCTACCATTATCAAAGTTATTAGATTTTTTATTCAGTTATTATGCGTATTAATCTATTTGACTGGGCCCTTGAATTATTAATAAATCTAATTAGCACTATGCCTACATGGAAATCTAACCCAAACCTTAACCTCAATAGCCAAATAAAACTTTTATAAAATACATAATTAAATAAAAGTATGAAACAGTTTTTTGAGAGAAAACAAAACAAAACACTTGAACACATAGAATTCCAGATTTCTTGATGTCCAGCTCCAACTCCATTAACCCAGATGCTACACATGGATCCTCCACTGAAGAACAGGGTTCAGCCAAATCTAAGGGCATGTTTACACCTGGTCACTTTGTGTGTTTTCTCTGATCCGATAGCTATCTGAGTTGTTAAAACTGTTCCATTTGCATTAGGCCACATAAATGCGTCTTGGCGAATCGGATATCAATCAGATCTTTCTATACCCGCCCAAAATGCAAATATATTTTACCTCATTTCCGGGGTAATTGAAATGGAACACGCTTTGGTGTATGCGGTTTTCAATCGAAAAGAAGACAAAATAACTTGGTCGACGGTTATGCTACAAACAACAGCATTTACTGTTTGCTGCATTTTTGCTGGCGGCAGCAGTGCATTTTAAGACCCAACGAGACACCTGCTTGAAAGATCACTTGAGAATGATGTACTTCCGTTTGGGAGGAGTATAGCGCTGATGTATGTGGCTTGAACAACCACATTCATTTACAACTGTCCAGTTTCATCTGAAATGCATCCCAGACCTCCTCCTGAAGTGGTTTGAAAGATCGGATTTATATCCGTCTCGAAACCGTTTTGGAGGGCATTTACACCTGGTCTTTTTACCATCGGATAGCTATCTGGTCACAGAAAACGCATGAAGTGACCAAGTGTAAAAACCCTTTAAGTGTAGGTAGGATTGACTGCAGCCAAACCCTGATTTAAACCAGAGTTAACACTTTGAAAAAAACCTTTCCAATCAGACTTGATTAAACACTTAATTGACTTGAAGATGATGTGCAACAATCTAATCCTTCTACTTCTTCTTCTTCTACTTTATGTGTAGTTCAATAGTATTGTTTAGTGTCGTATACTTTAATGTCTAATTAAGTTACTCTTTCACTCTGCTGTTCAGAAAATGAATGAACACACTGTTGATAACAGATCATGCCATCTTACTTCCCGTATTAACACTATTATTGCTACCAGTATTACTACTGCGTGGCATGACGGTGCAGCGGGTTTTGTTCCACCTCATAGTTCCAGAGTTTCTGCTCTGAGTGTAATTTCTGTATAGACTCTTACATGTTCTCCCTAGCTCTATGTGGGTTTCCTATGGGTTTTCTTGTTTCCTCCCAAAAATGTACTCATAGATATAAATCCTACAATGAAAAGGGTGTGTTCCAGTCTCTTGTTCTAGCAGATAAAATCCAGATCCAGCACAATGCCGATAGACCAAAAATGCTCTGAGGGCCCGAATGCTTTCGTACCTTTTTCCAGACGGCAGGAGGGTGAAGAGTGTGTGTGAGAGGTGTGTGGGGTCATCTACAATGCTGTTGGCTTTGCGGATGCAGCGTGTGATGTTGTGAATGACCCCACACATACCTCGTTTTCTATCTTTAAACTAAATGGTGATCTTAAACCCTTTGCGGCTTCTCTAAGAATCCTACTACTAAAATTCAGTGTAAGGTTATCCTAACAGAGGTAAAATATCTCACTCTGAAAGTCAACAGTGTCCTGACTAATTTTATATCAGACTTGCGGCGATACAATAATTCATTTCTTTATACAGAGTGAAGTTGATTTCCATTCCACCTGTAGAATAGAATGCCCTTGTACTGCTAAAAAATAAGGGTTAAAGGGTTTAACAGGACCTAATAAGCACATGATATCAAATGTCAGTTTCTATATATCAGACATCTAAACACTGAAAAGTAGAGAATATACCTCAAGACATACAGTATAATTCATACACTGTATTGCACCCTAGAAAGCAAACTATTTTGATTTTGACAACATCACAGAGAAGTACATGAAGTGAAAATCTCTGCCTTTGACTAGAGTAAAGATGTGTTTTTCAGTGTAGACAGTAAATTCTGTGTGTGCATAGTTACTTCAAGAAGCGTAATAAAGCAGGGACCTGCTGTTCACTGGCTTCAAGAGCCAAGTCTCAACCACGTGCCACAGCTCTGGCTGTTTGTGCATATCATATATTAAGACAGGTTTGACAGCCAGTCCCAAAAGAAGGTCTCCGTCTCTGTTTAAATTTTCAACAGCCTGTTAGATGTGAGCGTTTCCAAGCTTACCTCAAGTCTTTTAGATAGGCTCTTTGATGGAGCGGAATCTATCAGGATTTTTGCAATACTAATACTGTCAAACAGGACCGGCTGACTTATGAGTCATTCATAATGCAAGAGCACCACAAATATAAATAAATGATACACTCCTAAAAGGCAAGCAAGGAGAAACATGTCTAATTAATATCAGTTTACAATGCTGGCTTATTCTTTCAGATGTGAGGCTGCTGGATGTTTTATTTTATATGTAAGATCCGAAAAGTATTTGATGTACTTTTAACACGATCCTCTCTAGTACTCTCTCACATATTTCAGAGTAAAACTAAATGATTCATAATATAAGGAAGGCCATTTTTTTGTAAATATTAGTACTTCATCATCAGTAGGTGTATAATGCACCAGTGCCGGACTGCGAATTAATCCATTATAGTTAATTACTTACATTTATAGTTACCGCATTTGGCAAATGCTCTTATCCAGAAAGACTTGCCTTGCTGAAGTGCTTGTAAGTCTTTATCAAAAACACATCTTCATGCTAGTCCAAATAGTTTACCATTAAGCGTACCATTGTTTAATAGTTAATGTAAATAGTTCATTTTATAATAAATACTTAAATAGTTAATTTAAATAGTATTCAATATTCAATATCCGGCTAAAAGTCTAAAAGTGTGATTCATCCTGCGATGTGTCCACTCGGAGGCGGGCTCTGAGTTCCGACAGAATACTAACGCAGCTAAAAGTGTGTTAGAGCAGTGTTAGGTGTAGTTATAAGTAAGGAGTTTTGCTGTTTTTGTGCTCAGGGAAATGATTAGAAAGAGATACAGTAGGTCTTTAGTTTTCAGTCCAACTGTTTGTACAGTACAGTCAAGGGGTCCAGATGCTTATTTACAGTATATGCAGTTAATAGACCTACAAATAAATACCGTGTTTTTCACTGTATTTCACAGTGATTCTTTTGATTTTTTTTTATATTAACTAAATTTCAAATGAACAAGTCTCAGTTTACTTGCTCACTTTTTATTGTCTAACAGCCACTATAGTGAGAATCAGCATTGAGATGTTGGATTTACAGATTTTTCCTAGATCTGTTTTTATTATGTAAGATGTAGCCTTAGCAATTCTTCATGAAATGTTATTTAATCAGTGTCTTTGGTGCAACGGTCAATGTTTTTAATTTCTGTTTAAATAATATGGCAAGATTGATTGAATTTCACTTTTGAATAGGTAATAATTGAGTAGTAAATACGTTTATTTTTTTCTTGTGAAAATAATGGTATTTTTTTCCCCTCGAAAACACTACAGACCCTCTTAATCTAAATTTAAATAAATGCCATTGAACATTCAACAGGAAAAATCACAGGTCATTGTTGTCTTCCTTAGAGTTAGTTCATAAACCCAGAAATATCCAGAAACTCTAACTCTTAACTCTTTATTTCCAAATCAATTGTCTCAAATATGAAATAAAAAAAAGCTAAATTAATATATCTTCTGCTCATATGTCTAGATCAGCTGCAGCACAAATGTACTCATAAAACATCAAATAAATGATACTTCATTGAAATATAAAGATATGTAAATCTTTTCCAGAATGCTGAGTCTCAGGCAGAAGAGCACTGAATAATGACGATAATTATTAGCTGGCCTTAGGAGTGAGAGGATGGATCAATAGCTGTGTCTAACGCCTGCACCAGGGTAGGGGAATGGTGTGAGCAGCCCGTGACATTTCATTTGGGTGGCTGTCAGAGTGCACTAACGGGGGATTTTTGGCGCTTCGTCGGCTGCTGGTTTGAAACCTGGTGCTCCATTGGGCATGAGCAGCTCCAGTCATGGCTCCAGCAAGCATAGCTGTCAAACACGGTTAACCGCCTCGACCCCTGAGATACCATTCAATACTGTTCCATCAGCATGGCCCATGACTTCAATGACATCTCATATCTTGTTTTTCCACCAAATATGTCACGTGTCTCTCTTACTTCAGCAGACAGGTGATAAAAGACTCTTTGTTTTCTTTTTCACATAAACAAAACACTGACATGGTTTTTTCTATCACATTTAGTATTACATATTACTACATGTAATATACATTTCCAGCTCTTTCTGTTGTCAGATATATTAAATCAAGCAACTTTGATTAAATCATGAATCAACTGTGATATCCCTCCTGCATAACCTTACTACAGGGCCTGATTGGCTCCATAGATTTCCTCAGTTTACAGGAACTGAGTTCATTTGAGGAAATTGTGTTGATTTTACCTGGTCAGGCTTCAGATCAGCAGTAGTTGTGACTCAGGCTGGAACTTGTAAAGGAAAGGACATACAGTTCTCTCCTTTCTTGTCTCGACTGTCCTGTTGTCACCAGTCTGGCAGCAGCTGGACGATGAACGATCCTTGTGTGAGCTTGATAAAGACACATGGGTGTTGGTTGCAAATTCATATATTACTTATAGTTTATAGTTCAAGTACAAATGCACAATTCTGACTGAACTCATAATGTTTATTAAACAGATAAAAACAATAGGCTCACTATTTAAGTTCACAGGGTTAAAGATGAAACAAAAGACTTTTCCATTCCATTTTTTTGTATAGAATTCATTCTATCATTATGCAACTGTTGAAGAATTGATGGAGAATTGAGTGCCAAACTGTTTGTCGCAATTACAGTCTAAAGCCCTATTCATGTTATACCATGTTGATGTTGCTCTGCACAATGGATTTCCATTATTAGCTTCCTAGTTACTATTGTGATGGGAGGAAAATTTTGATTCAGATCTAACTCAAGAGATGCAACGTTGAGCGAGGTTAAAAAACTGTCAGAGCCAGAATTCACACGCCATGCTGACAATTGACAATGCCATGCTGGCATTGGATAGGATTAGGGTTTTTTCAATTGGCTCTGTAGGCATAGCGATAGAGTTCCTTAGAAACCTGTCAGTCTAGATCATTTTCACTTTGTGTTTAAATCCAAATACAGATATGAAAATTTTTTAGAAATAAACAGATATAGATAGTGACATTGTGTAACACCTGTAATATACAGAAAATAATGGAAAGGACTTTTGGTTGTCAGTACAATAGTCTCACAAGACAGACTGTTAACATCTGCTGGAGAGTCTGGGACATTTCCTGAGTGTGCAGTTTGCACAATACTGTATCTTCACATTTCCTCAATAATTGTGGCCAAGTTTGACTGCTTCCATTTGACTGACATGGCAGACGACCAGCCTCAGACATTTTCCCTCAGGGGATATTTACTATTGACTAACTTGTTAAAACATAATAACTTTAAATGAAAGATGGGATAGAGTCAAGGTAGAGTAATATTGTCCTCTTTTTTAATTTTTCTGTCTTGCTCAAACATTTCAGTGGGGTTTTATATATCTCTGATTAAGACTACTAATGCAGATCAGCCCTTTTGACTGCTCTAAGAGAAGAAGCATGTAACCGTAACTTTGGACCTGTTGTATAAAATCCGTGGAAATTGGAAGATAGCTGAATTGAGGAGAAAATGGAAGAAAAATTCAAATGTGAGTATGTGTGAATAGGGAGTCATTTCCACCCAAGAGATGTTTGAGATATGGAAGCTGGTTCAGCCACTACACTAAAATGCCTATTTAAAAAAATAAAAAAGAGTGTTTTGTTACTTGAGGGAGTGCAGACGACGGGGTCTTGTCTCACCGTTTCCTGCTTCGTCTGGGCTCATTAGTGACACCTTGCCTGCAGGTTCCTTGCAGGTTTCTGGAGTCATTTCAGCCTGGTGCTAAGGGAAGGCCTGAGCACTTCTTGTTCCCTAGATAGGCCTTGGATCATTATCAGCACCATGTCTGTAATATGTGGGTGTCCTCCATTAGCTGAGGTTAGTTTTTTGGGTCAGTGTTTCTGCAGCTTTCGGGCCATCGGCTACGGCACTCTGCAGTTTCTCACTTGCATGCGGAGGAGAAATTTCAGCATGAAGGTGTGGGGATCTATTTTTATACTTCACTTTTCATGAGATGGTTTTCTCCCTTTTCAAATTTCTTTCTGTGTATATTCTTTTTTTCTTCTGATTACTTGTGCTTCTCTTATTAGTTTTGTTAGGAAGTGGCACATGCATTTCTGTGTGAATTGTGCATGTAAGAGAATATGTATTCAGCAAAACAAGGTATCTATGCAAATGCAGATCTTTTCTAAGGAAAGGGAGCTAGTTAGCCATTCAGGGCAGGTTTCAAAGTGGTGCACAGCTACACAGGACTTTACCTTGAATAAAGCACCTGTACGTTTTCAGTTAAATATATGTTTCATGCTGTTGTTTTGACACGTGTTAATATTTCGATCAAAATAAAAAAAAAATGAAAAGAAAGAAAGAAACACAAAAAAACAGAAACAACAGCTTGTTTGCTTACATGTCAGAGTATCTATAGAATGCTGTCTGGCTGATATGCGAACATCTTCATTCTAGATTCAAGGCTGTCTGATTTGTCAATATGGCTGCTGAAGAAAAAACTTTCAAAGAAAACACCTCATGACATGTAATGTTGTTAGAACCAGTTTGAGCCTGTGGCGTCTCCGTAGGGTGAACAGAGGACCTCCGTTTTTCTAGCCATGTCATTAGATACAGTGCGTCAACAAAGCCAAGGCACCCAAGTGGAAGAAACGCTGTGCAAGTGTTTGCATTAGCCTTCATTAATCCCCTTGGTGATGCTCAGCTGGGGGCAAAGGGTAATTAACGCCTCGCTATTTTGCAGACCTCAACACAAGGAACCACACATACTCCTTCACAACAAGGGCATGAATATGCAAGCTTTTATTATTTAAGCCAGCAGGCTTTGACAAAAAAAAAAATCGACTTTGCACTCATTGCCTAGAAACAAACAGACCTAATCACTCTGGTAATTATATATTTATAATATTTCTTTCACATTGTTTATGTCACATTCATGCGCTGTGAATTTCAGGGATTTTTTCCCCACAGAATGCAGGTCATGTGATTATTACCATAGTATCTCTGGAATTTATGTTAACCTAATTAGCCCTGGATAATATAAATAACATTAACAGAACTGACATGATGCTAAAGAGGGTTTGTTCTTCTGTGTCAGTATAAAGATACTCCAGGAAGCCATTATTCCCTTATATTGTCTCAGATCAAAAAAAACAAAAGAACAAAAATACAGACGATGTTTAAAAGGAAACATTAAGTTATTGACTACACTACTGTAGTTATTGGCCACAACTAAGTCTACTGAAAGCCTACTGATTAAACAAGTGGAATCAGGTGTGTCTTCTGCTTGACTGGGATGAAAACCTGCACCCACACCAGCCCTTTGTGAATAAGATTGGACACCCCAACACTTCACGCAAGTTATGGGCATGTGACCTACTAATGATCAAGCCTAGATCATTAGTATTGGTCACATACCCTGTAGAAAGTCCAAAACATGGTGTGCAGTATATTCCAGACCTTTGATGAATCAGTCATAAATTCTACAGATGTACACTGTAGATGTACAACGTTACTTACCAAATATACATCCGAAAAGCTTATCTCGTTCCGAACAGTACTTTTAATAAGATAAGCAGCTGGAAGTTTCATCTGCGTTTGCAAATCGTAGGCATAAAGGGAAATCTTGTCGTCTCTGTGGAAATAGACGATGAGTACATGTCGGCGAGATACACATCTGACAAGGGTAATATATGCAAAATGATGCAGCATTCTGGAGGTTTAACTCGATGATCTGTTTCATCATTGAAATGTACGTTGAGCTTTCATCAGCCATATTTACCTAAGGGAAGATAACACTGTTGGCATATGCATTTGATCACACTAATTTTATGAGGTCTGTAGGAATTCTGGGTATATTGCTTTTGTTTATTTTCCCATGGGCTCCAGGGTGTTTGACCTGTCTCAGGGTGTCTTTAGGGAAATTATATTGTAGATTTCGTTTACAGTGATGTGTGAAGGTGTTTTAATGAATTGTACTTGGGAGAGTGGGGTGGAAGAAAGTAGGTTGTGGAAGTAGAAAACGTTTTTTGTTGTTGTTGTTGTTGTTGTTGTTGTTGTTGTTGTTGTTGTTGTTTTGCCCAAGGCAGCATGTTTCAGATTTTGGATTCTGCATATCAAAGCAGGAAAAAAAGCAGGAATAGGCCTGTCAGCTTGAATCTGGTGCACTTATTTAACTTCCTGTGACCACTATGGGTTTGTTCTAACAACTCAGTAGCAGCTCAGTGCAGCTCTGTGCATTTCTGCACATTTTATAATGTAATGAGTAAATTTGTAAAAAATCACAATGCACTAAATATTTCTCAGATCTTTTACTTTTTTTTCCTCCAGAAGCTTATGGAATGGTAGCTTATGTTACCAGCCTAACTGTTAGGAACAGATGCTCCCTGCCTCACTCACGAGGTCTTTGGGGATTGATGATGCCCGTGTGATGGCAGGGGAAAAAAACACACAAAGGTGTTGCAACGCTAAATATTTTTAGGAACACAAACACAGTGAAAGGTCCAAATTGCTCCCCCCAATGTACGAAAACTGGAAGATTGAACAAATAAAGCACTACCACAGTGACGGATGCTGCTGTGCCGGGCTTTGGAAAGTGAGAAGTGGCAAATGCTATAATAGAACGACTCATCTGGCTTCTGCTGCTCTGTGCTGTCTGCTAACCTTGAAAAGAAGAGAGAATAATACTTCTCACATTTCGTTAAGCGGGATCCCAATTAGATTTTCTGCTACGTTGCTCCATTTTTCTCTCGCTATCCCTCTCTTCCTTCAGCTCAAACGGATGGTAATTCAACATGTCAGACGTATTGGCATTCTCTGGGAAAATGATTAAAGAACATGACTCATGGAGCCAAATCCCATCCGAATTTTTTTAGTTTCTTTGTACGTTGCAGGCATTGACTCACAGACACCTATTGAACTACTTTAGTCATCTCCTGCTGGGTAACGTAATACTAGAATTGCATATTAAATTTTAAATATCATTCAGGTTCTCACCATTTATGGTGACCAACCAAGATGCTATGGCAAATCTTTAAACCCAATGAAGAAGAAGAAGAAGAAGAAGAAGAAGAAGAAGAAGAAGAAGAAGAAGAAGAAGAAGAAGAAGAAGGCTTTATTTGTTACATGTATTACAGCACAGTGAAATTCTTCGCATATCCTAGACCAGCTTGTTAGAAAGTGTGGGTCAGAACACAGGGTCAGCTATGATACAGCACTCCTTGAGTAGAGAGAGTTAAGGGCTTTGCTCAAGGGCCCAACAGTGGCAGCTTGGCTGTGCTGGGGCTTGAACCACTGACCTTTCAATCAATAGCATAGCCCAATTGTCTAATGTAATTCTTCCTAATGTAAAATAAATAATAATAAATAAAATAATAAATAAAATTAGTACGCATTTGGTTTTTGAACAAAGGTCTAGGTAAGATTTGTTCAGATATATATTTAATGAACACAATATAATATATATGCTATATTTTTAGGAGACATTAACGGTTATGTTTATGGGAGGGGTCCCTATTGTCAATGCTGTTTAATCAAAATAGTCATGTTTTTTTTTTGTTTTTGTAAAGTTTCCCAGCATTGAAAATTCTTCAGGACAAAGTAGTTTTGGTTTCTCGTTAAAATGACAAGCTGCATGCTGCTTTATGTCATTAACTGCAAGAGCGAGAAAAAGGAAACGGTACTTTGTGAACAACTGTTTATTGCTGCTCTAAAGAAAGTAATAACAGGGTCTTAACTTGGCTGGTGGACGTTCTGCAACATTAAATGTAATGATATACCGTTAAAAAAAATTGTGTCACTCGTTAATAACTCAGAAGTTGTAATTCATGGCACATAGCTGTGGTATAAGTGGAATAACTTATTTCACAACACTGTTAAAATAACACACTTGGTTTACTTTGGTGAATATCACACCATCACGTATTAAACCTTATTTCTTACTGGGTTTACTTATACATTTTATTCACACAAGATAATGCAGTTTTTTTTAATAGGATCATTAAAAATATCAAAGTATTTATCATTAAACACAGATTTATTTTGAGAAGCTATGCAACATTTTGATTCCATTTTATAGAAGTAGCTGTGGAGTTGTTTAATGAAAATGATTTCAGCCCCTGATTCTAAAAATCATTTTTAGGTGTTTCCACAACATACAGTAAGTGATCTGTCTTTACACTCCTCCGTGTACGTCGCCTCGTAATTCAGTGTCATAGAAGTCAGCATTTTTGACAGCTATGAATGTAGGTGTCACTAAACAGTTTGATACACCCTTCAAAGGCAGCATATGCAACAACGCTGACAATATGGTGACATAGACTTACAGCTATGTCTCTACTGAAATCGAATCTGAAAAGTGGACAAAAATTAAAAAAAAGAAAAACAACTAAACGTGCTTTCTGCGTGACATTTTGCAGCAATGGAAATCACTCACAGAATTGTGGGGAAAAATATTAAACGACGGTCCGGAACCATGCGAACATCTGGATTTAGTGTGAGAAGACAGGAACAAAAACATTTTGAAATGTGCTGAATGTGCTGTAATAGCTTTTTAAATGCATAATTGGGACTTTTAGTTCAGTTAGTTTAGTTATTATCTAGTATCTAAAAGTACAAATATTAATACAAATAACAAAATTAACATTTCTTTATTCAGCTTCAATTCAGCTTTGCATTAGTTTCTACACATATATATATATACTGACAACATTAACAAAAAAAAAACCAGTGGCTTTTACATTTTTGTTAAGATTGTATCACCAGTTTTATGAAAAGCTGCCAATTTCTTTTATTTTTCTTTTCTGCCTGGTGGCTGGTAGTGTTAAATAATTACCAGGAAATTATTATTTACAATTTTGCCATTATTATGTTCTATGAACTATTGTCAATTTCTGTGGCGCTAAAACCAGAACAATAAGAAGGAAATGAATCTATATTTGGTGCATCAGGCCTAGGTGTATTTACGAAAGCCCTCGCTGAATGTTCTGATCCTGTAAATAAAATATATATATATATAAAGAATGATTTGAGTGCCTGAGCTATTAGGACAGTGTGTCATATCAGATCTCACCTGCGCAGTCCTCAGTCGGTGTTGTGAGTGAGAATAGTCTCCAGCGGCTACTTGTTCCGGAGGAAATGAGCCAGAATAAAAGAAAGAAAAAAAAAAAACAGCACAAGCTCGACTGTAAGCCATCCAAATATTACCATGGCAACAGTATTTTGGTGCGCTTACTATCATGTGCATTCAGTGATACACTCTGGACGTGGCATTTGTGAATTCAGAAGCACTCTTCTGTCACTGTGTTCTAGCGTAACGTTGCTGGCCATTTCGGATGTTTTTTCAGATGGCATCAGTAGCTAACAACACGCCTGCTTGCCAGCTAATCATTTTCAAGCCCACGGCTGGGCCTCTTGATTCGTGCTACAGGCAGCTTTGGCTAAATGGAATCAATTAAACGCATGCTTGTAGATGACGGCCGCTTCCAGGAGATCTGCCCTTTGATGTAGAAACAAAACTAAATGAACTGAATAGGGAACACACTCAATTTACAATACATGCTGTGTGTGTGTGTGTGTGTGTGTGTGTGTGTGTGTGTGTGTGTGTGTGTGTGTGTGTGTGTGTGTGTGTGTGTGTGTGTGTGTGTGTGTGTGTGTGTGTGTGTGTGTGTGTGTGTGTGTGTGTGTGTGTGTGTGTGTGTGATGTGTATCTGTGTGAGTGTACACATATACCATTTTTTTCTCTTATTTTTCTGCTTTTATTGTTTTCCATAATCGCTTTATTCTCTTAACAGCATTACTTTATTGCCTTTAAATTAGTGCACCTGTTAAGATTAGATCTAAAGCACTTATTCTGCCTCTCCCTTGAATGAGGGTATTTGAACGTAGACAGGTTAAGTGGAAGCGGAAACAGGTTTGGTGCAATATTAGGGCTGAGAATGCAGCATCATTTTACACTAATGATTTACTAACTGCTATTAAACAGAATCCATGATTTTCTATTTTCTACTATTGATTCCCTTGTAAACTGAGCTCCTTATCTTACTCCTATTTGCACTATTGACTGTGAGCATTCATTGACACTATCAATAATACGAGAGTGAATATTTCATTTCTTGGTCCTGGGGTGTATATATTCTCACCTAGCCCCAACTCTGATATTCTTTAAACGAGTTTATGTAAACTGTAAAACATTTCCCAGTAGATACTCATTTAGTGCTAAAGACCATATATATATATATATATATATATATATATATATATATAATAGCAACAGCTCATTGATAGAGACTGGTGTGATGATCTAATAAAAATACACTTAACACTATCTTATTCAGTATAACAACCCCTAAAACTATAACAAACCAATAAAAGTTTTATTTTGTGTAAGCAGACATTTATTAAAAGGTCTCTGGTGTCAGCACTTTGTAACAGACATTAAGGATAGTTTACAGGACAGAGAAATTCTGCACAGTCAGTAATTGAAGCTGTTTTTTTTTCTTTTCTTATTAACATTAAGAGAATTTATGGAATGATTGTTTATAACTACTAAACTTATGTAATAACAGACATTTATCTCAAAGATAACAGTCTTCCATTAACATTAAATGTTACAATTACATTTGTACGTCATTGACAAATACAGTTCGTACTGTGGTAGAAGAGAAATAAACACTTTAGTATGTGCTTTTACTGGAAAAGAACTTTAACATGTCACAGATTGTAGAAATACAGCATGCTGTATTGTGTTTGATTTCTAACAGCACTTTATTTTTTAAATTAAGTTGTTATATAAAGATATACAGTGTGTATCTCTAATTTCAGAGTGTGGAGCAGTTCAGAAAACATCCATTGATGCATCTAATTATTAACCATAAACTTATCAACTGTATCATTTTTTATTTTAGTTTTGTAAAATAATATGACCTCAAGTCACCTTTTAGACAATATAAAATCTATTTTTGCTGTAATTGTTAGCCAAATATCGTCCTTATTGAATTAGTTGTAGTTTATTTTTCCATTGGTAATATTTTAGCCTTTCGTTGGAACATCTGGAATGCCCCAGTGGTCAATTCCTGGTTCACTGCCTAAACAGATCGACAGTCTGTTTTATTTTATTGATTATCCCGTATACCTTCTCCATAAAGGGTTTGTTTTGGGGAGTTTTTCTTTGCCGCTGTCACCTCTGGCTCTCTCATATATACAGTATATAATAGTTAAAGGTGCTCTACTGTAAAAATTTCATTGAAGGCCTGAACGTTTTAGAACTTCTTTACATTCAATGATTTCCCAAATTGATTGGGAAATACAATGAATTTTTGTTGTTTAACTTAACTCTAATTCTTAGGATCAGCTTTTATAATTTTAGGAATATAAATGTCACACTGCCCACATGGTCTGTGGTCCCAAAACGTATACTAGCAATCTTGATGTTATTTATTACTCTCAGTTGAACATATCTGTGCTTTTTCAGTCCTGATTTTTATATTTAAGGAATATTTCTACAGTTGGACACTTTCTTTACACCCAGAAAAAAATGATTCATACGCCGGAGATTAAAGTTCTCACTTGTATGTAATTACTTCGGCACTGTACTTAAAATGTGGGTTTAAGCATTTGTACTTTATTGTAGCTTTCCTTTCACTTAATACATTTGACTTTAACAACATTTCAAACTTTCAACTCAATGCATTTTCAAATACTATAGTGCTATATCTACAGTAACTATACTTATATAGATGTAATGTCAAACAGTGACTGTTTAGTGCTGTCAAATATACCATGGAAGGTGGGCATGATGCATGCATATTTCCCTGTGCTTCCGAGGTTTTCTCCAGGAACTTTGGTCCTTTCCCAGTCTAACAACATGCGTTATAGGCTGATTGGCATCACTAATTTGTCCATAGAATTAGTGTATGGATGAGTTTCTCACTATCCACCCGGAGTGTCCCATTGCCTTGTGTCCTGAAATAGCCTCCTGGCCCCCTGGTGACACTGAGGTAGATACACAGTTTAGAAAATGGTTGAATGGATGGATTCCAAATCTCGAATACATTCTATAACAGATGTGAGAGTGAGAATGAAACCTAATCCTCATCACTGTACTTTATCTGTCGCTCTATACACATTGTACTTATCTAGACAGTTTGTATTGATTGCGAGAGAGTTGTTATCATGCTAGCTATCATTGGAAAGATTTGGATTAAACTCTTGTTGGTTAGATTTGGATAATATTATCATTGTTTCTTGTTTCCTGAGGCAATTTAAATACCGGAAACTAAAATCTGTACCTTTCTTTTGTCTTTTGTATTTTAAGTAAATAAAGTTCATGTACTTAAATTTCAACTCGGAAGAATTTGTAGTTGCACTTCAAGATTTACATGAGTTTTTATTTAGATGCACTTTCTCTTCTACAGAAGCACAGTATTTTGAATTGATTTTAAGTGATTTGTGTTTGTGTCTTAAAGTCTCATTAGTGTGTACAGTATAACATTTGAATTGTTCTTTATTTCTTTTTTTTTTCTAATTCCTATTTACTTAGAAGCTCTTACTAACATTGTGGAAATAAAATAATAATAATAATAAAAAAAATAATCAACCATCAGTAAAAATGTATCATATAGTATTTCAAAAAATCTTAACACACACACACACACACACACACACACACACACACACACACACACAAAATCCTCTTCCAATATACAACCAAAAGTCCGAGTAAACAAACCCATCTCCTGGTTATTAATGGTTAATGATCTATTTTTTCTGTCAGGGGAGGTCAGGCAATCATGAGCTCTATGAAATAAACAACCATTAAGAGATAGTTACTTAAGTACTCCAGAGGTGGCCAACTGTCATAACAACAATTAATGGATGTTAAGAGGGGGCGAGTCCACTCCTCATCATCTTGCTTTCATACACAAGCCCAAACAGTCAAGAGGATGATAAATACAAGCATCTTTTAACACCCTCTGATATCATTAGCACCTGGGTCATTTGCATTACAGTGTTCAGTTTGTGTTGAATGAACATTTAATCATGATGTGTTGTCTTTTCTCATTTGCTCTTTTCTCTTTTTTTGGCAGGTTTTTTAAGCACAGGAGACCAGGCGGCCAAAGGCAACTACGGGCTCTTAGATCAAATCCAAGCTCTGCGCTGGACTAGTGAAAACATTGCCTTCTTTGGTGGTGACCCTTTACGCATTACAGTTTTTGGATCTGGTGCCGGAGCATCATGTGTAAACCTCCTCACACTGTCCCATTACTCTGAAGGTAACCGCTGGAGCAATTCAACAAAAGGTACAATGCAGAGGTTGCAACTTTTGACCCTTTTCAGTGTTTGCATGTTGTGTGTTTGTGCGTATTCATATATTTCGTTATGCATGGACTCTTTTGTTGTTGGTTCTATAAGGTTCACTAACACAACACACTTGATGTATGCATCATATACTTCGAAGACTCTCAGAAAATCCCCACAAGGCATTTCATTCATCTTTTCTTTTTCATCCAAATAACCTGCTGGGTAGAGAGGGGTTTTGATTTGGTTGCAGAATCTGCCACAGTACTCAATGACTATGTCTGGCACCTACACCCTCCATACTTTCTTTTGTTTTGTTTCCAGCAGCAGCACTGTGTGTGTGTGTGTGTGTGTGTGTGTGTGTGTGTGTGTGTGTGTGTGTGTGTGTGTGTGTGTGTGTGTGTGTGTGTGTGTTAACCCTTCATACACAATGCTATATACTGTGTCTACAGTAAAACAGCCATTGATCACCTGCCTCTAGTAACCTTTCATCCATCCATCCATCCATCCATCCATCCATCCATCCATCCATCCATCCATCCATCCATCCATTCATCCATCCATCCATTTATTCACCCATATATCCATACATACTTACATACCTACATCTATACACCCTGGACAGGGTACCAATCCATCACAGGCCTCTACTATCCTGACTTTTTATAATGCCAGTTATTTGCACACTCTTCTTTTTTCACCTACATCTGACATGTTCAGTATTTTACACATAAAGATGCTTTTAACACATTTAGCAAGGAACAGGATTTTGCAATTTTTCAGAAATGAAAAATTAAGACGCTGAAATTCGAGACTTTTAGCAGTTTTGGGCCAAGATGCAACATCACAACACTCGTCGGTTCACACGATTACAGCTACATACTGTAGAAAGTAATTACACATGTTCTTTTACTAGTAGTAGTTTAAAAGAAAAATTTAGTGCCTGCAGTTTCACCAATTAAAATATTTTTCTTTCCAAAAGCACAAAATGCTCCTCAAGTCGCACTGCAAATTGTGAAAAAGCTTCAGCAAAATCAAGCATTTTGGCAAAAAAAAAAAAAATACTGGGTACTGATTTAAATGATTGCAAATTAAATTTGCTTCTTACTGATCATGGTTTAATTTTTTATTTTTTTTTTATTATGATTAGATTATTACTTTTTCCCAGCCAGGTCTATATTCTTACTTGCAAAATACTGTATATACCCCCAAATTAAGTAAGACCTAATGAGGCACATAGGTAATGACGTATTGTTTTGGTCACAACATAAGATTTTAGCTTACAGACATTTTCTTTCTTTTCATTTTTTATTATCCTAAATATGTCTGTATTTAAAACATTTTTATCCATTTCCTTCCTTATGTATGGCAGCATTTATTTGTAATTACCCAGAGAAACGGGGTGTTAAATGCAACAACGGACTGCCTTCCAGATCCAAAACTGTCAAGCTGCAGTTTCAATGTCATAGCCTTCTTCATCCTTGTGCATTAGATCAGATTATTCTTCATTTCTCTTTCTGCTGGCAAACCTGTCTAAACCTTAAAGCAGTTATTTATGAAAAATGTGTTTACATTGTCTTATCTTTATTCAGAGAACTCTAAAGCAGTTATCGTAATTTCCACAAGTTCAGCTGTAGCATTTATCTGGAGGAATATCCAAGTGGACTGGAAAAGTCATGTACTTCTATTTGTCTCTTCCTCACATGTGACAGAACTCAGCATTACACTGGCTTCCTGACCATTCAGTTCTTCCCCTCTTCTACTCTCCCCTTTATTATCCATCCGACCATCCAACCATTCATTCCATTTTCTGTATTGTTTGTCGTTTACAGGGTAATGGGGAGCCTGGAATCTATCCCAGGAGATTTAGGGGCATAAGGCAGGGGACAACCTGAACAGGGTTCCAACCCATCACAACACCTTTGTTATACATTTGTATTTTTCTCCCATTTCCCCTAATTTAGTTTTGGCCAGTTCCCATCTACAAGCCAGCTCTCACCTTCATCACCTTTACCTTCACCATCATACCATCATACCTTCAGCTAATAACCAGGGAGCACATCTTCAGAGACACATGAGAACAGAATAGCCACATCTTTTGTGAACTACTACTCAGCGTAACATTCGGAAGAAACTGCTTTCTGCCCTTTTATATGTCCATGAGCAGACCCACTATTGCCTCTCTCACTCTTTCTCTATCCCTCTCTCTCTCATTCTCAGAGAGAGAGGGGGAAAGAGAGAGAGGGGGAGAAAGGGAGAAAGAGGGAGAGAGAGGGAGGGAGAGAAAGAGAGAGAGGGAGAGAGAGAGAGGGAGAGAGAGGGTGGGAGAGAAACAGAGAGAGAGGGAGAGAGAGGGTAGGGAGAGAAAGAGAGGGGGGGAGAGGGAGAGGGGAGAGGTTTATATATAGCTTATGTGTTTAAATAATAAATAATATAATATTAGATTATTTTTTTCTATAATTATTATTAAATTAGATCTCTCTCTCTTCTCTCCAGACTCTTACACATCTTTACATGATTAACATCACTCAAATGATTGTTGTGGTTAAAATACTGCAAAGAAAGAAAGAAAGAAAGAAAGAAAGAAAGAAAGAAAGAAAGAAAGAAAGAAAGAAAGAAAGAAAGAAAGAACAATAAAACATGCATTGTTTGCTATAACTTTTTCTTTTGTGTGTGTACACAGCAACAACCTTTGATATGTTTAAGATACAATATGAATTGAACGGATTATTTTATTTTGTTTTGTTTGATTTGGTTTTATTTGAACTTAAAACATAACTTTTCTTCACTATTCCCTTTCTTTCTTTTTTCAAAGAGTTAAATTATTATTATGTTTATGTTGTTGGTTTTTATTCATAAAAGTTCTAAACCATCAGCAACGACAGAAATCCACAGGAGTTTTGACACAAAGTGATTTTAATTGAATTAGATAACAATGGAGCCTAGTTTAATATATTTTGGCTAAACCGCAAAATCGTATTTACAGACCTGCACAATTACAATGATTTCATCAACTGCCGTACAACAGATAACAAAACTGGAAAAGATAGTTGTTTTGAAACCATTTGTTTATACAGAGGAGTGTTTCTGATGTTCTGTTGGTGTACAGTATGTAGGATCAGCATGCCGGTGTATATCATTAGGAGAAATCATTCACTTGACTTTTGTTGTATAACTTTATTTTATCTTATCAGTAGAATCTGCATTGTGATTGTACTTGAATGGGAAATACAGTAGTACACAGAACATTATACTTTATGTCCCTTTTTATAAAACATGTATCACAGTCGCCAGGTACAGTACTTTCAGTATTTGTGCAGACAAAGTCATGTTTGGTTAAACCAGGAATAAACTCAGAAATGCATATTTAATTATTCACACCCTCATTATATGCCCCATGTCATGTTGAATTTGTGGTGTTTCACATTTTTGTCTCATAAATATTGCCAAAAGTTTAACACAATAAGTAACACACACACAACACACACTGATGCACACATCCACTCTTGGAATGAATTGATTTGCATGAAGTTTCCATGACAACCACTAATTGTTTTTGCCTCAACATTTGTACTAAAAGCTATCATTTTCATTAACACTGTCAAAACAAAGATGTTGTGTTTTACGACTATTTGAAATTGTATTGCATGGGATGTGCCTGCTTACGAGTTGTAGTTAAGCTACATCTGTATGTGCATTTTCTCTGTTAAATTCTCTGTTTGTTATCAGTGTTATTAATCTATAGTCCCCTTCAACCAGGCTTGTTCCAGAGAGCCATAGCTCAGAGTGGCACGGCTCTGTCCAGCTGGGCAGTGAGCTTCCAACCAGCTAAATACGCACGCATGCTGGCCCGAAAGGTGGGATGCGACTATCAGGACACAATGGAACTAGTCGAGTGCCTGCAGAAGAAAGACTACAAGGAGTTGGTGGAGCAGGACATCCAGCCAGCCCGTTACCATATTGCCTTTGGCCCAGTCATTGACGGCGACGTGATCCCGGATGACCCGCAGATTCTCATGGAGCAGGGCGAGTTCCTCAACTACGATATCATGTTGGGTGTAAACCAGGGTGAAGGTCTCAAATTTGTCGAGCTGGTGGTGGACGGAGACAGCGGTGTCCAGGCCAATGACTTTGACTATGCAGTGTCCAGCTTTGTGGATGATTTATATGGCTATCCTGAGGGCAAGGATGTGCTGCGTGAGACCATCAAGTTCATGTACACAGACTGGGCCGACCGCCACAATCCAGAAACCCGAAGGAAAACGTTGTTGGCTCTTTTCACAGACCACCAGTGGGTAGCACCCGCTGTGGCCACGGCTGACCTGCACTCCAGCTTCGGATCGCCCACTTACTTTTATGCTTTCTACCACCACTGCCAGACGGAGCAGGTGCCAGCGTGGGCAGATGCAGCTCATGGAGATGAGATCCCTTATGTCTTTGGCCTGCCGATGATCGGCCCCACTGAGCTCTTTCCTTGCAACTTTTCCAAGAATGATGTGATGCTCAGTGCTGTGGTCATGACGTACTGGACCAACTTTGCTAAGACGGGGTGAGTATAAAGAAGTTTATATTGTTTAAGTGGTATTTTAAGCAGGCTTTCATGTAGTCACAGTATCTATACACTATGTAGCAATTTTATTTTTCCAGATGTATGAGTGATATGAATTTTTTTGTGATATGAAGTCTTATTGTCCAACGATCTTAGTAACAGAGTATTTTGGTTAGAAAAATAGGTAGTGTTAGCTTTACTTTTCAGTACAAGACATCCTCAAATCAAATCAACTCAACTCTCCAGTTTCTCTTCCCTGCTTCCTGTTAAATAAACCATGGGCAGATCAGTGGAAGACAGTGCTGTTGAATGGGAGAGCATTAACATTTTGCTACATTGCCTTTAAACATAGCTTTATTTGAGTGTGTTTCTTTAAGCCCATTGAGACTATACAGTATGATCACTGATGACTTTTGTATGGATTGGAAAACTGCACTGTCATATCATGCAGGATCTCAATAAATTGCTGTCATATTTCAGGCTGAGATGAAAAGATATTTTATGTATTGTGCAGTATGATTGTGATGTCATACTCATTGTTCATGGCTTCTCACCTTGCAGTGACCCCAACCAACCAGTGCCACAGGACACCAAGTTCATACACACCAAACCCAACCGCTTTGAGGAGGTGGCATGGACAAGGTACAACCAGAAGGAGCAGCTTTATCTGCACATTGGCTTGAAACCTCGTGTTAAGGAGCACTACCGTGCCAACAAAGTCAACCTGTGGCTCGAGCTAGTCCCACATTTACACACCCTCAACGAGATCACACAAGTCGTCTCATCCACAAGCACCACCACCAAGGTGCCTGCGCCAGACGAGACACCAAGGAGTCCCAAGAAGATGCCAGCCAGCACCAAGAGGCCCTTCCCCACACCTTTTCCCACTGAGATAAAGGATACAAGCCAAATCCCGAACCACAACCAACCGTTTTTCGTGGAGCAGCGTGACTACTCGACTGAGCTAAGCGTCACCATTGCCGTTGGAGCTTCCTTGCTCTTTCTCAACATACTGGCCTTTGCTGCACTCTACTACAAGAAGGACAAGAGACGGCAGGATGGACATCGGCGAGGAAGCCCTCAGCGTGCCAATGCCACCAGTCAACTGGCACCCGTACCCGACGAGGAGCTCATGTCACTGCAGATGAAGCGTGGAGAGCTAGAGCGTGAGTGCCCACTTGTCCTGAGGAGCAGCTGTCCGCCTGACTACACCTTAGCCATGCGTCGCTCACCAGACGATGTACCACTCATGAGCGCCAACACCATCACCGTCTTGCCCAGCACCATGCCCAGCGCTCTTGGACCATTGCATCCATTCAACAGCTATGCGGGAGTGCAGCACAACAACACACTGCCCCACCCACATCCCCATTCGCACTCCACAACTAGAGTATAGCCACACATGTGCACACATATACTCAAAGGATTTAGGTTTCGGTGAAGCATATCTATGCTTTTACCGTTTTGCATAACATGGAATACACCGTGACGTTTCTTTTGTCTCCATTCGGAGGAAAATGACCATTTTATAATAGAAATGTAAAATGAGGAGAAAATTGCTAAACTCTTTCAGATTTAATAAAAAATAAACAGAGATGGATGATTTTTTTTTATCCTGGTATCATAGACAATGCCTGGTCTATTTCCTGACATAGAAGTATCACAAGTTGGTTTGAAAGAATGGTTTGATTCAGTTACAGTTCAGAAGCTGTGGAAAAGAGGGCACGTTGAAGGCCCTGTGTAAATGAAAGAAATATATTGTTTTCCAGAGGCACTCGATTGTCGAGTACTCTCTCTGGAGTGGACAGGAGATGCTGCTTACTTAATTTAGGCATGTGTTCTCCTATAGACGGAGGCATTGTAAGATACAGAATTACACATTGCTGGAAAAAGAGGGGTGGACAAGAACTTCTCAAGAATATGCACAATGTCTTGGAATCTTTTTTTTTCTGGATTTATTTTTGGGAACAATTTTATTGTATAGAATCTATTTACATATCTAGATATGTACGCAAAGCTGTTTAAGCTCTGACTCTGGGGCATCAGTACTGGAGAATCTGCCAGCAGTACATCGAGTGGGGTGGGAACGTCACTGGTTTTCTGGCAGATACGGCTTCATCACACAAGTGCTGTCTGTATGGAGAACTGGAGGACAAAATATGGGAAGCTGGATATTTTTTAGCACGAAGCGCATGACAATTTATCTGCTTGGTGGCTGTTCTGCTGATTAAGTCTTTATTAAAAAAAATATATTCCCATTGGATCTGTTTGAGGAAATACTACTCTGATTGGCTCAGAATTCTACCAAAATCGGAATACGTTGACGTGGACAAAGGCAACACTTCCCGATCGGAGATGGGAAACTGAAAAGCGTGGGGGATGGGGCAGGGACACAATGCTACTTAGAGTGCATTCACAAATAGATTGAGTGAACGTGGTTATAAGGACTAGTTTTGTACAATGTGTCTTGGTAAAACTTTTTAATAGTGGTGAGTCACTTGCTGTTTGAGATCCCGTTTGTGGGATAATCATGGTATTTTTTTATTTTTCTCTTCTTTAATTTGCTTGTTTGGGGTTGCTGTATTACATTAAGTTTATTTATTTTTATTTGACCACTTATAAGCTTCATCATGTGATTCATTTATTTGCCATACTTAAATCAGGAAGTCCCCTGCATAACAGAAGCCCCAAGAAATGAAGTTGCTGGGAATCATTCTGCATAACTTTAGTTCTCCGGATTGTGATTGGTTGCATTGATTTTCTTTTGCTCGTACTCTTTTATTGAGTCCCCTGCTGTAGCCCTACTTAAAGATGAATGCTTATAAATTTTTCCCTGATGCAGGGAGGCTCTGCTGACAGTGTAGATTTGAAGGCCCTCTCATCTTCTTTTGCCCGCATCTGATCACAGCAGGTGCTGAGGTGGCGGTGGGAAAAAAAAAAATAAATAAAAAGGAAAAAAAAAATTAACTGAACTTTACTAGTAGAGGATCAGTTTCCACACTATATCAGTATCATTGGAAACGCCTTTAAATTCATTGCCCATGTTGATTAGCATGTCTGTCATATTTTTGGCTGTACTTCAGTCATTGCTGGCATTCTTAGATAGATGTGTTTTTAATTTTATTATTTTTTTTTTCAAAACAAGACGAACTTCTAGGTTCTTCTAGTCAGCAGTTCTCCACAGGAAATCAGTATTTAGTTTGCCCCTATGCAGCTTCTCCACATAAACATGTTATAGCACTGTGGAGAACCGGGTAACCTGTCTAAAATTCAGCTTTGCTTCAGTCTCTTTTGTCACTCCAAATTTCCCTCTATGTGTGCGTATAAATAGAGAAGGAGGTTGAAGAAACGTCTGACTCTCTGCGTCCTATCTAATCCGGTTGATCACTGGCGGTGGGCGGTATGACAGCTGATCCCATAAATCAGCTGTAGTTCTTATTAAAGTTCAGAACTCCTTTACACAACGACACAACATATTACCCTACATTCACACTGCGACAAATCAACAAGCGACTGTTTGCTCTTTACATGCATGACATGGAGCCACAATTTGTACAAGTGACATTTGCATTGAGATTTTTTGAACTATGCAAATTGTGTACAATGTGGTAAAGCGTTTTATCCAAGCTTATCGATTCGAATGATTTCCTACGGCACATATGGTCTGAAATATCTTAGGTTCTGACAGCAGTTACTGTCACATGCAAAAATGGAAGAAAACCCCATTGCCATAGTTTCATGTTATCCTGTCATATACAGTACAGCTGCTTATTAAATGTGTAGAGAAAAACAAAGTTATGAACAGATGTTCCTAGTAGCAAAGATCATGCAGTTATTGTACAAAGCTGGGCGAAGCCAGTCAGTGATCAAATTCTTTATCAGATCTTAAAGAGACAAAAATACTGTCAAATTATGTTCATATTGTTGACAACCTGCTGTGTAACTGGCTTTAGTGCCGATTCTAAGCAGCTCAAAATCTTAAAAATAACAGCTACAGTGTTCAAACAATGTTTGACTGACTTCCTAAATTCCTTTAGTTTGTCTTTGCATATTCAGCTTTACATAGGATTTACATGTAAAGGTCGTTTGGCTTTCTAATTTTTTTCAAGGAACAGGAAGCCAAAGAATATCAAACATATCAGTTAATAACATGAACCATTGGCTTATTCCATGAAACACGTTGATCTCAATCATTTTACACCAGACCATCATATCATTGTTTGCTCATACATACCGCCCACTCGTCCTCCCCACCACACACTTTCACAATTAACCTCAACGTATTCGAAATTTGAGAGCCCTATGACTAATATGGTGCCAGTGAGGAGTGATTAATTAAAGTGCTTGTGAGTTCAGAGAGATATGGGTTATTCAGAAAAGTCACAGTGACACACAGGCACACTGCCAGTGAGAGGATGGGGTGGGGGGTGGGGGTGTTTGATAAGGACAAAGGACTTAACAAAAAAAAATTTAACAGAAAATTATATAGTTGTCCCAGAACCCTGCTGACCTGTGACACAGCAAAGGTCCCAAACAAGATGTTCCTTTCTACAACATGGACTCAGCCGGCCTGCTGCATTCCTGTCCACTCCGTTCCTGCTGAGCAGCACAGTAAATACAGTGCAGGATAAGCTGGAGCATTAACTAAAGCCCATCACACAGCTACACTCTCTCAATCAATACAGGTATGTATATGCAAAGAAGCCCTGCCCCAACTTCCCTTCCAAACGAGACTCCCTTTGAGCGACGTTCAAATTTAATGAGCTGTTCATAGGAGGGCTCCTTTGAGGATTTGTCCCATATATTTGCATGTAGGACCAAGGTGAGAGCTGGGAAACATCAGTTACAGATGAGAGCTGCAGGGCTCGATCTCACACACCATCAACAGGATGAGCCTCATGACTGAATGTATTACAACATCGAGTGCCATTTAATTTTTTTTTTGTCTTTCTTTTTCCCTTTTGTTCTATCTAAGCTTCAAAGGGATGATCAGAATGCCTGTTCATGGGAACCATATCAGAGGGCAGTTGTAATGTAGATTATTTGTCATTCTGTCTTTATTTCTGGTTAAATAGGACTTACTCTTCTGGAGCACAATAAATGATTTTATTAAGCTGAATTTTATACCACTCTTTTTTTTTTTTACTTTTGGTACAAAGAAGTTTCTGTCTACTGTCTTCTTGGTCTCTCAGTTTCTCTCTGTCTTTCCCTCTGTCTCTCTCTGTCACACACACACACACACACACACACACACACACACACACACACACACACACACACACACACACACACACACACACACACACACACACACACACACACACACGTGCCAAGGCAGGCTTCAGCAAACCAAATTCTTATTGAGGGGGCACCAGTATTGTTTTACAAACAAACAAACAAACAAACAAACAAAGACACCTACTGTACCTGAAAAAAGTCCACAAATTTAAACTCAAATGAATTCTCCTCATGGCACATGTTATAAATTTGCTTATTAATTTCTGCTCATTTTCAGAAAGGGTGTCATTACTTCTGGAGTTAATGCGAGTAAGTGTACAAAAAACGCCCAAAACATAATAGCACTAGTGACATACGATAAATGGATGAAACAGTGGCAGCCTGTATGCAATGTAAAACACGTGTCTTAATATACTTGAGAATGCTTTTCTGCTCACCACAGATGTATAGAGTGGTTAAGCAGACTTTAATAGCGTTCCTGTTCTTTCCCCAAACTGATGATTGATGTAAACATTAACTGAAGCTCTTGACCAGTACTGTATCTGCATCACTGCCACATGATCAGCTTTGGATTGCAGTAATGTGCAAAGTTACACCTACAGTAATAATGTGAACAGTAGGTGTATATTATTAATTATGTAAGGAATAACATAACAGACCATGCTATTATACACAAATAATGCATACTGGGAGGGAGTGATATAGCTCGAGTGTCTTCACACCTCTGATGTCCATTATTTGTATATAAACAGCTCGGGCTTTGAGTGTGTTATTCCTATTAATATACCTCAGAGACAAGGTTTTATTTTAATGTGTCTTTTATTAACGTACAGCATTTTAACAGTTTATATAGTTATAGTTATTACTGTGGCATGTTCAAGAGACAAGTACGCTTTTGTTCTCACTTATGCTACAACCACGATAAACAGTTACTCCCTTTCCATTCTCTCTGAAGAATCTCCAATGGACGGATGGACCGGAAATCATTTGACTGCATCAGACTGCACTTTTGAATGGCAGCTATTCAATCACTGCTTGACTGATCAGTAGCTATTGTTTTATCTGCCTTTGATGAATGTGCTAATGTAAACATTTAGCACAGACAACATCAAAAATAATTTTACTGTACAATATAATGACAACAGCAATGCCTGTTCTAACTGCAAATCTGCCAGGTCATTTGTGCAACTGTCAACCAGCAGATCAATAATTTGATCTTTGTTGTAGCAAAAGAAATTCGAAAAAGCTGGAATTCTCCTTATTCCACTTGTCTGGTTTGGCTCTGGCATGTTTGGCTTACAGTATAATAAACACACACCACAAAACTTACAATATTAGGTATGTGTTACATCTTCAGTGAATTCACTTTGAATTTATGCTTGAACTCTGCATATAATCAGTATATAATTCAATTCACTTTGAATTCACTTCAATGGCTTCACATGGCTATTATATAAATAACAACTAACTTCTTTTATGTGGTTTGAGTTCTTTTCTATAATGTTTTACTAACTTATCATGCAACACCTATTTCTAAAAGTAAGCAAGCCCAAAATGCTCCAGATAATAGAAAACCGACTCATTGTGGTTTGAAATGTTTTGCTGTTTGATGAGGGCTACATAGCATTAAGCGTAAGGTTTATGTTTTAAATTTTATTAATAAGATGCTAATGAACAGTGGAATATATGCTTGTTAAACAACATATATACATATCAGTGGCATATTTGGGTCACGGCAAACATGAAATAAATGAAGATCTTGATTATATGCAAAGTTCAAGCATAAATCTACATCTAATTTAGATAAAGTATAATGTTTTTTAATCTTTTTCAGGAGCTGGTTATAAGTAATTCTCTATTATCCATGGTAACAAGACAAGAATTTTCAGATTATGTGACTTCATTAAGGTGCTTTTCCTTACAAAATTAGACCGTTTTTTCTTTGATTTTTTTTTTCTTTTTTCATTGAATTTGAGGTGACTAGGCATCGGTCCACATAACAGTTTATCAGGGTTTTGTTGTAAGCATTGCTTGGAAATTCATGCTCATTTTGTCTCATGTCTCCACATGTCTCCAGTAGGTGATGGTTCAAGTTGCAGAATAAGTCTAAAAGTTACGTCTAGCATATTTACATGGGTGAATCTACTGTATGCATATTCACACCTACAAGATTTATCTTCAGTAACACCTACAATTCTGGGTTTAATCGTTCCAAATGAGGGATAGAAAAAGCAGACTGAAGAAGGAATAACATTTTTTACTGTCAAATGTCATACAATATAAACTAAAACAAGACTGATGCAATATATTAATATACATGTAGATGCTATGCATTGAAGAAAGCAGCTAATAGGAGTCCAATGTATTGCTAAGGTAATGCTGAATAAATAGTAATAGATTAATCACTTCAAATCTGATTTCATTTCAAAATCTAGCTTTCATTCTCATTATTCAGGACCTTATGAAATAGCACACGTTTCAGCACATCCTATGATTTTGTGCATTTTACACATTTATTTTTCTATCAAGCTACAACTATAATTGTGCGCATAACTTAATAAAGCGATGATATACTCAGGAAATAACAATGTTTGCACGGGATGTAAGCTATTTCTAATTCATTTAAATGGACCGTAAATTCACAATACTATAAATAACTTAATTGTGTGTTGTTTATTGTTTTATGATTAGTATGTTCAGTCCAAAACATAGTTCAGACATTGGTACTGAAGTAAACACTCTCTAGCTATAAACACTCTCTCCACTCTCTAGCTAATATCGTTCAAGAAAAAATGCTCAGAATCGAAGATAAACAAAATACCTCAGCTTTAAATAATCCTCTCTTTGCACAATTCTTGAATAGCACTGTAGTTACATCAGAGATCTGAATATTGGTCTGTTCAATATCTTAAAATGTTATTTAAATTAAAATGTAATATATATATATATAAAACAGTGCAATTTGAAGTCCATGTAGTTTCATCTGCTGTATTTGAAAAAAAAAAAAAAAAAAAGGAAAAACTAGTGTGGCGGTGCCGATCAAAGGGGAGCTCTCTGTATACACAATGGCCATATTGACAGATAGATCACCATCAGTGTATACTACAGTACCTGATGTTTGCACAGTAATTTATTCATTGCGCCTCCACGTTTCCATATGCAAAGCTTCCATATTATTGTGTTGCTGTTGGCCAGATGGCATTCTCCATTATAAACCTAGTCCTCAAATGCCATCTAATGTGGATTAATGCAGGTTCTGCCAGAGGCACAGTCTGGTCAGGATGGAGCCTAGCTGTCATGTCTTAATACCATATCCCAATCTGTCAAACTGCCTGCTCATTTCAGGTTTGTGTATCCAATGAGTTTCTCATATCCTCCCCAGAGGAGAGTGAAATTAAAAAGATGAACCATTACCAATCAGTTGGGATTTTGTCAATCTCATCATGTCTCTCTAACCTTCTTTCCTGTCTCTCTGGCTCTCCTTTGAGATGAATAGATGCCTGGATGCCCCATCAGTTATTTAGCTAATGAATGTCTGCTTGTCATGTTGAGAAAGAGCAAAACCGGGACTGTTTGTGTCTCTGGTTGTCAGGTGGAATGCACACTCACCCTTGACAGTACTCTTCCCTGACTGTGATGACTATTGTGTTTGTTCCACGCTTCAACATGTGATGGATGTCCACCGTCAAGGGATGTGTCCTAATGTGTGGGTCTCCTTCCTACTCTTTTCAATCTTGTTTTCTCTTTAAGTCCCAATTCCTCATGTCCCTATCCACCCTCTGTATCACTTTCCTTACAGTGTCTTGCCCTTTTCAATTCAATAGGTATATTAGTAAATAGCAATGTAGCTATGTTCTGTGTCATGCATTGATATGAAAGCTTGGCAAAGAGTAACTGTTGTAGACAGTCTGTTAACATAGAAAGGCCTTCGGGGCTTTTTTTTTATCCCTCTTTCTCTGAAACTAGCTTTTATTGATGGCTGGTTAGTGAAAGAGACTGCACTCTAGATAATAAAGGAGAGAGTGGAACTGTCCAAGCCAATGCATCAGCCTGGAGACTCTACAGCGGAAGACTCATTGTTTTCTATTAAACAAGGTAACAAGGCAAACCCCATCCTCCACTATAAATTCAATACGAAACACCATACATTACAACACAAGCCTGAGACTTGACCATGGATGCAGCATACCTACCGTATTTATTTTTTACTAGCTGAAAATGGAAAAATGTTGGACCAGCTGGAGGATAAAGGAGAGTTAATACCAGACCAGAGCACTATGTTAACCGAGGTGTCGATATTTTGATGCCAGGAGAAAAATCATTAGAATCCAATTAAATCTGCTTTTCTGAATATAAGCTGTCACACTGTACATGTTTTGCTTTGGTTCTTTTCTTCCTATTGAAAATAAATATAATGGAATTAAAACCAGACACTGGAAAAAGGATTAGCTGACAGTACATAAAAACAAAGACAAGTCTGATATAGTTTTTTTACCAACAAAATTTTTTACCAACAAAAAACAAACACCAAAAAAAAACAGTACTAACTGATTGTAATACATTCGATTAATCCACAAAAAAAAAACATTATTTCACCACACAGATCTGGAAGACTCGATAATCTACTACTGGGCTCTGAAACCTGTTTGTCAATGTTAATACTATAATACCATCGAGCTGATCAGGGATTACCAACAATTCACCTGCGTTGATGCTGTGAAAAAGGTATTTGAGGATAAGCTGAAAACAAAATTGTCTAATGCATCTAGTCCTGAATCCTGAATGCAGGCCTACTAAATCTAACATCTATACACATGATTTCACCAAATCACAGTCAATGAGGTTCTGTTTTAATATTCATCTCTATGCCTATTTTCATCCTTTCCTTCTGATCAGGACGCTGAAGGTCTCTGCATTACTTTGTTACAACATTGGACTTCATTGAATAAACTGAACATGAACAAATTTATTCAGAATTGAATATATATATTTTTTTTATTTGTTATTTCACATAAATGTGTTATTTATTTAAATGTACAAATGTAAAGAAAATTTTGTCAGACTTGTTTTTCTCATATTAATGACTTGAATATAAAAAAAACTCCATAAATCAAGACAAATATGATAAGCTATTCAATTAGTACAAAACAAAGAAAGCACACTATTAAAGCAGTAAGACTTATTGTATGCCTGATCTAGCTGATGCACTACAGGACTAAACTCGAGGATTGAGCACACACTGACGCAGGAGGCTCTCTTTCATCATTTAGTTATTGTTTTGTTGTTTCTTTAAGTCACCTCTTAGTTTTGTGGGCATCACTACATGTAAATCAGCTAAGCTGTGCAAAAGCTGATAAATTTATGGGTAATTGGAATTTATCAATATAAACTTCTGAGAATTAATAAAATCAGCATCAGTTAAATTTTTGGTTTGGGTTACATAAACATATACATGACCAAAATCCTCTAATCCTCTATTAATTCTGTTTGTCTTGGTGTTTATTACTTATGGATGTGGCTCGTTTGATGTATGGACATCACATCATATTATGGATGTTTTCTTTATTCATCCTCCAAAAAATGTCGGGAAGTGTGTAACCAACTGTGAGTTGTTGACTGTATTTTGATGATTATTTGTATGAGTATGGTTAATTCAGCCAACAACTGCTATTGACTAAACAGGAGGACTTTTTCTGTTTCATTGAACTTTTCTTTATTGGCTGGTTAATGATTTTAGTAAGCAGGTAGTTTCCGCTAAGCTAATTGCTCCACTACACTTTACATCCATTGGGTGTTGTCTTTTTTCTCTTCTCTTTCAGAAGTCCCACATCAACCAGACTTGAAAGAACTGCAAGAACTAATGCTAACTCTGACTCCTCAGCTCTCTGATATTTGTACTGTGATCTGTAATCTCTACAGGCTGGTAATTTTCAGACATTTTGTCATCACAGCTGGCACAGAACAAAACCCAGAAATCCTATAAAAGCCTAGGTTTAAAGTCTGTGCTCTCAAGTGGGTTAACAAATACTGGACAGGAATACTGGAAAAGCAGCTCGTATCTCATGTATGTTTGTTTTACTTAACTCCATAGCACTTTTAATACATACTGATTGAGTATTTATTTTTTTGGGGGGTATATATATATATATATATATATATATATATATATATATATATATATATATATATATATATATGTGTGTGTATGTATGTATACTTATTCCTTAGATGATTGTTATTGAAATATTCAAAACATTCAAAATCTCTGTCTAAAAATAAGCCGTCTCTTTCATTTTCCTTTATACTGAACGTTTACATTACATTACATTACGTTTTCCTTATTTGCTCAAATTTACTGCCTATATTTAATTAAATTGATGAAAACTAACTTAATGCAATTAGCTAGGCAGTGAGTCAAATACAGACTAATTAAGACAAAAGGATTTGAGTTAACTACAAACCTTTTCTGCCCCCTATTCTGATGTTATTTTATGTTCAGTTGTAGAAATCTATTTAATGACACAATTCAGTTCTTAAGGTACTTTTTTTTTTTTTTTTTTTTTTACATACAATTGTAAATGTTATTTTATATGAAATTTACTTCATTTCCATTATTATTAGTGGAGGAAATTCCAAATTAGCTTTTTGACTTTCGCTTGAGTTCATATTTAACTGTAAACCTCCATGAAATGTTACACTTTCACTTTATGCAATTTCTAAGTGCTTATTTCCACCCCTGCACAATAGTCTCACAAGATCAGAAATCTTGTAACATACAAGATCCTAAGATCACATCTAAAGACAGAGTTCATGATTAAATGAATCAGTTTTTCAGTGAAAGATTTCCACTGAGCTGCTTACATTGATAAACAATAATTGTCCTTTAATATCATTAAATACTTCTTTGGTGTAGGAATTATGACTTGTTGCATAGCAAATGCAATCATAATTTACAATGCTCAATCTTTCTCAGTGTACCTTAATCAACAGCTCAAATGAGACCTTGCTCTCCCCCCCCCCCCCCCAGTGGCCCATAAATCAACTGCAACACATAACCTTAATTCCACACTGAGCAGGAGCAGTTGCTGTGACCTCCCCCAGTCTTATAAAAGATCCAATGTCAGCCAATCTCCCTGTGTGAGAGGAAATAAGTTTGGTTGCAGTAATTTCTGGAAAGCTGACAAGTTTATTGTGTTGGGATCTCTTGGGCTCAGAGTGATGAAATGACACATAGGCTGTAAAGCGTTGATCTGAAGACACTCTCTTTACCTTGTTATGGCTGTGCTGCAGCAGGGTAGTCTGGCTCTGTACTGTCACCACTCACAAGTGCAAGGACTTGAGCTGACCTTTTGGGTTTTCTATCGTGTTTGTCAAGACGATTATAAAACAAGTTACAGGACTGTGGTGGCAGACTGTGGTGGTAGATATGGGAGGTTTTTGTGAAGTAAAAAATGAAAGATAAGTCATGTCAGAGCTTTTTCTACCTTAAATTTTTATATGTATTTTCACATAAGTGAGAAACGATCAGAAATGCTTTTTAGGACAAAAAAGGTGAGGTAAAAAACAATAACTTGCAAACAATACAGTAGTTGCAAACCCCTTAACTAAAACTTTGTTAAAGCACCTTTGATTCATTTTTTTGTTAGTACCTAACAATGTAACAGTGCACATCTTGACTTGCCAATATTTTCCATCTCTTTCTTGCAAAAAAAAGACAATCTAGATCTATTAAACTGTAAGAAGAACACGAGAATCTCAAGAGAACAGCTGGTTTCAGGTCACACCACATATTTTTTGGATTCAGGTCTAGCCTCTTGGTAGTTCATCAACATTGATCTTCTTTTGGTTAAGCCTTTCTTTTATTGATTTGGTCATTGTTATGATAAAAGGTAAAATTCCTTTTTATCTATAGCTTACTGGCAGAAACCTGAAGGTTCTGCATTAAAACCGACTGCTATTTGTAGCTTTTCTTGATTTCCCCCCACCTTGAAAAATCCCTTGTTCTGACTGTAGAAAAGCAGCCTTAACACATGATAAATTATTATACCATTTTGAATTGGTGTTGGTTTGGGTTGATTAAGTTGAGCTTGAATATTTTTGGTGAATAAGGGCTTTCATCTAGTTACTTAGTGGCCCAGACGTGTGAACAATGTGAGAGATTGTTGTCACTTGCAGAAAGTAATCATTACTTCTTAGCTATTCCTGCAACTGCTTTAATGCTGCTGAAGGCCTCTTGGCATTAAATTTTTCTCTTGTTCTTTTTATACATTTTGGAGGGACCTCCTGCCATGCTGATGCCAATGAGGTTCAGCATTTCTCTTTATTTGTTGATGATGGTATTTACAGTGTTTTTCTGGTACATTTATTGTTTTGTAAATTCTTTTTTTTTTGTAAACAAGGTGGATGAATGCAACAATGCTTACATTTACATTTTCGATAGACGCCTTTATCCAGAGCGATGTACAGAATTCTCTATCATTGACTACATTAAATTTGGAGAAAGTGCTGGTTCAAGTATTCCATAAAGAAGTAGGACTTCTATTGTCGTTTGAAGATGACTCAGTGACTCAGCTGTATGGACACCTAGGGAAAGAGGCCTTGGTGAAAGAACAGAAAAGAATCTTGTAGTATACTTACCCTCTTACCCTGGTGGGACCAGTCGAGCAGTGCTGATAGCTCTGAGGATGCGAGATGCAGTGCGAAGAGGGATGAGGGCTTAGAGGTAAGAGGAAGCTGATCCATTTTTGTCTTTGTAGGCAAGCATCAGTGTTTTTAATCTAATGCGTGCAGCTACTGTACTGGAAGCCAGTGGAGGGAGTGCATCATTGTGGTATGCGATAACTTAGGTAGGTTGAAAACATGTCATGCAGCTGCATTTTGGATCCTTTTCAGGTTGCGAGCTGCAAACAAAGAATTAAAGAGATTATGTGATTATGTTACTCCACACATTCAATTCCACATCAATGGAACCTGCAGTTTCTAAAAAAAAAAAGCTGGGGCTAGCATTAGATGTAGATTTTCCAGAGTAGTATCCTTTACACTTTATTCCTAAACATAGAATACATTTGGAGAAAGTAGGTTGCACTTCATTTCACAATAAGTGCAGGAAATTGCCTGTTAACTTAAATGATCAATATAAAAGGCTTATACAAACCTATATACAGACAAATACAAATACAAATACAAACCTTTTGAAACATTGGTACCAAAGTGGGTTGCCTGGTGGGAAGATTTTGTCTCTCCGGGACAAAGGAGTTTTTAAAAAGATAGAATTGGCTTTGTCATTTACACTATTATACAAATAATTTTTTAAATAATATTTGTAAAAAGAAACATTTATTATGCTTATAAAATAGTTTAAACAATACATCTATTATATAGAGTATGTGTATAGTAAATACACATATTGAAAAGAAAACTGTGAGGCAAATAAATCCTGCTGAATGTCTACATTCCATGTATCTACAATGTCACGATGTTTAACAGTTATTCAATTTTGTCTAAAATATTTCGAAGTGTAGCATTTAGGTAATGCTTGGACAACATCTCAAATAGTTTAGGGGACAGTACAGTAAACACAGCTACCTTTCCTTCCAAATACCCTGCATATTTGAGGTATGGAGAAGAATTGTGGCATTAGTGAAAACAACTTAATGTAATAGGTGGTGGATGTGACAGACCAAGATAATAGAGTATATGTGTGGCAATAGATATATAGAGTATATGTGTGGAAATTGAACCCTAGATAAATAATTGACAGGGCAGAGTCAATGTCACATATTGCAAGTTTAACACAGACGATTGATTGATTGGTTGATTGATTGATTGATTGATTGATTGATTAAATTTAGTCAAAATATCTTACAACATTATAGTTAATACTTATCCATCACTTTTATTTTATAAAATTTGTAAACAGTTTTGCAAATTCATATTGATTTCTGTAATGCTGAGGTCAGCTTGCCCCAGAAGAGACTGAAGAGCTGATCTTTAGCACTGCTTCTAACATTAAACGTGAAAAGTTGATAATCCATACCTTCTGATTTTCATGGTGACCTTCAAGTGAAAGAAGAGAACGATCACACTAACTATTATACTATTATAGAAAATTAGTGATACAAAAGTAGAACAACTACATAACTATTTAATCCAAACTTCAGTTCAATTTTGAGTTATAGTTACTGTCTTATGACTTAAAATAACACCATAAATCTGTCATAAACAGATGGTAGGGAAAAGTGGTGCAAAAAGCTATTGGAGGCCTTGACAATGTTAAATTAGTCACCTGCTTTATTTTCCTTATTTGGTGCAGGTTGAAAAACAAGGTATAGGACTGACTCATTGTATAATGAGTAAGGGGTTTGGTTTGAATGAATATATTAAATGTGGTTAGATGTAATGGTGATGTACGCTATTAAATCAGCTCCTTTCTGTTTTTTCGAGAACCAATTGAGCACAGCGCTGCAGTGCTGCATCTTCTTTATGACATACCATTACATGTCTCGCACAGATTTTAACCTGGATTTTAGTGGTAGAAAATAATCAGCTGTCTGACAGAACAGAGATATACTGAAGAGTTAGTCATAGGTATATGATTTACAATAGAAACCATATCATACTTCATCACTGAAGAGCCAACTCACTTTTACACACATGAGAGAGACAGACATTAACTGCCACTCAGTATCCATCATAGGATAACTTATCTCTCCTTTTCCATTTAAATCATCAGAATTGCATTTTAGATTGAACAGATTAGCACACATTTAGGTTCATTTCTGTCGTTCACATCTTTGAGTCTTACATCTTAGGACAGCACACCTAATTCATGTGTTCATTCTAACTCAATGCATTTTTTTAATGAATTCTAATGAATTTTATTTACATTTGCACCACTTTAAAAATAATATATAAAGTGCCAATATTATGTCTTATTGTTGAAAACAGAGACATAAAATCATTAAAAGCAACACCGAACATCTAATCAGCACTTTACAGAGGAGTTCTTATATAGTCTTCAAACAGCTTGTTCTTCTGCTTCATCACATGGTCGGTACATTTTCCAGACTTCTCTTCTTTTTTATATAAACCTGTACATTACAGAGGTTTATTCAAGAAGGCGAGCCAGGCACTTAAAAAATCCAATATCTCAATAATCTTTACTTGAGTGAGCTCAACCGAGCTGAGAAAATTAAAATTATAACCTGCCAGGCATCAGTGACAGAATAAAATGAAAAATTGGGGAGCAATTAATGACGATAACCTGCAGAAAAAAGTTGGCCCATTCAACACAGTGTCATCCAAGGTCACTACGAGAAACAGAGCTCATCATTTCCAGAACTGTGATATAATGTTGCTTACTATGTTTACAGATTATGATCAAGTATACAAAAGTTTCAGGGTGAGTAGTATTGTTGATTTTTTCTTTTTTAGAAAGTAGAAAGTCATGAACATTAAAGTGGACTTTCTGCTTAGTTGTGATCATTTATTTGCATTATATTACATACCTATAAAATTCTCAAGGACAAAGTAGATGCACTATGTTTTACATTAGCAATACTGTAATCTAACCAGTAAGGACAGTTTATACTTTAATTCTCTCTCTCTCTCTCTCTCTCTCTCTCTCTCTCTCTCTCTCTCTCTCTCTCTCTCTCTCTCCCTCGCTCTCTCTCGCTCTGTCTCTCTCTCTCTCTCCCTCTCTCTCGCTCTGTCTCTCTCTCTCTCTCTCTCTCTCTCCCTCTCTCTCGCTCTGTCTCTCTCTCTCCCTCTCTCTCGCTCTGTCTCTCTCTCTCTCTCTCTCTCTCTCTCTCTCTCTCTCTCGCTCTGTCTCTCTCTCTCTCTCTCTCTCTCTCTCTCTCTCGCTCTGTCTCTCTCTCTCTCTCTCTCTCTCTCTCTCTCTCTCTCTCTCTCACTCTCCCTCTCTCTCGATCATAGTTTCATTTTTATTGAGTCCCTGTAGAATCATTTCTTACACTGTTTATTTTATGTATTATGTAATCTTTTTGAGTGTTCAGAATTCAAATCTACTCTATGTGTTTGTTTGAACCTTGTATTTGGATAACAAAAAAAAACCTGAGAACTTTTTTTTCCTTCATATTTTTATTTAACCTTTCCCTGTATTAGCCAGGTGCATGATGGAGAGTGAAGGGTGTGCTCCTAGGCAAAGAAGAAGGTGTAAGATGAGTGACCCTAATGCAGAAACTCATTAAAGCAACTGTCAGGATCCCTCTATTTTACCATAGCTGTGCTTATTCCGTAACAGCTAACCTGTCGTTTTGAGTGAGTGTTCTGCCAAAGATGCATTTACAAATAAATGAAAAATGTCACAATGGATTCTGCTTGTCCGAGACTATAGTGTGTCAGCTTTGTCAGAAACTGTCTTTGTTGTTCTCTCCTCAGCAGGCCCTGCTTCCAACACATGCTCGATTGTGGTTTTGCCCACCTCAGGCCCAGGAAAAGCCAACAGACAACAGATCACAAGAACAACCAAGGAAAGCCAACAGACATCAACCTGCTGTTTACATTGCTATTATACCTTATTATGAGGGTTGAGTCCACCAGCCAGAAATGCCCCTGGTATGAGTGGTGAGTTGAAAAATGATTTGCAAGGGGGAAAAAAGTGCAAATTGGTGTGCCATGGTGACAGTAAAGCAGGCATGGTACACAATTTGACCCTCACAATGTATTTGATGTGTATTGCTGATAGACAATGGAAACTAATTGCTTTTTTCCTCTATCTGTCTTTTCATTACATTTTTGTCAGTACTTGATTTCATTCCAAAATGGTAATGAGGGGTGCAGATTTTAGTTTGGACTGTGAGATTTCTAAATAGCTGACTTGATACCTGCTGAATGATGGAGAACACATTGCATGAGTCAATGCTACCATTTAAGCTGCGTAATTAAAAGGAACTCATTGTTATCTCATTTATCAATTTCACACCCACTGGTTTGTGTCCTTTTGGTAAGATGCATGAGGTTTATTTTAAAGGTATCAGCATATTTTACATTTACAGCATTTAGCAGATGCCCTTATCCAGAGCGACTTACATTTTATCTAATTTTTATACAACTGATCAATTGAGGGTTAAGGGCCTTGCTCAGGGGCCCAGCAGTGGCAGCTTAGTGGACGTTGGAATTGAACTCACAACCTTACGATTGGTAGCCCAACACCTTAACCACTAGGCTACTACATCCAATTTTCTGCCATTTGAATGTTAGAATATATGTATAGGTAAATAGACTCCTCTTATTTCACCAACCAGTGTTAGTTCTATAGCACAAGAAGCACTTTTCATATTAATGTGCTTTTAAAATATGTTAACAGATCCATATTGCTGACATACTTGATTTAAGAGGTGCTCAACAGACTTAAACATAGATTTTTATAACAGCACTAATTACTAGGACATAGAAGACCATTTTTGCCAGTTACAAAAGAGAAATAAATTTCTTACAATTAACTTTAAAACTGGCACAAAGATGTGATCATTTTGACTTCTTTCAAACTTTTGACACAACAAAATTGTGATCTCAACTAAGATTATGATTAAGGTTGAATTTTTAGATTTTCTTAATTGTCAAATGATTATTCTCGATTTTGAGAGAATATTTTAGAATTTTGAGATAAGAGTTTTTTTTAGATAATGATAATGGGCCATGTTTTACAAATAAATTCAGAGATAGTATGCTGAAATAATAACACATAAGCATTTAGCTTATAAGTGAGAGTTTTTAGATAAGTCAATATTGACATACAGCTTCTAAAAAAATACAGAAATTTTATTTTGTTTCTTTCTACTCGAATAAAATAGACTTTCAAACAAAGCCTTCTTTTGGAAGACTTTCAAAGGTTTTTAAGGTGTGATGGATCTAGTATATAAATACATCCAGAAACTTAAGTTTTAGCCTGTTCAAGAAGGCTATACATAGTGCATGTTTTATTTGCTTTATAACTTCAATGTCCTGCTGAGCAAAAGTTTCCACACATATAAAACAGATTTTGACAAACAGTTTTTGATAATCTTCAATTTTCAGAAAATTATGTGCTAACCTTAATTACATTGCAGCCAAGTAAGACCAAAATATAAAGGAATTAAAATAAAGTTTCACTTCCATTTTCTTGCAAATATAAATTGTAGTTTTATGAAATATTTAAGAAAGATGGCGAACCAGATGAGAAACAGATGCAAAACACGTAGGCTTTCTAAATCTTCCTCGGACAGGAGAGGTTGCTGGGAGGTGATAGGACACTGTGAAAATGGGCATTAATTTTTTTTAGTTCCAAAAGGATCTGCAGGGGTGTTTGTACATTTGGATAGTGGAAATGGTGCATGACATTCACCATGGGAACCGTGGAGGATAGCCAAGTGCTTTTGAAAAGAGATGGCGTGGGACACCTGTTGTGACCTTTCCCGTCTGATGGGCTTTAAATGAAAGTTGAATAGAGCGCTGTGAATGAAACGCTAATTCCCTCCTTTCTCAACATGAAGGGTGAATAAGTTTTCTATACAGCTTAGATCCTATGTTCTTAGCCATTCCTAGATCAACTGAGGTGTACAAACTCTTGACAGCTTACTCAATGGCTTATGATTGAATTCCTCTTTTAGTAATAGGCTGGTTTGAGGATTTCAGAAGCTGCTGATGGACAACAGTGTTAAGTGCTGACATAGAAAGGTGCGAAATGACAAAAAAAAACCTACTTTGAGGAGAAGTTGTGTGCGTTGGTCAGAGAAGAATGGCCAGGCTGGGTCAAGTAGACAGAAATCCTATAGTAACCCCATGAACCACTCTTTACAATTGTGCTGAGAAGAAATGCATCTCAGAACAACATGCCAAACCTTGAGGCAGAGTGATAACAACTGTAAAAGATCACAACTGGTTCCACTCCGGTCAGCTTAGAACAGGGGTTGGCAACCTTAAACATTCAAAGAGCCATTTGGACCCGTTTCCCACAGAAAAAAAAACACAGGGAGCCACAAAACGCTTTTGACATCTAAAATGAAGATGACACCTTTATGGATATGGAGGTATAGAAAAAACTGTAGTGTGTTGCATTTATGAAATCAATGAACTGCTACAGAGTAAACGAAACTTTATTTCTACAGGCAAACAAAAATATTTTGACCTGTTTGAACTGACCTTAACAAAAAAGATGCTGGGTTGAAGGTTACTTTCAAATAAAATGTTCAATGTCTAATTGAGTCCTCTTCATATTCATGACATCAAACTTGCTGGCTGCAGCAAAGCAAAAATGCGTCTGCTTCTGTGTGTCGGATTTCGCAAGTCAGCAGTTATGACGCATATTTTGAGTGACAAAAAAATTAAACACGGTTTACTTTAATGTTACAAGAGCATCATAATCTTAGAATTTAGAATTTCATTTTTTAAAAAACTATCTAACTAAAATAAAATTAATTTAAATTAAATATTTATTTTCCAAATCTACAGGGAGCTGCAGCAGAGGGATGAAAGAGCCACTTGCGGCTCCGGAGCCAAGGGTTGCTGACCCCTGGCCTAGAACATGAATCTCATGGCACAATGAGCTCAGGCTCATGAAAACTGTACAGTTTATAGTTCAGTTCCAGTCTTGAACACTCTAGTTAGACCACTTGGCCCTATTTACTTGAGTTTATACATTGTGCTGCTGTCATATGATTGGATATTTGCATGAACAAACAGGTTTACAGGTGTTCCCAAAAAGTGTTCATTTAGTGTATGTCATGTATGAAGCATGAACCACTTTATGGGTGTAGGTGTATCAGTAGGGAATAACCACATTAGAATGCATGGACATTGGATGCCTTGATTGATATTTGACAGCAGTCCTAGGGGTAATGTGAGTTCCTTTAAACTTCAAATGTTTTCATTTGCTTTTAGATAGCATAAAGGTCAGTCAGGGGACCCTTTTAAGCATGCATTGACATTCATGCAATGCATTCTGTAATGTTACATCAGCACCTCTCCTTGAGTTTCCAATATTGCTTTAGCAGTTCAAGGACAAGTTTATTAAAAAAAAAACTATCATCATTTACTTTTGATTTGCTGAATAAATCACCATAAGAGGATATAATTGCTAATATGATTTAAAAGGCTGCTAATGCGGGGGTTGTTAGTTAGGTGTAGCTAAGTGTATTTTCCTGTGCAGAATTTTAATGTGCATTTCTCAGACATAGCCTTATACTGTTAATTTCATCATATTTTAACACTGAATGATCACCTAGAAATCTTATTTTAAGATCCTGAGACCTTCCAACAAAAATGCAAAATGGTATGACATCCATCTTCACTTAGAAAGTGAATAATTGTAAATAATTTATGGGATATAAAGTGAAATATAAAGCATTTTGATATTAAAACATAATCCAAAATGAAGTGTCTTTTTCAAAATCTTATTTAACCTTTATACAATACTGTATATTGGCAAATCGGTGTAGGCTGCAAAGTATTTCTCATAGGATGATGCAACCATTAGTTCAGACCCTCTGCTGAGTGCACTTTTAGTAAAATGGTCTTTTCTTTGAGATTTCTATTTTAACTTCTTGACTCTGTTTTAGTCACAGATTATATTATTACCGAACCAGCTGGACTTTCAGCAAGTTCCTTCCATCACATCCAGAGCCAAGAAAATATGCCTACAATTCATCTCTATGGGAGGCATGTTGGCTCAGTTGACAGCATTTGCACCTCACAGCTATAAGGTCCCTGATTTCATACTGAGCTCCTGTCTCTGTGGAGTTTCTGTGAATGTTCTCCCTGTGTCTCCTCTGGTTTCCTCCTACCTCCTAAAACATGCTGGTAGGTGAATTGGCAATGCTAAATATCTCTTAGGTGTGTTTGTGTGTGGAGCCATGTAATTGACTTACATCTCATCAATCCTGGTGTATCTAGAGCTCTGGAGCCACCATAATCCTGACCATGATAAGATCTTACTGAATTTGAGTGAGAGAGTTGATCTCGATAATTTACCAACAGATGCTGCATGGAAATAGAATAGAATATCATATAGATAAAATATATCTTTAATGTCTGTCATTCTACAAGTAAAAGAAGTTGAATTTTGTTGGTTTTATATCCTAACTGATTCACAGCAATTTACTGGATATTGAGATGTACTTTATTACGTGGCTGTTTGATTAAAGGAGGAAAATGGGCCACATTGCCAAACTCTATACACTAAATATTTCACCCTCAAAGAAAAAAAATAGTTTTTATGTTTTCATATCTATAGCGAATACATAGTTGTTGTTTTTTTTTTTAGAAAACTTTCTAATAAAGCCACAAAAATCTATTAGAAACTTACTGAAAATTGCCTGAAACATTTAAGAAAGGCAGCTGTGGCAGAAACAAAAAGAACCAAATACTGAAAGTATAGATGAATTGATTTAGAATGATAATTCAACATCTAGCTCATTAACATACCTAGAAACTACTGAAGCAAGTACACACTTACTGTAGAGTCACAGTTGTTTTTGCTTACACCTTTTGCTTACACCTTGCACTTATTCAAGTTTAATTTAAATTAAACATCATTTTATATTAGATTTATTTATTTTGTATGTTTTATATTTGCATTTAAAGGCTTATCTTGCCAAAAGATAAAAACAGAAAACAAATTAAATGTTAGGCCATTATTAAAAATATTCTTGTTTTCCTTAACCAGACCAACCCCGTCAATTTAGGACCAACTCAATTTTGTAAATTTGTGTTAAGACCGACGTTTTGTTTTTTTTTACTCTTCAAACAACTAATACAAAAGCAATAAAATAATATTAACGGGTTTGGGCACCATAATACATCTAAAAAAATTCATTAAAACAGCTCGACACCGCTTTAACTTGGCACAAAGTTCTGGAAAAACGGTGCCCAGCATCAAAATGAGGTTTGCAATGATGCGCCCGAAGGCACGGGTTGAAGACCCAGTCAGTGACGTCACGATATGCTAATTTGTTTAAAGTCATACCTACGTAACCACCATCACCAAAATAGTACTTTTTTTTTTTTACATTTAATCTTGAAAAAAAAAAATAGACCTACCTACCGACCCTTTTTTTTATTATTATTGTTACTACAAACCAAAATATTTTTAAGGATGGTCTTATGTGTATACTTAAAACTCAAAACTATGAAATTCAGATTCAAATACTTTTGTCACCTTCCATCTCTATAAAGCAACTTTCAATGAAACTTTACTTAATTGTCTAAGATTGTACCTTGAATTGAGTCGAACAGAACAGACGACACTATTGTTGTTACAATATAGTAATCGATCCTTGATATGGGAGATCAAGGCTATGACAAGGATTGGACATGAAAGGTAAACAACATGGTAAACAAGAGAGAGAGCGAGACATAAATCCGAGGGCGTTCTGTACACCCTGCAGTGCGCACTCTGTCAAATTGGTAGTTAATGATGCAGCATCAGGTCTATACTCAGTGGACTTCTTTACTGCAAGACAGCTGTTTTATACCCTTTTCTCTGTTTTTACCCCCTAGCTGGGAAGTTAAAAGAAAATTTGTAGGTGAATGTGGTCTTCCAGAGAATAGTGAGATCAGATTGGAAAATCGAGTGAACACACTGTAAAGATTCCCTGCGGTTAGCAGAAGATCACAGTCTGTTGCTGGAGGAGTTAAAAAAGCAAGAGCATACAGCTCAAAAACTCACTGGTGTGAAATGTAATGGTGTCAAACAATTTTCCCCATTTTATTTTCAGAATTGGGTGAGAAATTATGACTTCACATATGGCAAAATCATGAAAAAACCAGGAGTACTAAATGTTTGATTACAAATGCAGTGGCATGCAATATCTGCCACATATACCTCAATGTAGAGGGTTATAGGCCCTCGAAAATTGTGTCTGCAGGAACTCTAACACTGTACCAACAGAGCAATGAACCAGATCCTTATGATGCCGATTACATCAGAGACATAAGTTCAATGTAGTCTCTACACTCTTTTTTGGGAGACAAGAGTCTAGGAGCTTATCCTTCAAGGGGACAGACCAAGAGATTCCAAATTTCAGGGTGGGGTTGGAGAATCACCCCCTGTACCTGACAGGAATTTCCAAAGGAGCACCATGCAGAAGGGAAATTGGGTCTGCATTGCAGAGAGGCATTGGATGTCCTTTATGACAGAAAGGATATAATCCCCATGCGCAAGACAGATGTGCCTGCCTCGTGGCTAAATCCCAAACTATCCCAAAGAAAGTGGTTCTCCAAGAAGGAGAAAGCACACACATCCCTTGATTGGGACAAGATGAATCCAGTTGTCTAGATAATTACAGTAAGTACATGGATGCCCTGCTGTGGAATGATGACAGAGCAGGCTCCATGCAGTTTGTGAGGGTAAGTGATAAGACTAGGCCTGAAGGGAGAACCCAGCACCGGTGAAAGAAAATCAAGCACTGTGAAAGGGAACTCCCTTTAGATGGAAGAGGAAGAAACATTGAGAGGAACCAGACTCAAAAGGGAACCCATCCTTATTCAGGTGACACTGGATGGTGTTAAAATACATTGTTATAAAAATCAAGAATCTTATTTTAAATAATATCATATCTATAACCATATAATATTAGACTATTGTGTACTGATTATCAGGTTGTTGTCCTCAAAGACCACATGTAGTTGTAATCTTCTCGTTGTATGTGCGGAATCTTTATGAAGCGGAATCCAACTGGAGTTGGTACATCTCTAGATGCCTCATGGTCATCGGTAGGATGGCTTCTTCACAATGAAGGTCTGAAATCTTCATGAAGTAAACACAACTGGAGCTGGTGAAACAGGGTATCGTAATCGAAACAGGGTATAAACAAATTTTCTAACATTAACTCTGCATCTACACATCTTAATACTGATAAATTTATTGAAATTGTCATCATAATCACAATATTTCAAAAAATAATATTGTGAGTTAATTTATAATGATATTGAACTTATATTGTTATTTCACCAACCACTAATTAGTACTATGCACATAAATATTTTATTAGAACTTTGTTTATAATCTTCCCACTGTAGTGTGTTAGATTCTCGCTAGGGAATTATCTCATCTGCTGGTAATTGGCACATTAAATCCATTTGTCAGACATCCGGACATTATGAGAATTCAGTCTGACTTTGGAGGTAAATAATCTCCAAAAGGAATTCCTCCATAACCCCAAATAAACGAAGCGTGGGCAATTTTATGTTCAGGATGATACAGGATGAAAGATTGTCATGGAGCGTATCTTTTTTCCACCTTATGTCAGACTAAAGTATCAGCACAACAATCTTTCTGACAAAGGTTAGCTTTGCATTATAATTCATGTGACATTTGGAGTGAAGTGCGGGGAGTGCCAAGTCATACAGGTGGAACCACCAGCTACCACTCCGGCAGGTCTTTATCAAGTCACAGCATGACAAATAATTCAGCCGAGTCTGTCATTGATGACAGGCGAGAATTTTTTCTTGTAGGCTGATACCTTGATGTCATGCTTATATTAAAATGCGACACCAGCCGCTCCATTAAGCCCATGTAAAATGAGCTGTCTATGGCTGGCCATATTGGTCTTTAGATTCATAAGACTAGAGTGGGACTGTGGAGGGAAAATCAGTGCTAATGTGGAGCATTTCATGGACAATGCTGCTACGTACAAGAGAAACTTTTTTAACCCTAGGAGAAGTGTTGTTGAAACTGAGACATGGAAGTAATGGACAACTTTTTATGTTTTCCCACACAAGAATGTCTGTGTTTACAATCTGAACATATATTTTCAGATAAAAAAAAGGCTTAATATTATGTAGCTTATTCAAGCATCATTGAAAACCTAACTAATTTATAGGTTAGCTTAATAATAGTGTTTGTAAATTACAGTTTAGTTTTCCAATAAGCATTCTGTAATGAAGGCTTATAATAAAGCAAAAAAAACAACAACAACAAAATAAATTACTATCATTCATGCAAAAACTCATCAGGATAAGTAGTGATAATATTAGATCTAGATCATAGAAGATTAATTTCTTTCATACACAATCTTAAGACAAACAAGAAGAGTCTCACACTGAAAATTTCTTGCAATATTACCTAGTTTAAAAATATGGGTGGATGTCTCATAACTTCAAATTAAAGTTAAATAATCAAATTGGAATAAAATTAAACCATATTGTCCCCACTTGTTTGAATGTGCAATAATGACAAAGTAATGAATATTTATTTATATTCTTAACATTTTGCATTTTTGGTGAGACATTCAGCTTCCTTTAATCTTGAAGAATCTAGAATTCCTTGAAGCGCATCTCATATAGGTTCTCACAAATAACAGAAATAATAGTACTATACATTAATTTATCATTGCACAGTAACTGCCAAAGCTGTGATGAATCAGGAACACTGGGCATGAATTGGGAATACAGTCCGCATGACTGCATTGCTGTGCATTGCTGGGCACCATGTACAAATATTCATGCCTTAGAACAGTTTAACATATCCATTTCTAAAGCTAGCATTTTTTTTTTGGAGACAGTGACACAGGATCATGGTGGAAGTTGTGTCCGAAGCTCTGTGTGAAATCACTCCGATTTTTGGCTTGGGCAGGTCATGTGATGAAGTGGAACGCACCAGCAAGCCCATAAAAGGGTTTTCTCCAGCCAAGCGACTGTGCCTTGTGGCTCGGGTCCCACTTCTGCTGAGGCAGCGCACCTACTTAGATCATGGGTCTTGCAGGTAGAGTTAGTGAAGGCAGAACAAGAGATGGCTCATCCCCTTTTTGCAACCTCTATCTATCCTTCCACCTACATGCAGACAACTGTTTTCTCAGACCTCTGCAATGAGGTGTTCAGGTCATAAAATAATCCTTATTCTACCCGTTTGTTCTCCTTGGCCACTGATAAAGGACCTCCCAAGGGAACACCAATGAAGTCCAAACTCCACCGAGCCACAGATTTAGCCAGCCGTGCCACAAAGCAGACGGCCCATTCTATCAGCCATTCTATAGCTGCATTGGTTGCTATGGAGAAGCAATCCGACGGAGATAAAAGAAAATGAAAAAAACTTTATTTTAGAAATTCACCTATTTAGATGCCCAAATTCCCCTCCTCGGAAGATTCTAATCAGGAGGAACCTCCACTCTCAGTGACAGGATATTTAGGAGAAGCTGCATCACTTGCCACACTCCGGGTATCCACTTAAGAAGAAGCTGGAGTAATGTGATGTAGATGACCTTTTATTTTCTTGCTGGCATGCTCAGCTTTGTGACATGACCTAACTGAGCTGATAAATCGGCGTGGTTTCACACACAGATTCAGACACAACTTCTATAGCATTTCCATTACATCAGCCATGACTTAGCATCTTGTTCCCTTCTCAGTGAACCAGGTTACATTTGTAACTTATTATAGAGCTTGATACAGTACTCTATGGATCTTTGGAGCTGTGAGGCAGTAACAATATCTGATGTACCACCATGTCATGTTTAATGCTAATACAGAACAAATTTTGTCTAAAAATTCTTCAAAAACGGAATAATCTTGGCACAGGATGTGCAACATAGCTCAATGTAAGATGTTCCAGAACTGTCCATGGATGACAAACATTTAATACTCAATGAGTTGAGTATTAAATAGCCCTAACATTTTACTGAACAGACAAGAAGATAAACTTCTGTCTATTACCACTGTTTTTACTAGCGTTGATGTTGATGTTTCTGTTATTATACTTGTACATGATAACAGCAAATCTTTCTGTGTGTTACATGCTGTTTGCACACTGTTTTTGCTATATTTTCACATGCTGTCTTGAACATTTATTCTCAACACAATACCTCATATTCAGTAACTGCTGCTATTGTATTAAGTGTTTATTCCTATATTTTTGCACATCTACTGTGGAATATACAAGACGTACACTGGTCGTCACTCCTTCTGTGTATTGTCTTGTAGTGTTTTTGTATTGTATCGTTTGTTTGCATTGTCTTTTGTATTGCACTGTTTGCACTAGGTTGCACAGATGCACTTTATGTGGCTAGGTCCTTAGTCCTTAGCGCTGTGTTGTTCTACAGTATGTAGCTCTGTTTTTGTTCTATGTTACACCATGGTCCTGGAGAAACATTGTCTCATTTCACTATGTACTGTGTCAGCTATATATGGTTAGAATGACAATAAAAGCTACTTGACTTGACTCTAGCTTGCTTTCATGTTTGATAGAAAGTTTGCCAGAACTCAAATGAATTAGCTTTGGTCGAAGGGGTGTAGAAGTTTATTAGCTGAATAAACTTGCCATTTGTTGTCATTAATGAGTTGATACAAGTACATTTCTTTTCTTTTTAGATTCAAATAAGAATACATGCACAAATATATGGAGGCCTAAACAGATACAGAAAGTCACATTGTGTGACGCAGCACAGGAACCAGGTATAGCTCTCCATGGAAAATAACCCAATTACATTACACTCGTATCCTGTTATAATGCAAGAGCTTATTTTACTCATAAGATAGCTTAATGTATTTCCATAGTGCTACATCAAGGCTTGTAAGTTGCAGGTATTGATTAGAGGAAATCCAAGGCTGGAGAGCTTCTGCTCTGATGATCTCTTAGGGCTTTTTAATAGAAATGCATTACCATGAATCACAAGCTCCTTCTTCATGATTGATTGTGTTGCTTACCATTTACAACTCAGTGGCCACGAATAGCAGCCAATATTAATGAGCTATTGTGCATCTGCTCCTCTAAAGCAAAATGTGGCTGCTGGTTTATGCGTCTCTAATTTTGTCTGAAGTTTATGAGCAAACACGGTGTATATTAAATATTTGAAAGTTTGAAACTGATAATCACAAAATATAGCAGGTTATATTTATAGCAGGCTAAATATGTGTTTGAAGGCAAAAGCAGGAAATTTCAGCCTGGAATGAATTTTATTCTATTTTTTCCAAATCGAAGTGATGAATGATATTAAGTGATTACGGAAAACATTACAGAATTATCTTAAACACCTTGCTGTTGTCCAGAATTCAAGTTTATCCAAAGTCAAGTTCAATTCAGTTGTGTTCCATGTAGTTTAAAAAAAAAAGCAGAAATTCTTGTTTCTTCTTGCCATATGCACATAGTAACAGTACCATATTCAGAGCTGAGTTACATACAGTACAGACCAAAAGTTTGGACACACCTTCCAAAAGTTTGGACACACCACCTTTTCAACAGGACAATGACCCCAAACACACCTCCAGGCTGTGTAAGGGCTATTTGACCATGAAGGAGAGTAATGGGGTGCTGCGCCAGATGACCTGGCCTCCACGGTCACCGGACCTAAACCCAATCGAGATGGTTTGGGGTGAGCTGGACCGCAGAGTGAAGGCAAAAGGGCCAACAAGTGCTAAGCATCTCTGGGAACTCCTTCAAGACTGTTGGAAGACCATTTCAGGAGACTACCTCTTGAAGCTCACCAAGAGAATGCCAAGAGTGTGCAAAGCAGTAATCAAAGCAAAGGGTGGCTACTCTGAAGAACCTAGAATATGACATATTTTCAGTTGTTTCACACTTTTTTGTTATGTACGTATATAATTCCACATGTGTTAATTCATAGTTTTGATGCCTTCAGTGTGAATCTACAATTTTCATGGTCATGAAAATAAAGAAAACTCTTTGAATGAGAAGGTGTGTCCAAACTTTTGGTCTGTACTGTATATATAGGGAGGATTTAATATAGCAATTGCATAGACCACAGGTAGTGAAGTCCATTTTTCTGAGAGACATTTTCTCAACCAAACAGAATTATTGAAATCAGTGCCACATTTGAAGCCATGTTGTAATAACTAGGACTATTATTAACTAGGAGCAACTTATTGACTGTATACTAGACTCCAATTACTGTACAGGTTTACTCTTGACTGTGTCCACATCTTTTGATTCCCCGACTCTGGAAATATACAGTACAGTCAGTGTAATGATATATCATTCACACCCTGAGAGGCAATGTTGTCATCTAGCACTTGCTTCATGATTGGTGTCATCACGTCACCACTGGCCACTACAACGTCAACTGCATGACACATCAAGTGAGTCAGTAATCTTTTCCCACTAAGCAATGTTCTAATGCACTATTCCTTTCTTATAATTTTAGTGTCTAAATGCAATGCAAAAATAAATACATTAAATTTGTCCAGACCCAGTTACTTGTTATAATGTTGTGAAAGTATCACCGTCATATACATCATATTAGATATGAGCATCAAAGTAATAACCAACAGAAGGGGTAATCGCAAATTTAAGTCAATCGCACACTCGCAAATTTAAGTCAATATTTTAAAATCAAAAACATGATGGAATATCAAGGATGCCAAATCTAGTCATTTTCTAAAATAGAGCTAAGAAAAACCTATGGTATAGATGTGGGATCACCGGATTTGTTATGGACGTAATTGTGACAAGACTACAGGGAACCTAGGAGGATTTAATTTTTATTTTATTATTCTTAAAGTTGCAAAAGTGACTAAGTAAACTAAAGTGCTGATAGAACTAAAATAAAAATGAAATCGTTAAGAACAGCATTGTCAAAAAAATCATTTTAATAAACATCTAGGTTCTAGGAAAAAAATCTAGGTTCAGGCAAAATAAAAATCTTACCATATTTGTCTCCAGCCCATCACACACTTTTCAGGCTAAAAACCCTTTTTTTTTTTTTTTTTTTTTTTTTGCTTATTATGATTCTCAGGTCTGTAGCTTACACAGTTTAGGCAATACAAACTCGTTTTGCTTTTTTACTGTATGTGTATATGAAATTTTATGGGTATATGAAATAAAATTGCAGAATCCAGCTTAACCAAATTCTAGCTCATGTACGAACAGGCTCCAAAAGTGTGTCCAGTACACAGAATTATTACCCATAAATCCTTAGTCTTAACAGTAATCATAATCATTATTTAAATGTCACCTCCTTTTCATTGATGACTGATTTGATGACTAATACTTATAGTTTACTCATGTTATTAGTTCCATGTGCTTATTGGTTGTGAAATAGTGAAAAAGATTTGACTTTGTGTAAAATTGACAGGATGGAGGTCGATTAGAAATTGTGATGCTTAACACCCAGGAAAGGTGCTGTTGATTTATTAAGTCTTCCCATGGCATCACTGAAATGTCTTGGTTGCAGTCCCTCTTTGTACAGTATGTTCAGACAGGACGGTATTCAATAATAAAATATGTTCTGTATTTTCTCTGACCACTGAATTATCTCTCCCATGTCATTTTAATACCTCACATTTTACAAAATAAGCACTGTCTACAACCCTCTATGAGTTTCAACCAACCACCTTTCCTCAGTTCATCAGTCTGGGCTCTAGGTCTGCATCTCTGCCTAGTCTTTCTGTAGGCACGTGCCTCCTATGCCATTGCTTGAGGGAAGTGGTGGTAAGCCTTTAAGATAAAGATCAAATTGTTATGAATTTAAATCCCGGCACCACCAATCTGCCATGGTTGAGCCCTTGAGCAAGACCCATAACCCTCCTCTGCTTCTTGCCTCAATTGAATGGCCTCACTTTAGATAAAAACATTAGCTCATTGAAACTATAAACTAAATGCTATGGCTTGCTTGCCCTTTATATATTTTACCTACCTCTTTGAAATCCCACTTCTCATGTTTTCCAAGCAGTCATAATATTGCCTCTTGTGCTGCACTACCTCGTTGACGGAGCACTGGCTTTTATCGAGATATTCAAATTCATATCTCCATGGTATCTTCAGGACAGCAGAGAGCATTGGCACCTAACAGCACTAGGGTGTGGTTTGGGCTACCATCTACATGGCTTTTCTCTGGGTTCTCTGGTTTCCTCACAACTTCCAAAATCATGCCATTAGTTGGATTTTGGAATACATGAAAATTCAGCTACATGAACTTGGCTGTAGGTGTAAAGGAGTGTGTGAATGTGTGTGTATAGTGAAAGACTGTAGATGTAATTAAAGTAGGATGGGTAGGGTGGAATTATATGCCATAGCATGCATAATCAAAGCTTATATAAATAATTCATATTTGCTTACAAATATTTTGCAACACTTAAAAAACAAGCATACAGTACATACAATACAGTAATTATCACCTAAATTGCAGAAAATCAGATAAACCAATAAAAGTAACAATATACATTTGCTGCTAAGTAAAGAACATGGGAAGAAAACGTTTTGCTAAGAAGGAACTGTAACTAAAACAAATCTGTGGACTATATATCAGGTGCAAGTTGACAAATAAAAAAAATTAAAAGGAAAAAAAATGTAAATAGGTTTTGAGACAAATGATAGAGAAGCTTTCTTGATTGGTAGCATCTGGCCCTATGAGTAATTTTGCATATTATTTCTTGCTATCTGAGTTAAACATGTGTCAGCCCTAGCTCTGGCTAAACAGAGGGTATACTTGTACGGTTTGCTTGAGTTGATGCTGTTTCCTTTGAAGCTTTTTCAAAACCTCTTCTAGACACTTCAGTCATTATGAAGAATGCTTTTATAACACAAGATGGAACATGTGGAGAAAAAAAATAGTTCTCTTCAATTATACAATTATACTTAGGGGAGGTTTTTTGCCACCTGCTATGAGCCTTGTTGTGAAATAAGATGAAGAGGAAAACATTGATTTCATTTCTTCTGGGCCTTTTTTTGTTTTCTCAGCTGGCTCTTACCTGTAATTATCAGGGTATATTGGATCCTGTTATTGTACTTCAAGTTTAATGATAGTGCTGGAAGTGGCTGGTCTCTCATGCTCTTCTGATTGCTTTTCCTTCACTATGTGTCACTAGAACAGGTTGTGGAAGTGAGCAGATTATATTGTCAGGTGCATCACAAGCTTCTTTGAGTCTGGTCTAAAACCCCATCCCACAGAATACACTAGCAGTAACTGATTTTGAGTCATCACTGTGCAAGAGCCTGTAGTTGGTCATCTTTTTTCATTCTAACAGTTTTTAAACTGACAGTTTAATAAACTTTTTTAATACCAGTATCCACATTCCCATGGTTACACAGATTCTAATGACTTCCTCTGACTTACAGTGTGAGAATCTACAGTAGTTGTGCAAAGCTGTTGAAGTCATTTACACACACACACACACACACACACACACACACACACACACACACACACACACACACACACACACACACACACACACACACACACACACCACAGTGATGGCCTTTGCCCCAGAACATTTTTTATTAATGGTTTATTTGAACTCACAGACATTAAAAATGTATTTAAGGACTGAGCTCTGTGACTTAAATGAAAACATTTCAGTGAACTACAATACCAAACTGATCAATAGTCACAGAAAAGCAGATAGTTTGAAGTGTGCATAAACAGCGATGAACGATACAGCTTATTACCCTTGGACTTGGAAAAATGGGGACATCCATTTCTCATAGCATTCTTCAATTTTATAGCACACTTCAATTTTAATATGATTTTATGACACCAAGTAAAAATAAAAATAAAAATTGTACATCATTATTCATATTTTCATTTGGACAGCAATAATCCTAAATCCATAAATCACTACAGCAAAACTAGAAAAATACAGTGAAAATCAAAAATCACAAGAATCACACAACCAAAAACATACCAACAAATCAGGAACACAAAAGCAAAATAGGAACCCAAAAATAAACCAGGAACCCAACAAATCAGGAACACAACAGCAAATAAGAAACACAAAAGCAAATCGGGAAAACCACAAATTAGGAACATAAGAATAAATGAGAAACATAAAAGTGAACCAAACATACAGCAAAAATATCAGGGATACAAAAACAAAGCAGGTACACAAAGAAAACCAAAACACAACAAGTAAGGAGCACAACAGCAAAAAATGCAACATCAAATCTTAAATAACAGCAAATGCAGGAAGATATCGGTCTTAACTCAAAATGGAAAGGTTGGTACTGATCGCCAACATTGCTTGATGAATTCTGTTTAAAGCACAGCAAAAAAATAATTTTACACAGGAAACCAATACTTGTGTTAATAGAATAAAGAATAGAATATATCATATGTATATGTTAATGTGTTAAATCAATAGAAAATTAGCTAAATATTAGTATTCAACCTCACAATAAAACATTTCAAGATGAAGATAACCCAGTGAAGATAACATTTGTAGTCAAGCCAATGGATTAATTGAAATGAAGTTTCACTTTCACATGTCTCAGTTGCCATTATTATTATTGTTGTTGTTGTTGTTGTTGTTGTTGTTGTTGATGATACAATTCCTTTTCTGAATTTCTTGTGTCAGGTGAGATGTGATTTTTTTTTTGTTTGTTTGTTTGGATGACCATAATATTATCTCCAGTGTCCTGGCTGCTTCCAAACCATGAATACCATCCTATTTTCTCCCAAGATAAGATCTACCTTCCCTAGAGGGTCAGAAATGCTCTCATATACAATGTCATTTTGTGCACAAACATATATATATATATATATATATATATATATATATATATATATATATATATATATATATATATATATATATATATATATTAGCAAGTATCATTTGTCTGAAACACAGAACAAGAAAGAAAATATAGGACACAGAAAAAATGTCCTATCCAAGGTGACATTAGATAGGGCTTTTTCCCCAACAGCTTTTAGCTCATGCTGCATTATTTTGCAACTGGTGTGTCTGGTTTCAACAGGTGCATGCAGACGAGTAGCGGGGAGGAGGAAGTCATGTCGATCAAATGCAGAACAGGTTAGATGAGTCCAGGTGAGGCAGGAAGCAGTTTAGGGTAATTATTTGACTTTGGTGAAACAGAGGAGAAATGTGTTCCACGTCTACTACATGGAAAACTATTAGATAGCTTATTTTTCTGTTCAAGACAGTAAGAAAGACGGAGGACAGAACACACAAGGATTTCAGCCCAACTCAGCTTTTGAAGGTAAATGTTTTCTTTTCTGAAGTGTTTTTCATGTTTGAATGGGAAGTTGTGCAAGGTGCAACAGGCTTTTATTTCCAGGAAGATATATGTCTTCGACTCATGCAGAGTACCGGCTGTTTTAAACGGCTTTAGCAGTGAAGCCTCCTGTGCGGTCTTAAATAACGTTCATTAGGTTAGTCACAGGATGACATGAACTGAGGAACAGCTGTTATTTCACTTTCACTGTTGTTGTAAAGTGTGTTGCCTTGGAAGACACCAGTTTAAAACTATTGGCTGTTTGGAGCTTATATTTCAGCAAAATCTTGACATTTACTGATGTTTGCAAGTGCCTCACAGATGCCCCTGTGTTTTGTCAGTGCACCAAGTGTGCTTGCAGAGCAGATTTCTGCAAGCAGCATGTGGTGGCAGGTAGCACTTGGATAACACAGGAAACAATAAGAAATGTATGAGGCAACATATATACTGTAGTAACACTTTAAATGTAAATTAATTGAGTTTGCATGTGTTTATGTGAGTTTGTATGTACGTTTGAGCAAGTGTGACCGTCACCTAGTTTACCTAGGAATATAACAACCTGTTGTTGACTGTTGTTAGCCCCAGGGTGAATAATAAAATACATTACACAGAGTACAGGCCAAAAAATAGAATTACACCTGTTTTTAGAGTGTCCGTGTTCAGCATTGAATTTCTTTGTCATGTCACACTCCAAAATGGTGGTTAATAGTTTAAATGAAAGTAGAGTTCTTCTTTTTTTCTATTTACCTAGCATACTAGGGGCAAGTTGTCCATAGAAAAGTTTCAATAAACAATAACAACAATTTTATAACAAAAAATTCAAAGTGAATGATGATAACACAGTTCTGCTTCCTGAAATGCTACAAGGTTTTATTTTCAACCACTAAAATTCTATGTAAGGTTGAAAAATGTCTCACACTGAAATCCTTAATTTTATATCAGAATTGCAGAGATAATTCATTTAATGAATTAGGTGATTGAAAATAACCCAATTTCAATTCTATCGGCAAAACGAAACCATTTTATTGGTAAAAATGTTTAAGTAGATACAAAACAAGGGCTAAATCCCACTGTCAACTTTATCATTGGGTAGTAGATAGGCATTGTGGGTAATGTAGGAAACTGTTAACCAACCTGAAAGTAGACAAACATGTCAATAAAAATAGTTAGTAGGAACTGAACTGAATACATTGGACACTGAAGATTAATTGCAAAGAATAATATGCAATGTTAGAGCTCACTTTAATGTTAGAGCTCACCTCTGGACAATAGAAAGAGAACTATATGCTTGTGTGGGTATGTGTTTCCTGGCTTTGCCATCTAAGACCCTGACCCAGATTGGTGAGACATGAAATAATTTAAGTTCATTGAACATTACAGGTCAAAAGTGCAACCCTGATCACTTTCAGAAAGCATATTAACATCTTCCTTCACCTGACACCCACTTTGCCAGAAGGTGTATTGCATAGCTTTACCTGAATCAGGTACCTTCCTGATAAAAATATGGTGCCTTTATTATTACAGCGATCAGAAACCATAGACATTGTCCTTTTTATAAGACCTACAGTATAAGGTGCTACATTCCTCCCATGATCTGAACACTCTGCTACAGTTGAACCAGTAGTGGAGAACTAATAACTCATCCTTGTCCTTTTTTATTTCCAGACTCTCATGACATTCTACCCAATATCATCTCTCTCACTCTCACTCACTCTCTTTTGTTCACCTTTTCTTTTTGAAACACGAGCGTTTGAATTACAAAGGAAAGTGAGGCCCATTGCTGTTGTCTGCTATCACAGCCCTGGTGGCCCACCCTTTCTTATCTGCCCTCGGAGCATTGTTCATTATCATTGGATATTGATAAGCTGAGCTCTTTTGCGCCTCCGGACCATAAAGGCAAATGGATACCTTGGCGTAAAACATTTTCTGTGAATCCGTTTCACCCTGTCAATCAAACAAAACAATTGGGGCCTCATTTTATGTTTATTACTGGGAGGCCAAAGGCAGGTACTGTTTTTGGTTTAAAAACTATTCTATTTTTGATCACAATAGGTTGCATTTAATCTAATCAGATGTTTCAACCTATAACATTCTTATTTTAGATATGTTGTTCTGTAGTTCATCTTGTTTTTATTCATGTTTCTGCCTTGTTTCCTCCAGCATGCTGATCATTATAAGATTTTCATTTCGTCGTTAGAAACAATCATACCACCCTCTTGACCCTTAAATAAGTCAGTTCATATTCTCTCACCATGAATCAGCTGTGCTTGGGCTTCATGAAGGACCACGGAACAAAACGTTGGTTACTGATTCCGTAGCTGTTGCTGCAAAACTCTCTCTTCTTAAGCTATGGCAGACTGCAGGCTGTTCCCTACATATTATTTCAGTGGACTGAACAAAATACTTGAACAAATAATTTTGTGGAACAAATAAACATAGCTCAGCACCTCTTGCTTCACTAAGCGGTGCAGCAGATCCTCTGTTGCAGCTGATCACATGCATTTATTTAAATTATTTAGCTGAAGGGCTCAGTGATAAGGATATTTGCTTATAATAAGTGCAGTTTTAATGCAGCTTTTTTTTTTTACATAGACTCCTAGAGTTTTCATTTAATTGATCTTTGTCGAACTGACAATAAAGCTGACAAAATGGCTTCATAGAACGTTTAAGAGACACAGATAAAAAAAGAACAAATTTATTTTCATGTCAAATACAGAACCATTGTCTCTCGTCTGTCATTGCCCTAATCAAAAATAATAATGGAAAGAATGACTGGAACAGATCTTCAGACGGTCTGTTTTATATCCATAATTGAATCATTAATTGTTAAGAATGAAATGTTTTTAAATTAAAACTCATCACTTTGTGTCATGTAGCAGCATATCACAACCATCAACTAAGTGCCTGGTTTATATTATGTATGATATTCGTCTGACAGGTGGAAAGGTAAAACGTTTTTGTTTTTTCTTTCCTTCTTGTTTTAGAAAAGCAAAAGCTCTCCCTTGATGCGTAATTGATTTGTGAAGCTTGTAATGGAGTTTGTCCACAGGTATGAAAAAAGTTTTGAGAAGACATGAAACCAGAATAAATGGATATCTGAGCAGCAGGGTTATGATCAGGGAAGATTACTTTTATTGCAATCATCCTGTTCTCTCTATTTTTTTTTCTGCTCGTATAAATGTCAATTTAAATAAATGTCATAAGTGAAGAGTAAATAATTTGCTGTTTTTTAACATTTATATAGAAAGATCGAAACATTAAAAACACAGCAATTCAGGAAAAGGTCCAAAGCCTTTATGACAGCAGCTACGAGGTCAAATTCTGAATGTGTGCCTTTTTCCTGCATGTTTTTTTTCCTACTTGAAGGACAGTTTTATTGTTTTTAATGTCTAATTAAATGTGACAAAAAGATATGTCTAAATACTTCGGCCTATATTTAGGTGATTATACCCTCTCTCCATTTTTTCTGTCTATCAAATTGAATGTAGTAATTTTCCACCTTCAAGAAAAGAAGCATTCTTCAGCAACACTTTATTTAAAGTACCGGTGACTAGTTAACTAGGTGCTAACTATGTCCACATCTCTCATGCTTATCATCTCACAGTATCTCATCTCAACTTATTCGGGCACCTTGACTCACAGTCATTACCTAAGCATGTCAACAGCACTTTATTTGATAATGCACAACTAAATCACTCACATTATGTAAACCTAAATCATACAGTACTGTACATCTCTCCTATATACATATAAAACAAGAAAAACAGACAATGTTTGTGGACCAGTAATTTTTGTCTGGATGTTAATCAGTAGTGGCCTCCATCAGTAGTGCTGTAGCTCTCCAGTAGATTTATGAGTGTGTAAGGTCGGGATTGCAGTACCTGCTATGACATGCTTGATTGCTAATAGAGCTGGGATGCGGTGGAAAGGTGCTGGTTGTCAGAGTGAGGTCCAAGGATTTTGGCTGAAGAAGCAGTCTCCTGTGGAGAGGAATATAAATGAAAAGCCTGAACTTCTAACTCATTATTGGAGAACTTGTTCTTTCAGTGAAATAGAAAGAGAAAATTATAATAGAAAGTAATTATCATCATTATTATCATTCCTTTTATAACAATGTCCCAAGATCCAGGTTTGCAATAATTATTAGCTATTTTAGGAAGATATGTAGAATTGTCAGAGTAAATTGATTTTTTTTCTGCTGGCTCAGAAAGTATAGATTCCCTATAACAAGATGCTTAAATATAAATAACGTATTTGAGCTTCCTCATTTTGAATGTGTATTGTGTCAACCTATTAAAGAGAAAACGCTGTATTTGGGGATTCTAAGTTGCCTGCACTTTTTTATTTCTCCAAGGATGCTTTTATCAGGACCAATTTGGTCAGCTCTATGCATTTTTCATGGTCCATCATATGTCAGAGAAGAGCACAGGATATCAGATATTGTATGCATAATACAAGAGGATTTTACTTAATTTACCCCAATAGCCAGAAGGAATAAAACAGTCCAACATTTACAAGATTCCCCTGAGCTTGTTAAAGTATAATATAATGAAACTGAATCTAAGACCTAGGGACTCAAAGTGTCAAGTGTGATTCTAAACACATAATCACATAAGAACACCTACGGGTAAAGGATAAATGTTTTATTCATATCACATATCAAAAGACAGACATGATTTTGTCTTCTTTAACCACTTACTGTGAACTCTTTCAAAACTTGTTTTCTTTTCATTATGTGTTAACCTCTAACTAAAGAGTTTTTAGGCTAATGTTCTCCTGGTTCCAGACCTCATGAATTAGCATACGGATATGTTTTTGTACAAAGCACTTCTTTAAGTTGCTTCCAAAAAGGGCCTCTGCTAAACGCTGTAAATGAAGATGCATTATTTAATACTATGAATTAGCAGGAACTATGGTGGAACTAAGTGAAGCAGAGCCAGTAATGGTTTTAGTTTAGAAAGTAGAATAAACACAAATAAAGCTCTGACGAGATCGAAGATAGCGTTTCACCTTCTGGTGTTGAATATAGCATAAACACACACAGAAACACACACACACACACACACACACACACACACACACACACACACACACACACACACACACACACACACACACACACACACACACACACGTACAAACTGACTAAAACCAGACCTTGTATCCATAAAGACATGACATGTGTTCTAAGGAAAAGGATGAAGCATGTAATGTTGAGAAAAACGGTCCACTTACAGTGCTTATATTTAAGTCAAGTGTGATAGAACAATCATCTTTATTTTTACATAGGAGTACATGGGGGAATGCTGGCTTTGCATGTTTGAATTGTACATCTGGGTTTGGGGTATGATTCCTGCCTCTACCCTGTGTATTGTTAATTTTCAAAGAGTTTGCATGTTCTGCCCTGAGTTCCCTTGGATAGATTCCATGCTCCCTGTGTAGGAAAAGCAGTACAGAAAATTAATAGATAGATGGCACATAATTTTTTTTATAAGAGTTTTGTTCATAGCTTCCAACTGAGCAGCTTTTTACATAAAATATGTGATATGCAATATAAAAGACCTGCCTATTGTATAACAGATCTACCCATTATTTTCTAAAATTGAGCATTGTGTGCAAGGGTACCAGGTCAAGCTTTACAGCAGCAAGAACTGATTGAGTCTAAAAATTGATGTTAATAATTCAAATGTGAATTCCTAGAACTTGCTCATTTGTCTCATGAAATATCATGCTGGATGATCTTCTTTTTTTTTTTTTTTTTTTATCAAAATGAGGTGGATATGGAAGAGGTGAATGAGAGGCAGTGTTCTTTGGTTTCTTTTAACTTGTGTTCTTCAGAAATGAAACAGAGCAATGAAATCAGTGAGGAGAAGCCACTGGCCTTGGCACCAATATATGAAGGTGACCATTTCAGTTATTTCTCTGTTTCCTCTAGATTGTTCATACTTAATATAAAAGTGGGTTGGCTCTTCTCAATTTTCCCATCATACTGTCTGCTTTGTAATGTATGTGTACCCATATTTTTTGAAGGACATTAATGTTGTCATACCTAAATTGAACAAGTCTGTGTTATTCTCAGGAGAGTATCTGTGCATATGAGTGAGTCTTCTTTTCAATGCTGTTTAAAACAAGAGGATGATGCCCTGCAGCATGTACTGTCCATGCACAAATGTTTAAATTATAGCAAAAACAAAGTGCATACAGTAGCTATGACCTTTGTAACTGCATTGCCTAAAATGTGCCTTAACCTGCATTTTATGAATTTTTTTTTTGCTGGCATTTTTATAACAGTCTTTCTTCAGTCTATGTCATCAGTCTGTCATCGGTCTGCCAAATCTAAACCACTTCTTTCTTTTTTTTGTTTGTTTGTGTATTTCATATCTTTTATCTTCTGTATGTATAAAAGTTTTTCAGTCATTTGCTGAAAGTGTTGGTACTCTTGGGGTTTCTCTGCCTTTCATTATGTAGCAGTGTATGTCTGCTCACTTTGTGTGCTGATTTAATTTGGACTGGCAACTTGGTGAAGAGCATCACCATAACTGTAAAAAGGGATGGGGTGAGCATAAATTCTAAAGAGGAAGTAACCAGTTAAATGTCCATTCAAATCAACTGAACAAGGTGGTTACATTTTGGTATCTATAATAAATTCAAGAGCATCCTGTTCTGAGATCACAGCAGACCCAGGTTTGAAATTGAATGTTGTGCCCAGGGATATTTGTCATTTTTGATCTTTAAAGGTAAAATCAGAATCATTTGGTAGCACTGCAACCATTCTGATGTGCCACCCTGAAGTTGGAAAAATGAACTATTCCAACATTACCTGCATGATCAGCATCAGTTGTTTGCAGTTAGGTCAATGAGCCTCTGAGTGAGATCCAGTCCTTATCCTCCAACATCCAGATATCCATGCACAAGTGCTTTTCTTCGTGTCTAAAAACACACATAGTTCTTATGTGGTGGACTGTGGGTTGTCTGCTTGGTTTATCCAGTTAACAGCTCTTGGGGGTCCACTCACTAATGGACCACCCAATACCGAGGCCATTGCTGAAAACATTTCTAGATACAGGTTGGCAGCACCCTGGAGTAACTCTTCAGGATGAGAGAGCTTATTGCAGCTATCGCAGGAGACGACAATGGGGTTAAGGGGCTATTAAGGAGGTCCAGAGTCTCAGTGAGGACGTTTTATTTATTCATTTATTTATTTTTTCAAAAAGTTCATGTTTTGTTTCTGTAGATCTTATTAAAGCCTGATATTGTTGGTCCTGCAGTTTTACTGTACCAGTAGATGATGTTAGCCAGAGGACTGTCTACTTTACTTCATTCACTGAGCAGCTTCTGGGATTTGGCACCAATATAACAATTTTAAAAGAGAACACTAAACTGAACAAAGCAGAGCCAGTGTCAGCAATGGCAGTATATTTTTTATTCTTAGCTTGCACCCAGTGGCATTTTAAAACTTAAAACAGGACAAACAAAACTAAACTCTCCTATTTTAACCTCCTTGTACACAGTGTCAAACATCATGTCAAATGCACTTGTCTCACTGAAAGGCGAAAGCGGGAAAACATAAATATGGCTTCAGGAGTAATTTACAGGTGTGCCAATCACCCCTTAACCATTTTGGCTCATGACCCAAATCACACCTTTCTGACAGACCCCTGCGAATCCCTGCCTACCTGCTACAGTATCACTGAGAAGAAAAAAACGCACAAATTCTAAAGAGGTTCTAAAAAATGCACAAATGCTTTTTATGTCATTTTTATGTCATTTTGTTAGATTTTGTTTGCACAAATGTGTAAACAAAATGAGCTTTTATGAAGATAATTTTTACACAAACTAATTCCTTTCTTTAGGCAATACTGTACAATTAGAAGCACTGGAATTTAATTATATTTGTTTGACCTTAATCCTCTCGATTATATGATGTTCTGCATAAAATAACACTTCAGCTAATGCCACTGCTGGGCCCCTTAGCAAGGCCCTTGAACCTTAATTGCTCAGTTGTATAAACTGAGATAAAAAATATAAGTTACTTTGGACAAGAACATCTTTTAAATAATGTAAATCACTTGAGACCTTACATTCCTTGTATTGAAGTTAATCCAGTAATATAAAAATATATTTTTCTTTAACACTCCAGCATTTTGCCTCTCATTACTTTGTTTTATTTAATTCAATTCAATTCAATCCGAGTTTATTTGTATAGCGCTTCTTACAATCGACATTGTCTCAAAGCAGCTTTATAAAACATAAACATAGAACAAAAGTTTAATATAAAGAATAATATAAAGATTAAATAGAATGCAAAATTTGAAGATTAATATTAGATAGATATAGTTCACAATGTGTATGTATATATCCCCAATGAGCAAGTCTGAGGTGACTCAGGCAGCAGTGGCAAGGAAAAACTCCCTTAGATGGTAAAGGAAGAAACCTTGAGAGGAACCAGACTCAAAGGGGAACCCATCCTCATATGGGTGACACTAGAGGGTGTGATTATAAAAATACAGTCAAATAGGTGTTATATAGATGCAAAAGAGTTATTACATGTAAAAAAAAAAATTAATGACACACCATACTATTTAAGCATTTATAGTTATATTTAATGTTGTGGAACATCTGTGGTTAACTGTGGTTTAAATATAAAAAATACTTTACCAGTCTCTTTGTTCTCTCTCCAAGTTAATAAATAGGCTTTCACACAGGCAGTTTAGTCTGAAACAGTGCACAAAAAGAATTGGTAATGTGAAAGCTGGTATGTAGATGGGGATGTGCACCATGATACTGAACTGAGATTACCTGAAGGAGGTGTTCTGAGTTCACTTGCACTGGAACTGGATGTAACCGCTCAGGATGTAAAGTAACCTGTGCATGTTTAAGTCAATAACAATATTGTGAGTTTTCCATAATGTGTATCATGAGTACCAAAGGAAAATCATGACACCAAATACAATATAATACAAAAAAAAAATTATGGTGAGTCGGTATTGTTTTAGTCTCCATGTGCATTTGTTAGGATGTAAGATGAGTTCACTAGGGATCAGTAGAATTAAGTGAGCCTAAAACCAATCCAGTGCTGCAAGAGTGCTGGGAACAAACACTTCCAGTCAAGACTCCTTCGATAAATGATATATAGCCTTCTTCTATAATAAAGTTTCAGCATATTGTTGACTTTTATTGCAAATAACGTCAACTTCAAAGTAAATATATTTATTGTCAGCTTTAATTTACATAAAATTAGAGTCGTAACTGCTGTCAGAACTGCTGTTATAGAAAATTAATCAACACATTCTGACAATCAGATTTAAATATTCAACAGCGGTGTGGTATCAGGATAACATTTAAATGTATATTACAGAAAAGAACTAAATAAAATGACACGGATCTTAGGTATATACAGTACGGTTTCATTATAATTCTGGTTGTTGTCAGTGACTGGCTTTGTAACAATGTCAATTTATTCTACTTTTCAGCAACTTGTGTTGCAAGTTAAGGCAAGCATTTGGTTGTTTTACTAAGGCAGAAGGGTGAAGGGTGCCGAACAGTATTTGATTTGAGAGGCATGAATTAGAGACTTTGGTATTGTGCTCTCTAGTCACTGGAAATGATGCTGTTGAATGACTGCATTTAAATGACACACCGCAAAGACCAATTCATTTGCCATGAATTAAACTACATGAATTAATTTTGACAGCCTCCAAGATTTACGAGTGTTCTCACATCAGTGTGGTGTAATCGCTTGCAGAGATTCTGTTTAACCCCACAATATACTGTTGTGTCATATCTCATTGGCAGTCATAACTAATTTTCTGGTCTGCAAGACATATACCAAGTACATCTTTGTGATATATGTGATCTCATCCATTGAAAAACAGACCTTAGTTCTACTAAGAGAATTTTGTTTAATACAGCCTTCAGAGAGTCATATCCTCTTCCCACATCTATGGAAGAGATGACAGGTTTGACAGGTCTCAGGTGAGTCTTATAACCCCTGACCCAAATATTTAGGTGTCTGTCAAGAAATTTTCTACTCTGACCATTCTGTATGTATTTTCCACCCCAAAAAAAAAGAAAAAGAAAAAGAATTCCAAGCAACACAATGGTCCCATCCATTCAAAATGACTGACAACCGTGGATAGTAAAATATGTATCACACCCCCTCCACCCACATCCTGTTTTGGAAAAGGGAACCTAGGAAAGCATAGGTCTTATCTCAGCTCTACACCTGTGCATGGCCTACTTTGGTATTCAAGAGTTCACACATAAATATGTGAAAACGCTTTTTTTTGTTGTGCTCTTCGGGCCGTTGCAGACTTTAGATACAAACCACTTGTGACATTGTACTTCACTTTTTACCATTCTCCTCTTTTCTGCTCAAAGATGACTTCTTATCTGCTGCACTTTTGCTTATATTTTATGCGGCGCTTGACCCTCTTCTGGCATGTAAATAGTTTGGAGCTAGCACACCAGATTAAATGGTTCTGTCGCATCATATACAGAGAAAATAGCCAGACTGTAAATGGTTCATTGGGGGTCTCTGATGAAAATTCATGACAAATCGTTTTTCAGGAAACAAATTGGAATTTATATATTAAATTGGACTATTTATTTACCAGTTAATCATTTCCTGAATTTCCTCTAGTGATGATCCTTTGGTTTCTTATGGTTTCATTCCATGTTGAGTGTTAAGTAAAGAGTGAAAAAGGTTTTGAGCTCAAGAGCAGTCACTGAAACCCTGGTACTCTTGAAATTGGTGATCTGGGTTGGCTTCTACTGAATTGTGGTGTGGTCCTCATACCAGGTAATGAAATTGTCCTGACCCTCTCTGTTTTACATTTTGTGCCTCATTCTTATGGTCAGTGCATGAGAGGGAATGCTTTATTGATACTGTATATAAGACCAAACTTCCATATACAAACTGAAGCAATATAATTAGTTCACTTTTGTGGTATCAGTGCTTGTATTGTCACAATCACAAAAAATGCACAGTTTTTGCCAGTCTAAATGCCTAAAAGTCCTCTTTTGTGAGAACGGGTTCTTATTTGCAGGTATTCCTGCATGTCATGTCATGCACCTAAAAAGCACTGCTCTCTGCATGAGTGCCAGGATAATTTTGCAAACCTGCTTACATAGACAAATTAATCCATTTTTATCAGTTTGTAAGGACTTTTTCAATCTGGAAGCAATCCTTTGATTAGGAGCCCTTCCACCAAACTCCAGAAACTGTCCTGGCTGTGGACTTGAATGTCCTTAGACTCTAGTACAGATTACCGATAAATGTTAGAAAACCTGCCTGTTCACATTAGAATTTGATCAGCGTTCATATGTTGACAGATTTGTTACCTATCCATATCTATCCATCTGTTTTCTGCACCAGTTAAACAGGGTCAAAGAGAATATGTAGACTATTCAAAGGCATAAGGCAGTATGGGGACACACTGTATGGGGTGCCAACCCATTTCACATATACTCACACACCCATTCACACACTACAGACATATATATATATATATATATATATATATATATATATATATATATATATAAACCTTACTAAGTAATTATTTACCTCTGCTTTTCTTGGTGAGTGTTTCAGTGGAAGTTCAATTAGAGCATGAAATTTTGATCTGGCCCTGGTTTCAGTTTGTTGCAATCACATCTTTAAAGATGTTCCTTCCCCTTGGATCAAAATGGTTATTTTGTTTGATTACTTATACAGAAATGGTAAGACAGTCCAGTGGTGTATGTGATGTTATGCTGCTTTTACTACACAAATGCTGAATAATTAATCTGTGGGAAAAGCATAGCAAAACATCAGTATGTATTCAATTTCCTGCAACCTTTTTAAATGCATGTATATTACCCACGTGTTTTGAGTGACATTTAGAGATGTGGAAAATTTTGAAGCATTTAGCATTCTAAGTGTACGTCTTGCTCTTTCTCTGGATATAGCTATGACTAATCATGCTTTTTCAGTCATGTTCCTGGTATGCAGTCTCACCACTGACTGTCTACTTTTTCTGTCCTTTCACATCCCTTTCTGTTCTATCCTTTATCAAGTCACCTGAATCTATAATTTATGATGTACTTAGTGACTAGAAGAGACATAAAGTATAATCTGAATTTTATTTCTTTGATTGGAGGAGTTCAAACACAAGCCCCCCCACCACCACACACACACTCCATGCTGTTGCACCCCCCGCTGGATCACTGTCTTTTCACTCTGTCAGTGTTCTTTTCACTCACAGCTCTGCTAAGAGTCACAGGGACTCATTCTGGCCTCTGTGAGTCTGTGAGACTTTGTTTTATTGTTTTATTTTTCACAATTCACCTTTTCTACTCCCAGTGGGTTTTTTTGGGCAAACTAGTGAGGTTACAAATCTGAGCCTAGTTTGGCAGCTCCTGTTTCATGGGCTTCTAACTTTTAAAACGTCTTATGTTAAAATATTATTTTATTACTTTTATAAAGCAAAGTGGAAAAAATTCTACCTGCTGGGAAATGCATTTATGCCCAATCCAATAAATAGCTCAATGTTAAAATATAGCTTGATTATCAAGAGTGGCATAATTGTGGTCATGGACAAATAATAGCCACTTTAAAAGGAACCCCTGAACATTCATGCATCTAAACAAACAACAGGTTATGCTGCAATAGCACACTGTATCACAATAATACAGATATAATGTTCACATTAAACATCAGAATGGAGAATCAATCTGGACAATCTGGACTTTGGTTGCAAGTGCCAGAAAGGTAACACCAATATCCTCTTGTTATTATTGTGATAGACCAAAAAGCATCTCAAAGTTCACAACATGTCAAAACCCTGAGGCAGATGTGCTACAACAATCACAGACCACATCATGTTCCACTCCAGTCAGCCAAGAACAGGAACACTTGTTTCAAGACACAAGTGTGTATACTTTTTGCACTTTTATTTGGGTGAATAAAAAAATGTGAGTCTGTTGCTAATTTCAGAAGAGAGACATGGTTAATATAGGGTGTAAAGAGGGAAGAGGAACTATGGTCAGAACCAGGAAGTATAATGTAATATAGGAACTTAATAATAGAAAAGCATGATTAGACATCTCAACAAACAATGACTCAAAAAATAACTATACTGTAAATAGACAAACTGATTGGGAGCCAACACAAAACAGGTTAACAAAATAGGGCAACAAACCAATCAAAACAAACATGAGCACATGATATTTGACACTATGGGTACTGGAATGAGGAGGGAAAACTGTGATCGATAAATAATATTTTTCCTGGCACTTATTTAAAAATTGTTCCATAGAAACCGTGAATCATCCTGTTTGTGTTTGGAGTGTCTTGGCAGACAAAACACTGCGTCTTGCTTTGAGACATTTTCTTGAGATCAGAAAATAGGCATATCAGGTTCCAATAACCCTGTTTTATGACAGTGCACGTTATGAGTGGGTTTATTTTATTATAATGCTGCTGTTTTAGTGATTTTCGGAAGATGAGCTATGCGCTGCTTCTTGATGCGTCTGCCTCTCAGATGCTACATATCTTCTTGAAAATAAATATTCATTTGTAGACGTAATGAATCTTTTGCTGGAAAAAAGGACATTGAAAGGAACTGATTATTATGGCTGCTTCAATTAACTTGTGTGGCCTCCAAGCATTTTTTTGAGCTGACTGGTTGGGTCAGGTAACCATTTTGTGTGGTTATGATCGGTTTTGCCTGTCATCAGATTTGGCCAAGTGTGAAATAAAACCCTGTAAAATAAAACTTTGTTTTTGTCCTATAGGAAATAGTGTGCCTGTAAACAGACCTATAAACAATTCTTCTATCCAATAGCATTGTGAGGACAAACAATAGAACCCATCAACTATGTAAATGTGGTCTTGAGAAAAAAAACATTTACAGGCCTTTTTTCACATTGTTAAAAGTGATGTTGTAATTCTGTAACAGTGGAATTTTCAGGGTTAAAATTCATTTGCCATTGATTGGCTTACTAGCTGCGTACAGCCATTTAGCTGTACGTATGATGGTGATCCATTTATCGGGATCTATAGAGATCTAAGACCTCATAAACTTTTTATGCCCTTATAGTTACTTGGATTACATCGGGCCTGCCAGATGAAGTGGCATGATAGAACAGGTACTCCATTTCTCTTTCATTTCTCTTTCATCAGATTTAGAAGTAGAAGTACCCTGCAGAGCTACGTTGCAGATATGACACCAGCTACAGTCGCACTTGTAAGAAGCTCAACACACATTCTGCATCCACAATAAGCGACTGTGAGTGATTAAAGTGGCTGGCAGTGGCCTGCGATATGCCCTGGGAAAGCATTAATCTTGCAGGTTCCTGGCCTCTCCCTAAAGAGGTATGATCAAAGTGCAGTGCCGGGGCTCAAGGACAGTGGAGGACTTGGAGGGTGGGGTATTGTGGGGGACGGAGGGCTGAAAGGAGGCAGCTAGGAGCAGATGGAAAGTTCAGACCCCGGCTTGTTTCAGCAAAATGTCAGAACTGTAAAAAAGGTTTCATAACCCATCAATCATGTGTGACCACCACTCCTGAAATAGTCAGGAGGTGACGGAAATTAGACCTCTCTAGTGAACTGTGGAGGTAATTACTGGAGCTTGGATCGCGTGACTTCATTTTTGGGAAGCAGAGAGCCAGGAAAGTTACAACAAGCCAATTCTCAGTGTGGCAGTTGTTTACAAAGTACAAACCAAGAAAACTAGCTTCATTATGTGATACCTGACAGATTGTGCATGTTTTTGAAAGTGAGGTTTTTGTTTTATTTGTTCTTTTGTGTGGTAGTGCGTGAGGTATTACTGAGGTATTAACTTCATATGAGGGTTATGCATTTCTGTTCAAACTTGCTGTTAGTCTCATGGAAGAATATGCGCCAATCTTCATGGTGCTCGTACACTGGCTGGCAATTTACCATTCACTCAATCTGCAGACGTTATTGAGAACACGGTTTACCTTTGTGACTGAACAAATCACTTTATTTTTTGAGCTCTGTTTTATTTCACAGTGGTGTGAAAATTTTATTTGACGTGCAAAGTGTTCTCTGGGCTTGCCTCACTGAAATAATATTTTACTTTGACTTTGCAAAACTGTAACGCTATCATCTTTTATTAGCAGTTTGTGCTTAGATTGATTAAGAAGGAGATCATCACAAGTGATTTATGGCTGTGGGATTACATGCTGCTACTCTGGCTTTGATTTAAATTGCATGGGAGCTTCTGGCTGCTTGTAAATGTGAAATATTTTCACTCCTCCTTATGAAGTTTATTGTGATTGTTCACAGTTTATTGAACCCCACATAACCCACGTTTATCAACCCTAGTTTTTCCTTCAATTGGTCATCCGTCAAGCTATTTATAGTTATCTCATGCATTGATAAACTTTCTTTTTATATATGTACAATGTACACTTTTATTATTTTTGTAAAAACACTGTTAAACTTGTGTACTCATGCATGTCTTCACATTTACCTGCACGTATTATATTCAGTAATTACCTGCAGTGTTTTTAGATTTTTTTGTGTCACAGGTTTGCTTTTGTACATGTGCTAAGTGACCTTCATGAAGTAACCGCATCATTAAACACTCAAACACATCGTACATGATGATCAACTCCCCCATGCTATAACTCAACATTAGCTGAAAATATCAAGCAGTCAGAGGAACACGTGAACTTTGTGTTAAAACAAACTGATCTGATGGAAAATATTGAACAACAAAAGAGTGTGAGTGGATTGTCTATGTTTCACACTATAGCACTAACATTAACTCTACTTCCTAGTTGCTTTGCATTCTGCAAGTGGAATGAAAATCAGCTTATTATACATTTTATAACTGTATGAACATATGAACTTTTATTGCCAGAGGCAGTGTTGTGCTAGTTACTAAAGAATAGTAACTAGTTAGTTACTAGTTACTTCATTCAAAAAGTTATTGTTTACTTACACCAAAAAGTAACGCGTTACTGTTAAAAGTAACTTTTTAGTTACTTTTTTAAAGAACATTCTTTAATGTTCCCATTTATGCCCTTTTATGCGTTATGGCCTATACAAACACAAAACCAGACATCCCAAGTGTCCCGGATGTTCCGGTAGTCTCCCACATATTGATAGCTGCTCCCTGATGCCCGCAAATTAGTTACAATCTCCCGAAATCTAGAGCGAGCGAGCGAGCAAGAGCGCGCATGCGCGACAGAGACAAATAATGAAGTATGTGCTCCAAACCTTAGAGACGGTAGAGAGGGAGGGGGCCAATCCTGATTGGCCTGTTTCGGTAAGTCAACCAATCAATTGTCAGTGTGGGCGGGCTATAGCCCATGTGTTTCGGAATTACTGCCGATATCACCGTTAACTTTAAAGATATTAAAATGAGTAAAAAATAAAAAACAGAATCAGAACTTTTCTATAAATATATTGGCCCTAGAAGGCTAGGTAAAAACAGCCATACTGTACTTCAGACAAACCACAAATCCTTAAAACTCTGAGTATCTACTTTTGTATAAAGCACAATGCAATGACAAAGATATTCAATACTGAACACGCGGCACCTCAAAACAAGTGCAAATTTTATTTTTTGGCCTCTGGTAAAAAAAAGGGTTAAACTTTGTAATGTTTTACATAAAATGATTATTTCCTTGCAAAACACAGGCCATGCGGCGTTAAAAAAGGTAAAATTTTGCTGTGCATGTTGTTTCAAATTCTTTTTTGTTTAGTCAAATATAACATGTTGCAAATCCATAGAAATATTTTCTTATTCTCTGTTAAAGAGCAAACAAGCACTTTGTTTCACCTAAAAATGTATTTAGACAAAAGCCTTTGCTATAAGCAAACACACAAACAATTTAAACTGATTTGGTTTACTGGACAAACCACTGGACAGGATATTCTTGAGGAAAAAAAACTTGGTAGAATGGTAGGTTCTTTATAGGTTAATACAAAACGTTTAAACAATATTCAGTAACTGCTTCCTCTGGGTCAAAGAACAGCAACACTGATGGCATGCCAGTCCATTGAGGGGCAGCACACACAAGTTCACATCTAGTGACAATTTAACATAGCCAGTTCATCCACCTGCATGCTTCTGGATGGTGGGAGGAGCCTAAAGAAGCAAACCTTGCAAGAACATATAAAATTCCACACAGACAACAAGCCAAGCGCAGGATGGGACAATGGAGCTTTGTGCTGTGCAAAATGCTTCAAACTTGTATTCATTTAAATATTAGAACGGCAAAGAAAATTACTTTAAAGTTTGAAAGTGTGTGTGTGTGGGGGGGGGGGGGGATTGTGTGTGCTGTGAGCTGTGACTGATGTGGAATTGTTTAACAATAAATATATCAAACTAGCAACTAATAACCAAAGAAAGATATAAGAAAGAAATGGCATAAATGAATGAATTCAACAACTGTAAAAAAAAAAAAAGAAAAAGTTTCTGAATTTATACCTAAACCAAGAGCAATGTACTCTGACTGGGACAAAAAACCTCTCAAAAGTTTCATGGAGAACAATAACAACCATTAGAAGCATCACGTATCCTAAGAGCCCTTTTCTGAAAATGTTTACATACTATTTTTATGTAAAAAATCAATTATTTTTTAATGTCTTGTCTGGGATCATGGTACCGAACTTAATGAGTGACTACCAGAGACTACAGCATTGCTGCTTTGTTTTTCTCGGTTTGGTTTTAGTATGTTAGATGTTTAGATCCTGTGTGTACTACCTAAGTGGACTGTTCTATACTCACATGTCTCCTGTGTGTAATTCTCACATTAAATAATTATAATTATTGTAATTCTGCACTCAGCATTCATGGTGTGAGAAGGATTTGAAAAATATCCTTTATTTTGTTGTGCTTTTAAGAGATCCCTTACAGAAGACTCACAAGAGCTTTGCATGTGAATGAGCATGTGATTCAGAAGTGTTAATTACTGCAAATTTGCCAAATTGAAAAAATGTTGGCTTAAAAAAAAAAAAAAGATTTGATGTGCGTATTAGATAAAAGTGTCTAATTTGTGACATTTGGTTTAGTTTCAGATTCACGTGATTCTATTGAATTCTGGGTCATTTGCCTTCATTTTACCTCATCACAAATGCACGTGTATGCACAACACGACTCTACAGATTTTTTATTTTTGTGTTATTTTGGTGCTGTTATGCATCTCAGGTCTTATGTGTCGCACATCGTTCCCCTGACACTTATCGTACACGTGTGTTTTGGAAACTTATGATATCTCGGTCAGCAAAAACTCTTGTGCATGTTACTTTACTTCTGGGACTCGAGCATACAAGCTGCATTCACATTTACAGGAATCACGGCACAGTTCCAGTGCAACCGAATTCAGAACACCCCCTACTGGTAGAGCACTTCTAGGTTCATATGGCTGCTTGACCAATTTTTCATGTAAACCCTGCTGTGTTTTCCAGCAGTCTGAATGTTTTAATTTCCACATAATTTTTTACACATGGTCGATTGATTGATTTTTTTCACACAGGTTATGTGAATTCAATTATTATTATATTTTTTTTGTATTATTCACGTGATGTCAAACGCATGCATGTGTCCATGTGTAATTTCAGGGCATATGATCACATATGTCTCACATATGCCTGACAGCTAGAGTACATTTCATTTTTCTGCTGCACTTGAAAGGCAATTCTGAAATCTACCAGATATTAATTCCTAATCTGTTAAACCTTGCTATAAAGTCTTTTTTTGTTTCACTCTTTTAAGAGGAAGTATTGTAAGCGTTTCATGAATAAAGCATAAAGAGTATCAGCACTCACCTAAGAGTTTATGCTTTTTGTCTCTTTGAAGAGGTTTTGTCTTTGTTGCGTGAGTAACTACTCTTCGTTTTAGCTGCTTTAAGTGCTGTTCTTTTTCCTCTTTTTTAGCATAGGACAAGTTGAACTTGATTGTTCCTTTTTGTGAATAATATGACAATTTGTGTGTGTGTGTGTGTGTGTGTGTGTGTGTGTGTGTGTGTGTGTGTGTGTGTGTGTGTGTGTGTGTGTGTGTGTGTGTGTGTGTGTGCGCGCGTATGTGTTGGGGGCAGCCAAGTTGTTACTGGTGTAAGCAACAGATAAGAGATATCAATATTTGATGGCAATCCATTTTGCTCTGCTAGAGTGGAGGTAAAATTTTTGATTGAGGTGTGGGGGGGGGGACTGCGAGACAGATTATCAAAGGCAGAGAGAGAGAGAGAGAGAGAGAGAGAGAGAGAGAGAGAGAGAGAGAGAGAGAGAGAGAGAGAGAGAGAGAGAGATATTGTGGATTCTGCAGACACGCACGACTTCATGGAGACACAGTCTCTCTCCATGGTAGAGGATTAGGCCGTGCTTTAGCACAAAGAGCTACTTACCTGATGAGCAAAGGAAACTTGACCCTCTCGCTAAACCTCCACAGTAATACTTACAAGAATCAAAAATGATTGTTGCCCCTCATTACCCATAATCTCCTTCCTCGGTTTCAGCAGGCCATTGTAGGCAGCTTCTCTGATTTTTTCGGTCACACGGTCACTTCTTAGTCCTGACTGTATAAAAAACTGTGTGCTACAATAATTCTGCATAATAGGGTTTTTAAATCCACCTTTTACAAACATTTGACTCTTATTTTACAGTTACTCAAGAGCAAACGATTGACAATGAATGTTAGCACTTTATATTATATGCACTTGTGTGTGAAGTGCATTCTGGTGAATTGGGTGGCTTTCTTCATCATATCTGCCTCAAGGTTGGACTTGCTGTTCATCCTGAGATCTGTTATTGCCCATCAGGGTTATAAAAAGTTATTATTTGAGTTACCATCGACGCAAGTTACCATAGATGCAAGCCATGTTCGTCTCTTATAAGCAGCATGTTTCCACCTTGTTTGATGTTTTGACTTGTGTTCATTTCACTTTGTTAGATATACTGAGGTTGTGTGAAAATAGCAGTAGAAATATTCGAACATGTCTGGCATCAGCAACCATGACACAATTGAAGTCACTGATCTCACATTTTCCCCATTTGGATAGTTTTGTTGAAACACTAACTGAAACTTGTGATCTGTATTGCAAGTCATCAAGTCATGTCAAGAACCTTTTAATGTTCAGTAAAATTAAACAGTGTTCCTCCAGAACCATGGTGTTACATAAAAAGGAGAAATACAGTAGAAATAAATCTATGTAAAGTACATAGAACTACATAAAGTGCATGTGTGCAAACATGTGCAAACATTGTGGGGGAGCAGAGTACAAAACACAATGCTGCTCTTACCACAACACAGTTTTGTACTGAATGTGTTTATGCACTGCACTGCTGCTACATGATTTTATTGAGTAGATAGTTGAAGGAATGATCAGATAAACAGTTGTTCTGTATTTGAAATAGAACAAACACAGCAGTTGGATACTTTTATACATGGCCAAAACCCATATTCTTGTACATTATAAACAAACAGACCCTATCCATCTACCATCATTGTTTTTTTGTGTGAAAAATAAACTTTAAAGCAAAAAAACTGCAGTATGTATGAAGGAAAACCCCATGTTGAATACATACATACATATATACATACATGTGTGTGTGTGTGTGTGTGTGTGTGTGTGTGTGTGTGTGTGTGTGTGTGTGTGTGTGTGTGTTTTTACACTGTCAGGACTTTATATGGAAGTTAGAGCAATTACAGTCACTCAGGTATAAATAATAATTACAACCTTGCCACACAGAGCTGAAGGATCATACGATAAAACATGAGCTGCCAGAACAAGCTGGTCATTAACTATCATTAGTATACATCTGTATGCCATAACAATTTATAATCCTGCTACCCAGTGTCACCAAAAAGAGCTCCTTTTTGAGTTTCTTTCCTCACTAGGTTTCTTCGATGCACATAATAAAAAAAGAAATGAAGTGAATGGTAATGTTAGCAGACCTAGCTGAGCACCGAATGAGCGCTGTGTGTGTGTTTGTGTAAATTGGTTCACACCTGCTGATTGGCGGACACATTTCAGATAATCAGTCACACCGTCATCAAAAATAAGTCAGCTTGTTAGTACTAAATGTTTTGGAGAGGATTTTAGCCAGTAAGCAGATGTAGCAGACTGACAATTTGAGCAAAACTTATTTTTTAACTAATTTATATTCTAATACAATTTCGAGACAATTTTTTGAGTAGTGGTCAAAAAAAGACCAAAACATACTCTGCAAGCTCACATTTCTTTTGCTTTTTAAAATGATTCTGGCTGTTATTAAATCTCTTCTTCATACACCTATTTGTATGTTATGTACATATATCTTCTGCCGCTAGATCCTCCAGATTGTCATACACAGAGCCAGACAGTGACTGACAAACTCTGTGTTCCTCCCACGTTCATCTGAGCTGATGACTGACTGACAGATTGTCTTTCTAAAACCAGGTTTATCTGAGAATTTGGAGATTTACACAAAACACCTTCTAAATAGCATGGAAAAAATGGAAGATAAAGCATTCCCTGGTGATGGAGTTTACAAAGGACTCCTTTTTTTTTTTTTTTTTTAACCAAAATGCCACATTGAACATCATTATACTTATTTTATTTTTTAAATAAACATGGGCATTTATTAAACAAAAAAGACTGAAGGTGTGACTATGTCAGCTCCCTAGTTCAGTAGTCAGGGAACTGATCGGGACACACTTAAAAATCCCACAGTGCACTTTAAAAAACCTGCTGTTCACGATGTATGATGTTCGCTATGTTTCCTTACTGTAAATAGCGTATCTTTGAACAGCTTGAATGGGCCAAAATTGGCCAACTTTGTTTATATTTGTGAGCAGCTTGTTATCATTGTTGTAGTTCTCTACTGATCACTTTATGCTAGCAATCTTTATATCATTTGATGTTCTATATAAGGTGTATAAGGTATATATAAGGTATATAATTTTTAAAATCCTTTAGCTTGTCTTGCTTGAAGTACCATGAGAGAAAAAGTGTGTGTGTGTGTGTGTGTGTGTGTGTGTGTGTGTGTGTGTGTGTGTGTGTGTGTGTGTGTGTGTGTGTGTGTGTGTGTATGTGTGTGTGTGTGTGTGTGTGTGTGTGGTCAATGTGACAATGGGAACTGCCTGAGGATCATGGAAGCTGGTGTTTGTAGCAGAGATTGACTTGACATTCATAGTATAGTATCACAGTAATGTCAGTGATTTATAGCTTCAAACATTGCCTTTGATTAGGTTCTGCAGGAAATTAGCATGTTACCAAATGAGTAATTCAGTAATCATTTAAACAAATTGAAATCAGAACAAAAATCTGCCCAACATCAGTCAACATCATGAAGCCTTACACATTATTTAGAATAAAATATGACAATAATATTATTTACAAACATGAATTACCTTTTTCTGTTGTTGCATCTGATGTGTGACCTCTGTGACACCTTGATTCTCTCTATTTTGAATGTCACCCCATTGACATCAGATTGAATTTTACAGTATTTGTAAAGAATTTGTAGAAATCAAAAAGGAAACAAATGAAAAAAATACTGTACGTGTATATATATATATAAAAGGATGATTTGATATATAATGTGATTATATATATTACATAGGACTAAAGTAAAAGGTGTAAAAAGTAATTTCCTCCCTCTACAATGTGTTAGACAAGAATGTCAAACCCTGCCTGACTGGCATGCCCGAGTTCCCCATTTGGTTGCTATTCAAAGAAATGTCAATGGCTGACACTAAACAACACCTTTCCTCCCTGACTTTCAGCCACAGGTCAATCATGAACAGACAGAGTGTGCCCATGGCAGGTATGTTGCGGTTACTATAGCATCTACGCTGTGTACGCTTCAGTGCATCACTGACCCAAGAGCAGAATGTAAGTGCTCACATCAGCTGAGTTACTGGGCTGTGTGCTGCTCCCATGATTTATGGTCCCCAATACAGTCAATAACAGCCTGTGCAAAGACGCAAAGCTCCCTGAGATTGGATTACAAGGTAAGGCCTTGCATTTAGGCTACTTCATTAAGAAATGTCAGCACACTACAGGGGATCTTGTTCATGTTTGTTCTTTGCTACAAATACTTTTCTGTGTAAAGCCTTGTGCAGTAGGTGGAACCCGGAAAACTCTGCCTTTTTACTGTAGCTAAAACAATACATTATTTAACAATACCGATTATTTAAAGCGGAATATTTGCTGGGTTGTGTTGTGCTCTTCCTCCATGTGGACATGACATTTGCTGGTTTGGGACACTCAAATAAACAGGGTGTAATTATAAACTGTCTATATTGTTATCTGCTCAGTATTACAGTGTTGTGAGAACAAAAACTTCAATTAGGGTTATAGTTACTGAATAGATTTATGCTGAGTTTAGCTATTCGGAAAGCTAATGATCTTGTTCAGGAGTTGTCAGCTGGCAGCCTGAGGTCTGATTAGAGAACTGATGACATAGCTTCTTTTATAAAAGAATCAATGTGAAAACAAAATGTTTGCAGAGGTATGGACTTCTTTTCATGTCTTCTTTTCGAGTCTACAGAGTGTAGTGAAGCATTGTGTTGTCTTTTTTAAAGCCTTAAATGTATCATTAATGGTTCAGAGAATAAGAAAAAAATCAATTCCTTCACAAGATAAGATTGCTTGCTAATACAGTATATGTAGCTAAGTACAAGTTAATATGGCTAACTAAATTACTAGTGCAAAGCAAGGAAAGAGAGCCAGCTACAGTAAATCGTTTTGTAGATATAGTAACTAAATATACTTCCAAAATATTAATTACTAATAACCAGCATATTTACTATCTAAATATCAGATCTAAATCACTATCTATTTAGAACATGACAGTATCTGTAAGTAAACTCTCTACCTCCTGCAATAAACGAGTGATGTGCATCTGAACAATTGTAATTGTACTTTTGTATTATGAGAATTATTATTATGGTTTATAAAAATTACATGCCAAAAGCAAATATTTAACCCCTTCCAGTTCAGTATCTGTCCTCAGCCTCCTTTGTTAATTCCTACTAGTTTCTCACCACTGTACTAAACCTTTATTTGTAGAAGAGTTGGGGCATGGTGGCATATACTGTACATGATGATGTATTCATTCATTCATTCATTCATTTTCTACCGCTTATCCGAACTTCTCAGGTCACGGGGAGCCTGTGCCTATCTCAGGCATCATTGGGCATCAAGGAAGGATACACCCAGGATGGAGTGCCAACCCATCGCAGGGCACACACACACACTCTCATTCACTCACGCAATCACACACTACAGACAATTTTTCCAGAGATGCCAATCAACCTACCATGCATGTCTTTGGACCGGGGAGGAAACCCCAGAGGCACAGGGAGAACATGCAAACTCCACAAACACAAGGCGGAGGCGGGAATCGAACCCCTGACCCTGGAGGTGTGAGGCAAACATGCTAACCACTAAGCCTCCGTGCCCCCCCCCCCCCCCATGATGTATTATATATACAAATACTCCTATTGAATGTGACCTGAGACATTGTCTTCACTTCAAGAAGGCCAACTCTTAAAAAAGTATTTCCTTCTCTGTCTCAAACATGCTTTTCTTTTTTAAATATTGAAGCTTGAATCAGAATCACATTTATCCTGATTACTGACCCACACAGTGGATTAAAACAGCAATACAATGACTTGGCCATTTCAAACTAAAATGTAATTGTAACTGGTTTGTAGCTCTCATGTTAATCTCTAACAACATAATGTGTGTTGCTGTAATAGCTCTCAAATAGTCCTTTGTCTCAGCATAGCCTCATTCTGCACAGCCCAGAAAGCTGGCAGAAAGCTTCTTGTTCAGTATGCCTTGTTTAGCTGCCACTAGCATGGCAGATGCTTTGGGGGTAGTGATAAGGGCCACTGTACTATGGTTATGGCAGGCATTAGCTTGATGATTTGATTGGTAGTGGCTGACATGCCGAGGCATTTGCTGCTCTCTCCTCATGCAATAGCTTAACATGCTGGGCAATTAGATTACTGGCAAATTGCTGACCCTGTCTATAACATTTACAGATAAGCAGGAGCAGCTTGAAATAGGCTCCAGAATGCAAAGGCTGTGACCCTAAGTGAACCAGTAGGATCATATTGCTGCTGTGCTAGTTAGCCGTCTCATCTCAGATTGTGCTGCACTTACTTTCAAAGCATTTGTATTTATAAATGATGTATTTTTCCCTGGCTTCAGGTGCTGTTTCAAACATAGTATATGTGCTACTGTAACATATTCACTTTCATGTATTTCTGTATTGTATTTTGGTCTATAGACAGTTAAAGTTCAGTTTCAAGCCTGCTTTTGTAATCATAACACAAGTGCAATAATAAAGCCATAAGATCTGGTGAGACATATTCACAGTATTTCTCTGTAAATTTAAAACAGGATGAGTTACAACGAGTTTAATAAGCTTGCTAAATTATTTACAAATAAACATGCAAAATAACGGCATTAGCTAAAGGAACAATGAAGAGTAACTCAACTTGATGCTACCACCATCATGCTTCACTGTAAGGACCCAGAGTTTCCAAGAGGATGAACAGAGACATTTTTGAAAGTTATATTTCATTGGAGCTAGAACAAGTACAACTATGCATCAGTGGATTCTAAGTATTTGCCATAAGTATTTACCCTGCCCTTGAAAACATTCAACATTTCAAAGAAGTACAACCTGGCAATGACATGGGCTTAATTGGGATTATCAATCATGTACCGTAAGTACACAAATAGATCGTAACAAGTGTGTGTTAATCATTGCATTTGCAATTATTTGCAAAGTTATTTACTAATAGAATCAACTCTTAAATGTGTAACAACTAATAGGGTAACTCAACACCATGCTTCACTGTGAGGATATTTTTCTATGATGGGCATTATTGCTTTTCTGCCAAAAATAGAGCTTTGTGCATTTTGTGTAAAGTTACATTTTGGACTCACAAGACCCGAGAGGCTTTTTTCACATATTTGCTGAGTCGCAAACATTTTCTCCACCCTCATATGACTTGGCACACTTCCATAAAGCCAAGGTTTGAAGAGTGCCTGAGCTTTGCTTCTCCTGTGAACAGCTGTGCTGTGGCTTTCCAGCTCCTTAAAGAGTTAGTTTTTGGTAGATTGATTCTTTTGCGTGTCCCAAATTGTTTCCATTATTTTTTAATGATGAATTTAATAGTGCTCTGCTGGATGTTTAAAGTTTAGTTGATTTTCTTAACTAACCAAATGCTGACACCAACTAATTAAGTGACATCTGGTTGGAAGTAGCTGCTATCTAATGCTCCATTCGACTAGAGGTGAATAAATTATAATTCCTGACCTCCTGGAAAAGAAAATGAAAATGCCTCACAGTTTCAAATTTGAAGCATCTTCACAATTGCATCAGTCACATGAAATAAATCTGTGCACAGAAGTTACAAGAATTTTTTTATATTTAAATGAATTATTTTGTGTACATATTGATATTTATTTTAGATCAATCAGCATATTTGTTTAAGTCTATAATATTGGTTGTTGAGTTTGTGCTTGCATTTTTTTCTTCTTTTTACCTTCCCAGGCATATTTGATGCAGATTCAGTTTCAAACAATGGCAGCAAATACTTCTCACGTCTTATAATTTTGTATTTGTAATTAATTTTGCACTATGTTGTTATACAGCCTTGCATATTGATGCCTTTGCTTTCTTCCTGAAAGTTTGGAAACCCTCTGCTGAGCAATGGCCTAGAGACAGTGCTTTCAATCCTATAACCTCTGTTGATAAGTCGAAGGCAGAGTGGAATTCATGCTTTGTCAGTAATACTGCAATGAAAAAAGGTAAACAAACTGAAATGATTAGATAATTATATAGATAACTAACAGAAAAAAATGTGTTGCTTCTATGTAAAAGTCTTATGAAGCAAATGAAATCAGCCAATAACAAAAGTGGCTTCTTAATTATACTACACAACTAACCAATGCTAAACAAGATGAAATAAGGTGCTTATCTAATCTTGTAACTCAGAATCCTCTCTATGTTGTTTAAGTGAGATTATAATGAGCTACTTTTTATGTACACTTTTTATTTCACTGCTTATTCCGTTGATCACCTGTCAGAGCTGGCATTTTAATCAGGGATTGTGTACACATGATGAGTAGAAAGGCTAGAAGTACTAAAATAAATGTTAAAATGTGAAAATGTAAAGGTACCATATCAAGTTCTTTCAGTGTTTGATTACCCATGCGCTTCCTATTAGCCACCCCGATGCTGCACCTTTTATCTGGTTTACTGACCAGCTTACTGTCAGTTTTTCTCATTAATATGTAGAGTTTGTTATCCATCCAGCACTAATTGTAGGAGAAACTTCAACAGGTTTATATTCTCAGCTTTGTAGCCACAATGACAAGTGCAGTTTATGTGCTTATGTCCGGGCTATTCAATTGCGGCCGGCTCGTAGGGTAATTTGTTCTGGCCCTTCATGTAGCCTAGTGTGAAAAAGGCATCTCTAGAATAAATTTAGTTCAGATGGACAAAGGACCCTACAGTTATGACGTGGCTAAAGGAACAATGCTGGTTCCATTCAGCACGAGCTGTAGTCGGAGAACAGAGCAGGAGTCCCATGAAGTATAGGCGAATAGAGCGAGCAGCCTCTCCTGTGAGACGTGATGACAGACAGGACGATGGGATGAGAACTTTTGTTCATTTTTGTATCATTCCTTCTGTTCATTTCTTTTTTTCCTTTTTTCACAAGAAACAACATTAACCCTATACTATTACCCATTCACACATGAATGTTATTAAAAAGAGTAATCACACATCCCTCACAGCCCAGCACCTGCAACACTGTATGTGTATTGTGCTGACAACATTTACACCAGATTTCACTGCCCTTATGATATCTAAAATGTAATTTATCTCATTAGAAGGCAGCCTAAATGTTTCCCAATTATTGAGATGGCTGTTGTAGTTTAAATAGATAGAACATACAGGTATCGGCTCCAATATTGTTGTTGTCTCATTGCTCACATTGCAAGCCATATCTCTCCGGCCCCTCATTTGAGATGCTTTTCATGATCTGGCCCCCATGACAAACTAATTGAATAGTCCTGGCTTATGTGATGTGGAAGATTTTAAGGCAAAATGCTGCAAAGCATTTAGATATTTATACAAGCTTGTTTTAGATGCTTTCTTGTTTTGTAAAATTTACTAAAGATATTGATGATTTCATATCCTCATGGATGTTGATTCTTTGGCTGTGAATAATTTGTGCCCTTTTAGTCGTGGGATTTGGTGCCCTTTAGCAGGACGATTACAAAATGTTGTGTATTCCAGAAATAATTATATGCCCTGTACTGTTTTGTCTTCTAAACTAAAGCATATATCAAAGCGTTTGCAGTAATATGACAAATTATATTCAGACATGTTTGGGGCTAATATATCTTGAGTCCAAAGAGAAGGTTACAAACTTGTAATGATTTGAATTTTCTGATTTGATTGGGTTAGTGGATTACGAAGAATTACTGTATGCTTACTCCCCCTTGGCATAAGACACTAATAATGATGCACTTCAACAGATTTAGGATGCTGCCATATTCAGTGACTGGACAGTTAATTTGCTTAATCTTACACAGGTTGACCTTGTTGTGGATGCATTTCTGGATCAATCTGTGAGGGTTCTTTAAGCTAGCCTCTGTGTAAACCTAGTATAGATACACCACCATTCATAATGGCAAATTGCCCTTTCCCAAACTCCATGCCATCATCTTTTTTCTCTGTTGCTTGAGCTGCTCCATCGCTCCACTGTTCTGTTGTAAGCTCCTGTTTGACAGGCAGCCAAAAAAACGACATCAGCCTTACATCTTTTCAAGGCATTATCTCTAATCCTGTCATTCGACTGGAGTGGTGTCTGTCCTGTTGACAGCAACGAGGGCTGAAGGCATGTAGCACGTTAGCCAAGCATGCTGTTGTGCGACAGCATACACAATGACTTGATGTGCTGCATAATATCGAAGGGGTTGAAGACAGGAGCATAGCACAATGAACTGCTGTAACAGAGAGATATTAAATGTTGTGGCTTTTGAATGACCTAGCTGCACAACTTTTGAAGCCTCTAATTGTTTCCAAATATCTTATTTAATGTCCTTTACAACAACCTTTTTTCATAAACATATTTAGTAATAAACTAAAAACATTAACAAAACTAGCACAGCAAACATGTTTGTCAGGTTCAGACCACAATAGCTGCTTTAAATGATAAAATTCTTTTGGCATCAGTGTGTGAATCTATTAAACATATACTTAAACTGTGCTTTTTCATGAGTCACCCATTGATGTTCATAGAAAATGTTCATTCTAGCTCCATTCATACATCCCAGGTACCTGAATACAATCACACCTTGGGTGTTAGGGTTAGGGTTAGGGTTAACCGAACCCTAACCCTAACCCATAGAATATTTAGTATATTCTTCAAAGCTCATGGTCATTATTAAACTCTTATTAAAAATGCATAAGATTTATAAGATTTATTTATTTATTTGTTTGTTTGTTTATTTATTTAATATATTAAAAACACATTTATGAGTTGGCTAAAGGGCATTTCAATTGTAGAATCACACAGATATTATTTAAGAATCGATATTAAGAATTGGGGGGCACGGTGGCTTAGCATGTTTGCCTCACACCTCTAGGGTTGGGGGTTCGATTCCTGCCTCCGCCTTGTGTGTGTGGAGTTTGCATGCTCTCCCCGTGCCTCGGGGGTTTCCTCCGGGTACTCCGGTTTCCTCCCCCGGTCCAAAGACATGCATGGTAGGTTGATTGGCATCTCTGGAACATTGACTGTAGTGTGTGAGTACGTGAGTGAATGAGAGTGTGTGTGCCCTGTGATGGGTTGGCACTCCTGATAGGTTGGTGTATCCTGCCTTGATGCCCAAAGCCGCCTGAGATAAACACAGGTTCCCCGTGACCCAAGACGTTCGGGTAAGCGGTAGAAAATGAATGAATGAATATTAAGAATTTCCAGCGAAACCTCTTGGTTGCATCATCAACATAAATATAGTTTCTAATTTTTTGAATAGGAAACGATTTCAAGTGTGCTCGGATTGCACTTACAGATATCTTAACGTAAAATCAGGCTCATAGTACGTTCTACTGTTCTGATTACCATACATTCATACCAAAACTACTGAATGAGTCTGTTGATGGCTAGATCTCCTGAAAAGCCTAAATCCATGTAATGGAGACCTGCCAAGCTCCATGTAATGCTCACTATTAGGTTAATTCAGAGAGGGCATGGCTGTCATGCAGGGCTTAATTCCACTGGACACTGCATGCACCTTAAGCTCAGTAATTAGAACCCCAAACCCATCTTTATCGACATATCCTGACTGACAAACCTTTTACATTTCCACAAACACATTTGCCACAGTTTCCCACCTGACGGTACAGATTACCCATACTTTAGCAACAAACGCCATTTGCTTGTGTTTGTCCTGATTCCACCCTCATCCTAGCATTATTTTGTTGCCTAAATGTGTTCACCTGTTCTGTATTAATATTTGTTCAGTTTATATTTTTATTTTATACACCTTATTCTGGCATGGTTGCAGTGCGAAGTCTTACCATACATTATTAGCGCTGATCTTACTGTTTGTGAGGAGTTATCTTGTATACTCTTTTTCCACATGGTTTACCTCCAGGATCTCTAGATTTCTATGATGCTGCTAGATGAATTGACCAGTTAAACAATAGATAGTTGCTTTATCATGTGATACATGATGTGTGGCAGGAAAGAAAACAAATTGATAAATTGTATTTCTCAGAACTGACAAAAATGTCATTGTGTCAGTGTTGAGTATCTAAAATAAGCAATGAGTGTGACTGTGCTATCTTTGCTTTTGTGACCTAAACTTAGTTCCCAGGAGGTTGGATTTAAGGAGATCTGCAATGGCTAATGTAGGAAATTAAAGCAAGCAGTAGCTATAAACATAAAGCCACAATTGTTGCTTTTCCAAACATGGCCTAAATCTGTTTTGCGAGGGAAATGAGCTGTTAATGCTGTGTAAAAATAATATTTCTGCTAAATTCGCTTAAACCAATTGCAAGAAATTCTGCAATGAAGATAACTAATGTACAGTCTGTGCACAAGCAGTGGTAATAGTATTGAAGTAAATAAATTGTTTTGAATTTACCTTTACCAACGAAATAATACATCTGAATGATTAATGCAAGTAATTTACTTTGTGTCATGAGGAGACTGCTTCAGTGCCCTGCCTACGCAGATGTTAGGCCAAGTACTCAAAGTAATTAACCGATCCTGCAGCATACGGACCACTGGACTAAACGTTTCTGAGTGCTCATGAATTTAAGCTCAGATTAAATTTTGCTCTTCCAGAAGCTTGTTGTGTTCAAGATTCAAGCTAGCTTTATTGGCCTTGTGCAGTGGGTTCACTGCTTACCTTGTTACACAAACACACACAACCAGTAGCACAAAAATGATATGATTTCAAGATTCAAATATGAAAACACTATGAAATAACAACATACTAATTGATGTTAAATAATATGCAATATCATACTGAGTGGTAGCATAATTGGTAGTGTGTAATATTAGGTCTGTTTAAATGAATAATTCACTAACGTAGAATTTTGTGCAAAGTAACATTGTTTAACACAGCAATACACTCTAGCAAATTTATTAGGAACATCTACTGTATACACCAGCACATTTATGCAGTTCACTGCATTTCACTACATGTTGCACAGTGTATGGTTGTGTTTATGACAAATAAATTTGAGTAAAAAAAAAAAGAATAAAATCTGATTGTTGACTATACAATTGTGACTATACAATTAGCCAGTAGTCTATCAGCAGCACAATGCTAACGCATATTTATGTTAGCAGCTTCAATTAATGTGTATTAATGTGATTGCAGTGACTTCTTGGTGACAGACCAGTTCCAGGTTTGTGTAATTTAAAATCTGCTGCTGAGAGTGTACACAAAATGATAAAACAACCAAATAACATCCAGCAAGCATTAGTTCCGCCTTGTTGATAAAAGAATTGTCAGACTTGTTTGAACCAACCAAAAGGATATGATTACTCATATAACTACTATTTACATCTGTTGTGATCAGAAAAGCATCTCAGAACACCAGTTTTACTCCAACCTACCTTGTGTTCAGGCTGCTGCTTGTAGAGAAATGGTACAGTATGGGGAATATTTTCTTAATACCATTCTGCTTGAAGAATGCTGTTTAATTTGTGTATTCACAATTAAGTAACATGGTGCATGTTAGTGCATGTTGTACTGTTTAATTATTCCATAATGCTCTATTCAGCATGCAGACTGTCTGAGGGTACAATCTGTCCTTCTGTCTGCTAGCTTGAGTGTTCATGCTGCAAAGTATTCTACCAGATAATAGTGAGTAGAATGGGTAATGGTTTGGGAGATTTTAGTCCTTAAATATTGCTTTAATCTTGCTCCCTCAATGGAAATGTTGTCAATGTCCACTCCACAATGCTCCTTTGTCCTGAGCTTTTGTTCCTCTGTACCATCCTGTGATATTGCTCCTAAGGGCATTTTCCACTGTAATATGATAAAAGCTTGTGAGTGTGTTTATGCTTGTAACATATTTGTTCAGTCTTCCTAGAATGATTTTTGAATATTTTTTGTGTTATTAATCCATTTAAGCTTTTCCTAGATTTAAACATAAAGCTTTTGACTTGTCCTTGTATTATTGTTCTATTGTTCTATTGATGCTACCCAGACAATATGACTTTCTGATGAAAACTTACATTTTACAAATCTAGATTCCCTTTCAGTGTGATTGAAATAAACTCTGTGGTTGACAAAAATGTTGTCTTTTTTTCTGCATGTTTGCGAAGGAGAACACAGTCTAAGTAGAAGAATCACAGCTGTTGTACTGTAGGGTCTTGTGGGCTTTCCACCTGGATACATTCAGGCTATAGCAGATGAGCTGATGAAAAATGCACGAGTTTGCAAAAAACTGGGAATGGATGTGTATGTCTAGGGACCTCCAAAGGGACAAACCTGAGTGTTTTCAATATACCTTGTCCCATTTCCTGTTTAAATTGGATGCCATGTCTTCATTTAAGTGTTCTTTTTTACTGAGATAAAAGACTGATTACTAAAGCAAGAATTGCAAACAAACTTTAACTACCCTGAACAGGCATTGCAACACTTTTTCTTTTCATATTAACAATAGACATTTAAAAGTGAAATGCTGTACTTATTTCAGTGAAGCTGTTTTGCTAAATTGAAAATATAATCACGTTGCTCTTTTGATGTATTTCTTCCACCTTTCTTTCTTCTTTTTCTTACCTCATCTTTCTGCTCTTTTCATGCACTTGGCCTTCTGGCTGAACCGAGTTAATTGCATTAAGTGATACACGATCTCGCTCTGGTTTGTGAAGGTTAAGTTTTACAGGAGGAGCTGTTGTTGAAAGGAAGGCGTCTGCCATTCCCAGCAGAGGTCTGGCTCCTGTGATGAGAGGATGATTCATGATTGACTGGCAGAGACGGAAGAGAGGTATTTGTCAAATGCCAGGAGCAGAGTGCTGCCAAAATGCAAATGGACTGTTAATTGAGTGCTGGATGGCTTTGAGTAATGGGTGGAGGTTTCCAGCTATCAATGCACATCACCACAATGAGTAGAATGACCATTAAAATGGGCCGGAACAATATTCAATGTGGATAAAAATCAGATATCAAGGGTTTCTAATAAGAAGTAGGAGTGTAACACAATGCCATTACCTGCATCTATATCTGTATTTGTTTAGTGCTCAAAATATCTGAATCAAAAGTAGTTTTTTTTCTCTTTTTTTTTTGCCAGAATACACCATAATGTTAGTACTCACAAAGATGAAACCAGCAAATCCTGGAAAATCCTGGAAAAAGAGTTATTAATAATTAATAACCCTTAATAATTTTTTTTTATTTGAGAAAATAATAACAAATTGCAATTTTTAGACCATTTTAAGCTCTTGAACTTCAACACTTCCTCACTTATATCATTGACATTTATAATTGGTTCCAGCTGGACACTCAGTGAAACTTTCTGCCAACATTTATCCTAATGCGTCTGAGAAAGCCAGGAAACTATTTTTCAAAACGGTAAAGGTACCAAATCAAGATATTGTGGTTTATAGTTGATAACATGAGTCAGAATTTGGGGCCAACTTGCAGTGAAATATGCATAGAAACATTTTTTCATATTTTAGATTTGTAAGACAAATATACATCATAATGTCTTTCTTCTGTTCCTAATAACACTACTTTTTTTATTATTTAAATATTATTTGTTACTGACACGATGATATACAGTATACCATGCAATGAAATGTCTTTTTATGAATGTCCATGTTAAAAGGAAGAGTAAAATATAGTCAAAAACGTAATTTAATCTAACGTAAAAATAGATTTAGCTACACAGGCGAGAAGAAAATAGACAAAATTTAAAAACTACAGCATTTGAATACAATGGCTAATGATATGAATATGGTGGAAAATATAAAATAATATGATTATAATAAAGTGCATATGTGTGCAATGTGCGTGCACTTTAAGTAACAAACTTAAGTTATTTTTTTTTTAGAAATAACCCAAGGAATAACATACATACAATAACATAGGTGGTGTATACATGAGCATTATTTATTCAAACTCAGTTACCTGTCTTATTATTAACACATTATTAGGCTGCACGTTATATTGCTGACCTGTTGTATGATACATGCTTTAGTTCCACAGACATCTAATAGTCTATGCTGCAAAACAGTTTGTACAGTACATCCTGAATATAAACTGTGGTTACTTCATAATTTCCTCCAGTGTATTGTTAGTAGTTGTAGCAGTCACCTGGTGTTGACCCTGACCTTGACCAGCCTCTGTTTTTTTTTCCCTTCAGCTGTTAGCGATTGAGTTTTTGATAGTGGAATCAGATGGAGGACTCTTTTGTCCATTGTCCATGTATTTTCCTTCTGCCACAGCAATGTCACCTCTCAATTTTCTTCCAAATAAAGGTATCACAAAGTGATTCTTGCTGAAGCAGCTGGTCCACAAGGACCGCTTCACAAGAGGCATGATCAATACCTTGCACCGAGCAATTGTCTCCAAAGACGACCAGATAAGGAGTCCTTGAGAAGCTGTGCTTTCGGCCACATACTACGACAAAGAAAGAGCCACTAACATCCAAAATGATATGTTTGGATGACTAGTCAGATGCTTTTATCATGCTGTTATCTATGCAGCAGACCACTCTTCAAATGGAAAGAGCATATTTTTTCTAATTCCAGCTGCCCAAGTGCAACCGATTGTCTCTGAATCTGTGACCTTTTCAAAAAGCCTCAGAGACTCGAGATGTGCTCTCGTGCCGTTTCTTCATTATTATCATTTTTAGAGATTCTTTTGTGTGTAAGTCTTCATCACAAGGCACTCCAACTTCAGCTTTAGTCACTGAGTTTAAAGGCAGAACAGATGCTGTATAGTGTCAAAGAACATCTGGCATGTACTCTCCATGTCCCTCATAGGAGACTAATTAAGTCATTAGGACTGTATCATTAGAAGGTGGACCGGAAAATATTAGGAAAATTCACGCTAACCTGAATGTTGCCTTAATTGGCCGCCATCATTCTGTTAAATGAGCTCTCTCATTGGTCCATGGGGACAAGTTTGCTCTGTTAATACTGTTAGCGTTTTACTTTACTAGCTTGTCACGATTCTGACTTGGACACATGCACTAAAAAAAACAAAACAAGCATTCACAACCACACGCCTACATGCAACGAGTGTCTCTTCTCTACTGTGAAGTTATGATGACAGTGATAAAGTATAAAGATAAACAGCCGCATGCACATGCAGGAAAATCCACAGCGGAGGACTGTGGAAAAAAAACACAATTTAGTTGTAAATCAGTGCTCTCTTAGCTGCATGAACATAAGAGACTAAATGGTGCCACTTGCTTAGTATTTGCTGCACATGCCCCAGCCCGTCGTAGCACATTATTTGAAAAAAAAAAAAGCATCTGAAAACAACAAACAAATATCTGGTAATTTTGGTAAATTGGTAAACTCCTTTGATTATAACTAGTATGTCTCCATAGAATGTTAAGTCACTCTTGCCATAATTATTGTCCCCAGCTTTCTCCACCTCATTTTAACCCACTCCATAAATGTCTTGTTAACCACTGGACCATTTTGTTTCCCTTTTTACAGGTACACTGTTGTTCCCTTCTTCCAAGGGATATCAGACAATTTGAATTTTTAAACAAATAAATTTTTTTAATCACTATAATTCAGAAAATTAGACAGGACACTGTTGGCTTTCAATGTGAGATGTTTAGACCTCTGTTGGGATAACCTTCAACAGAATTTTAATATTTGAATATAACACATATTCTGTGAATATATTGGCTCTTATACTTCTAAAAAAAATTAAGCACTTATTGTCTACATTCATATGAGACATTAACAACCACGGTGGAGTGTGACATGACTTTAACGAGAACTGACAAGTCAGAAATACACTGTGTTCCAAAGTCAAAGGCAGTTGGCATGATGCTCTAAAACTGGACAATTAAACACAACCTTGTTTAAAAAATATCCGTCAATTAAATCACCATCAGGCATCATGTCATCAGCAGTCTCTATAATAGCTGCTGGAATGTGTCTTTTTCAATGTATATGAAGGATTATGCCAATTGTCATGAATTTTATCCTTAAGTGTTACCAGAATTAGACTTAATTTATTCCTCTGAGAATTACAACAATCTTTTGCAAGCTAAAAGCTTATCCTGTTCATCCTTAGGTGTTAATATGACACAGTGAGACATTCAGCAGCTCTTCTGTTTCTCCTCTGAAAAAAATTATTAATTTTTTTCTCTTTATATGTAATTATTGCTAGAAAAACGTCCTCTGTCACGCTTGTGGTATTTTCTGCGAACTGTGTGAGTTCTTTGCTTGTGTCACAGTAGCATTAGCTCACTTTGCTTAGAGGCCAGAAAAAGGAAAGTACATTGTAATCAATACAACAGTTTGCACAACACAAATCTGCAGCTAGGAGAAATAGTTTCTTCAAGATCTATAGTGGTAACAAGGCTTTTATTCCTAGCTTGTGGAAATCTGACATGGGTAGAGTAATGAAACTTGGTTTCAGTCTGTGTCATTTTGGTATGGATTTCGTTGTCAGAACATTTTCCACCAGCTTATCCTTTCTCTAGGTATGGAGGAATATATTATTGCTACTGTAGGCTGTGAGTGTAAATACGTGCTTTCACTTAAGTTTTTCAAATCTAGATGCTGCTTATGATGACGTGTAACAGAAATCAGAGAAGGATACTCCCTCTTTAGTACTCAATTAACAATTCTGGGTTGCTCTATATAATGGTTATAATACCAGGGTTGTGATAAATGATACATTATTCAACAATAATAATTTATTAATGATATTATATTTAATTATTTACTAATCATAAATACATGTTAACCTGAAAACCCATATTTCAATAGGGATAATATACCATGTCCCAAACAAACAATAACTGGAGATCAAGTGATGCATATCCTGTATCACATAATTTTCCTGATTTACTGCAATACTGTACAAACTTTGTGCCATTTTATACAGCCTTCCTAAATACTGGGTTTTATATGGTACAGAAATCTTATCAATAGCTACAGCTGGAAGGGGGCATCATTCTCTGTGGACTGGAGCCTTGTCCTCCTGGGAAAAAGCAGTTTTGGACTGTGAACTCATTAACCAGGTTGGTGAAATGAAGAAGAAAACTCATAATTGGATGAAGCTCGCTTGAACAAGATCCAGACACCCCAGAGGACAAAAGCAGTCAGCAGAGAATTTGACACAGGCCGAGACTTTAGGTTGCTCTGCTAGGCTTTTTTAAACTTTTAATACTGCAAAACTGTCACTGTGAAACGCTTTCATTGCCTGCAAGCAAACAATGCTACTGTATATGTCAAATAGTGTCTAGACCTAACATTTAATTTTAATTAACTTTTAATGAATTGAAAATTTTTGATAGTACTCTCTCATGGCACTTAATCCAGAGTGAAAGGACATGTTTGTCTGGTATAGGGTCTTGACCTAAATAGCATAAAAACAACTTTGGAATGAATGAAATAACATTATTTTACACCACAATGCTCTTGTGACTGAAATTCTAACATAAACAGTGCTATCTAGAGGAAACCCTTGCCATTACCAGTGAACATCTAATGATAATGTATTTACTAAACTAAACAGAACTATTTATGATATGTACAACAATTCTGGTGCTAATTTTTCAGTGTTTATTATTCCTGTGAAACGTTGGCAGTTATTTAGCATTCTGAAAATAGCTAACACAGTTACTTTGGCATTTAATTAGAGGGGAAAACAAAACAATACCGTGATCTCAAACACAAGCAAGTGATTCTTTTTTCCTTCACAATTTTCCCCAAAAATTCAACACCAGATGTATGAGAGATATCTAAAGTTCGACTCAAGGTTTCAGAACGCATTGCGGCCTTGCGATGAGGTTGCACTGAGTTACGTCAGAGACTCAGCTTGTCTAGCTGGTGATCCACTGTATGAGATGACGAGTACGTGAGCATAGATGATCTGAACATGAACCTTATCTGCTTGAGTAGAGTGCACAGAGGAGGAGGTGAGAGAGCTGGACAGATTAAAAGATTTAGGCACTGCTGCATTGCTTTTGTCAGGTAGTCATGAAGCATGAGCTAATTCCTGTTGGCACCATTTTTTTTATTATTATCGGGTAGTCCGACAGCTTTGGGTGTAATGTAGACAAACAAAGTGAAAGTGGACCAACTTCCTGATGAATGAATTAATATATGCAATAAAATTCATAAATAAATCTTGCATGGCATTTTAATTTGGATGCATCCTACAATGCTGAGAGTGAAATGTAGGCCCAATACCTGCTTCCCCTAATAGCCTCACATATCTATCACTATCTCAGGCAATAGACTTAGACAATATTTGAGAAAGGTGCACATACACTACAGCCTTTTTTCATTGTCATGGCAACAGCTGCTGGCAGGCAGGAAGTAAGGAATGACGCACTCCTTATATGTGGAGTAAAATATTTAAGCTCACAAAGATCTGATCCTCCTCCGCCTGACACTTCCTTCCTGGGAGATTTCATTAACACTCGCTCCTCTCGCTCCTCTACTTTACTAACGTCTTATGCCGATTTGAAGTTTGAATACGTTTGAGTTTTGTCGCTGTTTACCTGAATGTATTTACAGGCCTATACCGCATTGCTTACTGTCTGTCAAAATCTCAGTTTAATGCCTCAGTGCTACAGTATAATACCGGATTACTGTTTCTCTAACATATCAGATCCCTTCACTGGAATAGTTTAGGCTTTCAAACACTTGTGTATGCATATATTTTATTAAGAAAACAGATTTTCAGTAGAATGAATTTTGCTGGCTGATTCTTAAATTGATGCCGGCTGGAAAATATGAAACATTAAATTTACAGACATTCCTCACTGTTATAAATGCATAGTATATTACCTTTCCTTAAATTTACAGTAGTTTACGAATTATGAATGATGTTATTCGGCACACATAATATGTGTGTGTGTGTGTGTGTGTGTGTGTGTGTATATATATATATATATATATATATATATATATATATATATATGAGAAAATGTGTCAGGTTATATAACACAATACACTCTTCACAAGAACTTTATACACAATCATGCTATAATATACTATAGGTGTTTCCCAAATCATGCAATATTCTATGGCATTTTAAAGTATAAATAACTTGAAAACTCTCACAAAAAAGAAGCACACTTCAAGAGCCTGGATGCTGCACTTATTCATTTGACAAAACCAAAGTGTGGAGTGTTGGACACAATCTTGGGCGGGGCTGCCAGGTGCTGATGCTGATGAGAAAAATTGTCAAGGTAGCTTAACCGTTTAAAAATTCACTGTGTTCTGCTAAAACAATGTTAATAGTGATGTTGAATTACGTCTCATTGCAATTTTCTGGGAACTGGCTTATACTAAATACAGAAATACTTATGAAAAACGATAAATTCTTACAGCCCAGAGAGTCAACTTTCTTATGAGCCATCAATCACCACTATAGAGCATGACATGGTAAATCTGTTCATATCTGAACATGAGATCTACAAAATTGGAGGACACCTCAAGAAATCCCTGAAGTGTTTTGTTCTTCTTATACTGTAGCACAGCTGTCTATCACCACTGACTTTAAACAAACAAACAAACAAAAAAAAACTGTACATTTTTTGTCATGGACAGTTATAAAGTTTTTTGTTATAACTTATACTACAGTAGTTCTATTACAACGTAGGCGTAGTGTTTTCTCTAGTTTCAAGTCAAAACCCAAAAAGCACACAGTATACTGTAGTTTTATCTCTGACTAGTTTCTGACTACTGTAGTATCTCTGACACATCACAGACACTAAAAAATCCACACAGAAAGCATTAGTATAACAGGACTTTCATGCTGTGGTTTTTACTATAGAAAAGCTTTAAATTTGCTTGTGTTAGAGATGCTATTGTAATAAATTCAGCACCACGTTTTTGAATGAAGAATGGAGAATTTAAAAGGGATGTACTTATACTTTATGAATACAGCAGTGTTCTCAATAGTTACAGAATCAGGGGAATATGTTGAATAAGCAAACAAACTGGGACTTGAAAGTGTATAGGTCTGACACTTCAATCCCTTTATAAATTCACAAGAACTAGGAATTTCTGGTAGCTATTAAAAAAAAATGACTGATTTCCATAAATTGATTTCCTAAATCTACTGAAGTCTTGACCCTATAACATTTTTGAGCTAATGATCATTCCTTTTCTCTCCTTTCCTATATTTACTGGTTCTACTCCTGTGTCTCATGGTGATGTAGTGATTGTCTCTAATACATGAAGCCAGTGGATGAAAATGATGAGTGACATCTACTCCCTGTTTAACAATGCACTTTTGAAAATGCACTGTCAAATGATTTAGTGCCAAAATGTTGTGCTATTAGTGCTGGGCACATAGAATTGGACGTGTATCAGTTGCTAGCCCCAGGAGGGACGCACCGCTGCAGTGTTTAGTATTCGACCTCATTTAGCACACCTGATTCAACTTATCAGCTAATTACCCAGACCTTCCAGGGCTGCATTTGTTGGATTAGAAGAGGGGAAAACACTGATCTGTGCACGGATGTGGCCACACAGGACTTGAAATTGACACCCCATGTCTGAAGATTCATTTATCTTAACCCTTAATCATGTTTTTTTTTTTCTAATTCACTTAAAAAAGTCAATTATTTTGTATTTGCTATGAGCAATACAGTAAATAGGTCATACAATTGGTATAGTAAATAGTAAAAGTTTATTTGTCTGGAGAAAGTAAAGGTGGACATATACTGTATGAACATACTAGTCATGCTTGAATCCACACCAAAACAACTAGGTTGCAAACAAACTCTTGTAGTTTGCTTGTGGTGAAAAAGCACATCGAATCAACCTGTTTAGCAACTGCATTACATAAAGTATTATATAAAATGCTTGATTTGCTAATGCACAACACAAATCACAGGTTAAGGTCTTTGGTGACAAATGTCTTCTTATCTAAAACAGGTGGATTGAAACTGACATCCTGATGAAACCAAAAAGCAAAAAAATGAAAAACTACATTAGGTTCACAGAGCTGGTGACCCTGAATGTTGATGAATGAGCATGATGAGCAGATCACACAACATAAACAGATGCACATTTTGGTACGTTTTGTAATTTTACAACACTCTAACAATTTAAGTGTACTTTTCAGAACAATGCACAGATCTACAAGTCTTTAAACATCCCAAGTATGATTAAACCCATGGGAGGTAACTGGAGCTTTCCACCCTGAAACCCTGTGTTTTATTACATAATCTCTTTGTACTCAGTGTACTCTTTGTAATCTGTTGGTTGAATCTGTTTGTTATTTCGATAAAGATTTTTTTCTGCCATGATCATGGCATTGCTAGTGAAGTTGCAATGGCATTTAGGAGGAAAAAAATGATTTCAAACATAAGGGATAAAGGTCATGTTTTACTGTTAGCTCTACAAATCAAACGAGCAATAGCTTTTTTTCTCACTCAATAGCTCACTTTTAGCTCACTCAAATATTTCTAGGTCATATTAATGAGAAATGCAGTGTTAAAGTAGTCAAAAAAACAAACACTAGAAAGAAGAATGCAAATCAGCTACAATCCATGGTACTCAGAGCCCAGAAACTTCCAAAGTGCTTTTGATTTGTTTTGATCTGAACAATTTCTAGTGCTTCATCTTGGAACAACATGGATGCCCAGAACGAGATCATATTTTTATGACTATTCTCTAAATTTGTTACTGATATGAAGATCTACATCATTTACTTTCATGTTTAGTGATGAGAAATAACGTATAACAGTCTTGTTCAGCTTTGCCTATAAAACGTACCTGTCAGGGTGTTAGACCATTTTATTACGCAAAATCTACATATCAGATATAAAAGGAAGTTATTCGGTAAATATGTTTTGTCGTTGTGCTGTCAGGTGTGTTTGTCAGAAAACGCAGGCTCGTTCCTACTAGGAATTGTGAATTGAATGACTTTTGTGATGCACTACTCCATGTTTTAGGTTGTTTTTTCTCTCATTACAATGGATTGCAGAATAAGCTCATGCATTAAGGTGTTATAGCATTATTTGCAAGAAATTTTTGCTTTGTTTATGTCATCTGAAGTTTTTAATTTTTAAGACATTACAATATTAATTTCAGTGTTATAATGAGTTGTTGTAGCATTACATCTAGCAGCGTGTTCCTTTAATTAATGTCAGATAAATTCACACTTTTCTGAGTAATTTTATGTGCAGGGATGTACGCAAAGTACGTGATTTTGAACACTGTTTTTGAACAATGCTGAACTAAAGATGCAACACGTCAGATGTGTAGACATTCTCAGCTTATACGGCCTCTTTTAAGATGCAGCAAAAATGTAATAATGACAATATGTTGATTAATTATATATCTTTATGTGCAACAGAAAATTGTAATGAAGGTCTAGTGTCACTATTACGGCTGATTCACTTAAAAAAAATTATTTACTCACAATATGCTTGGTCACGCTATTCACAATTTTTTGTTCTTTTGAAAGTTGTAAAGGATTCAAAGGGCAATGGTGTAATAGGTGTGCACTGGGTTTGTGATGCAGACGCAGTAAAGCCAATAAAGCAATGCTCATGTTGGGGCACTTATTATTAACTACCTGGTCAGTGTTGCAGTGGTTGGAATTGGGCTGCTTTGTTAGTTTGACTATATTTTGTCAAATTTGTAGGAAATATCCCAGACAGGTAGTACACATAATAATAACATGGATACTCACTGGGGATGATGTAAATGCTGGTAAGAAAACTTTACTAACAAAACTGAGCAAACAGTCCAAAATGAATTTATGTAGAATCATAGATTCAAAGTCAGAAAAACAGGCTTATGTCAACACAACACAATTTAAGCAAAACAAAATAAGGCAAAACATTTTTTTCTAATTCAATTCAATTTAAATTTATTTGTATAGCACTTGTAACTTTTAATGGACATTGAATGAAAGTAGCTTTAAAGAACAAAAGAAACACAATACAAAAACGTTAATATTATATAAAATATTAAGATAATATAAAAATTCAAGATTAATATTAGACTTATACTGTATGTAAATGTGTTTAAATGTATCCCCAATGAGCAAATCTAAGGGGACTGAGGGGACTGTGTCAAGGAAAAACTCCCTTAGGAACCTTGAGAGGAACCAGACTCAAAAAGGAACCTTCCTCATTTGGGTGACACTGGAGTTTTTGAGTATAAGTATACAGTCTAACCATTGTGTATTGATTAAGAGGATGACAAGAAGCATAAACTGTGGTCAAAATTGTGAGATCAGGACAATAAACAAACGGCTTGATGTCAGGAACAACGATAAACTAAACAAATACGTTGCACCAACCGATGGAAAGTCATCTGAAACAGTCGTGTACGTGTGTGAGGCAGAAGCAGTAGCTTGGTGACTAAGAGCAGGGTGTGTGTGTGTGTGTGTGTGTGTGTGTGTGTGTGTGTGTGTGTGTGTGTGTGTGTGTGTGTGTGTGTGTGTGTGTGTGATTGTTGGTGTATGTCTGTAGTCCACAGCACTCATGCTTGTAGGCTGCAGTGTTTGCTGGGAATTGGAGTTCATGGATAATGGGTATGTAATGGCAAGATTAAAAAGGAACTAATTAAGACCAATTGTGTTTGTTATCCCCAGTAAATTCGAATGTGGTAATGTTATATACAGTTAAATAAAATCTAAACTCACATGTAGGCAATATTTAAATCTGAATACAATACAGAGCATTTGAAGCATGTTTACATTATTGTACTTTCTCTAATCTCTATAAGAATTTCTTCCTGTTTCCTTCTACAATTTGGTTCAGTCTTATAAACTAAAAATTCTACAAAAGAATTTTGAAGGTTTATTACACAAACATTTGTTTTTGTTCACAAAGTTCAAAAGGGTAATATTGATTCCCATCAGAAGCATGATAAGACATGTCAAGGCAATTGTTAACAAATTGTGAGCACTGCTGATGTGTGTTGAACGTGGCTTGATGTTTGATGGCACTGATTTAAGGGTGTGTGAACTGCAATATACTTTGTAAAAGCTTTTTTTTCGGTTACTATAAAAATGTAATGCTGGCCTTATCAATTCTAAATGTCATGCACATGTCTTTGTTCACCCTGGGAGACGAAATAGCGGACTTTGTGATTATATCTAGTTCTCAATCTGGATGATAGATCTATGTTCTTTTGACAGAATTCTACACACCAGACTAGATAATAAGACCAGTATTATTAACCGAACAGAATTGCCCCCCCTTTAATAAATAAATAAATAAAAATCCCTATTAGTTTTTAGCTGTTTTATCAAGTTGTGTAGCATCATTTTGTGTGTCCCACTTTCTCCATTTACCTTGTACAGATTGCAATCGGCTTCAAAATAGTAATACAGTATAGAGCCTTATCTAAGCGCTGCATGTTCCTCTCGCTGACCTATTTGAAGGTGCAGAGAATTTGCAGTCTGGTGATATGAAGCCAGTCTATTTATCCCTCTTCTCTTGACATGGGCCCTTTGAGGAATGCAGATTACCTTCAAGAGTACATTTTTCAGCAGTAGAAGCATGGACTAATATAGCTTTCCTCCCATTTTATGTACGATGTGGTGAGCCCACTATATTATAGCACTGTATGAAACAGGATTTGTAGGATTTTTTGACTGAGTACAGAAAAAAAAAAGGAAGGTCTACTATCAACAACTTCCTGTATTTGTTCATGAAAGGTGCCAATGTTTATGGAAATGAGGAAAAATACAACATATCAAAATACACGTACAGTCACATTATACAGTTTTATGTACTGAGTTTTTAATAGGTTTTATAGTTGTTGTTTTTTTACCCTCTAGACCTTCCCTTCAGCGAATTACAGCACAGAATTTTTTATATAAAGTGTGACAGAGCTGGAGAGACTTGTGGAGGGATGATAGTGTAGGTTTATATATTAAGCAGTTGCCTCTTCGATCAAGACCACAGGTTTTTATTTCCAGTTCAGAGACAACCAGAGACAGTCACTGCAGAACAAGGACTGTGTGTTTTCAAACCATTTCTTTGTTGATTTGTAAATTTGTTTGGCTCATTATCTTGTTGAAAGCTTTGGTGACGTCTGAACCTCCTGGCAAAGGCAAGCAGGTTTTGGCCTGAAATATGCTCTTTCTTGCCAGAATTAATCTTCATGAGTCCTTGAACATCATCTGCAGCAATGAAACAGCTCTAAAGCATTAATGGTCCATCACCAGATTTAATAGTTGGTATCAGGCACTTTTCGTTGTATTGAAATCCCTTTTTAATAGGAAAAATGAGCAAAAAGTTAGACTTTGCACGCATTTGATACTCACCCTCACCCACCAAAAAAACAAAACAGATAAAAAATAAAACTGCCTGCTGTTATGTAAGTGGTGTTTAACAGTTCATTTTTAATCTCCCCAACTAAACAGTGCAATTTGAAAAACACAGTTTCACCCCTTTCTCTTGTTTTGCCCTTAAATGTGGTTCATTTATATGCATCATTTTATACCAATTACATGATCTGTGCAGGTCAAAATGCATCTGTTTATCTTTTGTGTTAAGAGATAGTTCTTTCATTTTTTTCTCATGAACGTGTGTGTGTGTGTGTGTGTGTGTGTGTGTGTGTGTGTGTGTGTGTGTGTGTGTGTGTGTGTGTAAAACATTTATACTGGAAATTTAATTACTAAGTGAATTACTGTGTTTTACTACAACATTATTAGCTTTGTGCAATAATTCATTTTTAAGGAGGGTGCCAATAATTTTGAAAGGCATGGAATATAACAATTCTAAAGATATCATTTTTCTCGTAAATGCTTCCACAATTTAATGTATACACTGCTTCAGTTGCTTAGTTCAGCAGAATTTGTTCTTTATTCATTTATTTTTTCTTTTTAAAAAAATGCACTCAAGATGATTTAAGAGTGCGGTGGGATTTAGTATTCGTTATCGACAATGGCTCAAGCAGTAGACATGATGTTAGTGAAATATTAATGGGCTTTTGTCCAAGCATGCTTTTATAACTCTGCCTTACATTATATTGGGATTGCAAAAATGTATTTAATATAGAATAGGTGTGTGAGTCTGCCATTATTGCATTTTCTCTTCAACACACTTTCTTTACTGGCCCATTATTCTCCTTTTCTGGCCTCAGAGACTTTATTTGTTCCTCTATAACAGGCTCTGGGTGTTTGGGGCTTCATTATTCGTGGCCAGTAAAAGTGTACTCTGCCATTGTGCCTTTTGTTTCGTTTGCATTGAAATAATCACAAATAGATTAAGCAATCTGGAGAGAATTTTAAATCCATTGAAGGATGAAAGTGGTCACTGCATTAAACACAAAGCACAGGCTTAAAAACCCAAACCGCAAACATCTGCCCTGAATTTAAATAAACCTTTTTTTTCTCTCTCTCTCTCTCTCTCCTTCATGGCTGTTAAGTTTTACAGTACTTCATTCTTTTTATGCATTTAATATGACTGGCTTCTAAATGAATGTCATTCTTTGGAGAATTTTCTTTAAAACTCTCTCTATATAAAGGTGTTGTCTTTTAAATGCATTATGCATCCATGTCTCAGCATTTACGCGTGCTTCAGTAGATTTACTTGTTGACTTCATCTTCCACTATCCTGAACCTCCCATATTTTCTTGAGAAATTGCACACAATAGGTGGGAATATGGTGAGGCACAAGTAAAATTAACTGTATGAAAGTTAAGGAGCCATGAAATTAAAGAGTATGGTTCCTTCTCAGTGTGCACATTTCATTGCTAGAGGAGTAGTGTGTTTGCAAATACAGTGGCTCCGGATCAGAAATGATGGTATAATGGTACTTATGCAAACAATTATTCTTGCGAATGGTTCATGTCATATAGGGGCCATAAATTACACTTTCATAAAAGATGACGTGTGTTTTTATTTCTCCACATAAGAAATCATATTATTAGAAAAGATTTCAAACAGCATTTCTTTCAGAGCGATCCACCATTTTGATCTTAATATTAGTAACACTACATTTGACTTTAGAATATCAGGGGGAAAATCATATTTCGTTTATTTCTTTAAAATATAAAGCATGATAATGATTATTGTTTTTTTTCTTTGTGATATTGGTGTTTAGCATGATTCTCTCACACCTACAGGAACAAGGGGTTTGATTCCTGCACCTGTTCTGTTCGTCTGTCAGGTGGTTTCATCCAAATATCCTGCAGTTTCCTCCCCAGATAGATTAGACTAGATACTGTAGATAGATAGATAGATAGATAGATAGATAGATAGATAGATAGATAGATAGATAGATAGATAGATAGATAGATAGATAGATAATGACATGCATCATTAGATAATTGACATCTTTAAATTGTTTGCTGTGTGTGTGTGTGTGTGTGTGTGTGTGTGTGTGTGTGTGTGTGTGTGTGTGTGTGTGTGTGTGTGTGAGTGTGCGCGCGCCTGCAATTTGCCCTTTGATGAGTTGGCATACTCTCCCCTGCCTTGTGTCCCCAGATCCCCTGGGATATACTCCAGGTTTTCTGTGACCCTGAGGATGGACAGGAGAAAAATTTTATTCCCAAGAGTTCCAAAAAAAAAAAAAAACAGAATACACCAGTAACAGCTTTATAATTTTTAAGGCAAACTTTTTAGGAACACTCTTTACTGTTGTTGTTGTTGTTGTTGTTGTTGTTTTTATGAATTGCAGTGCTATTGCAGTGCTAATGCAAACTACATGTGCATAGATTAATGGTAAATGAAAATAAATGAAACTTGATTTAAGTTTTTTTTTGAATATGTAATTGGTTTTGCATTTCTCCATTTTTAACTCATTTAAAAACAAAAACAGTAAATCCTTCACACTGATATATTTTGCTGAAATCATTCAAAGACAGGGGAAGATTAATTAGGGAGGGAAGCCAAAGTCTATCACACACAGGGAAGTGATTGTTTCATTATAAATGTCTAAATAAAGATATGGTCAGTGGCGCCCTAGTTGATGTTTTGTATTTTCACTGTCATTTTTCATTTGTCTAGCATGGCCTCTTAACCATCACTTTTACACCTGGGAAATTAAGCAAAAGTTCACCATCAAGAATTTGTCACAATAAACAAACAGTACGGAAACAGCGGTTTTTTGAAGTTTTGTTTCAAGGTACTTTCAAATTGTTTCAGGGAAACTGTAGAGGAACATATTCGGAAACTTTTTTCCAGTGCACTTAAATGGCTCACTGTAGAGTGACCTGAATTTTGAAGTAAAGTCCTGGTAGGACAAAAAGCTGGAAGAAAAAAAAATGAAAAGAGGTAGGTAGATTTCTTTAAGATTTGCCCCAAGTGCTAAGAGCTCAGCAGTGTGCATGTTCCTGTACAAAAGTACAAAAGTTTATAACCCCTATAGTTACTGAATGGTGGGAAAAAATATCCTAAAATATACATTTATCTCCAATATTTATAAAAAAAAAAAAAAAAGAAAGAAAGAAAGGAAAAAAATAAGAAAGAAAAAAAGAATTAGAAAAAACATAAAACAAAATCGACAGAAAATGACTGACGGATGTATAATTATCCAAAAGCAAAGAATTTCTACAGACCTGATATAAAGAAGACATGTAATGATATACAGCAGAGATAAATTGTAAATCAAGGATTGATTTTAAGGAGGCATTCTGACAGAGTTGACAGACAACAGATTCAGGATGCTAAGCCAAATGATTTGGAGGTTATGAACATTATAACTGAGATGGACCTGTTGAAAGGAGAAAAAAAGAAGTTGAAGTGAGTTATAAAGATGAACAGTAAACAGTCCTAAACGAGTCCCCAGAAATAACGTAGCATTTTAACATTTCCGTTTCCATGTCAATGGGAACTAAATGGGACTACAGAGGACAAAACTTATGTAATGCTGTCTTGTTGTGTTTATACTAATAACAGAATCTTTCCAATGCCAACTTTTCCTTCATCCACAAAAAAACAGTGTGGATTGTTATCCCTGAATATGTGTTTAAATTTATCGAATTTAGCAGATGCCCTTATCTTGAGAAACTCATTTAAACAGCTGATCAATTGATGGTTAAGGGCCTTGCTCTGGAGCCCAGGAGTGGCAGCTTGATGGCCCTGGGATTTGAACTAACATCTTTCTGGTTAGGATGCCAATGCCTTAAAAACTGAGCTAGTCAAAGAGTTGTCAAGAGTTATTGTAATTATTATAATTATAAAGAGTTATTATAACTGGTTCTGACATCGAAGTCATGTGACCATGGTGTGGTTTGATTATAGCCTGACATTGACACTTTATTTCTGGTGATTGTTTTCAGGCTTTAAAATTTATTTAAGTTGTTTTCATTTGTGAAGATTATTGTGATGCAAAATGTGTAAGAATCATAACCTATAGTAAGTCACAGAGCTTTTTTCTGCAATAATTTAAAAAAACTAAATGGTAAAATCCAACTGGCTTTTTATTCAGGGAACCAGTGTGATGGAACCTCTGAGCTGGGCTTCAAAATGAAGTCAATCCCTGCAGTGCTATATAGCTACCTGTTTTCAAGTGTTTATTATTTTGCTTTATTTGATTAAGTGTCTGGTTTGCATGGACCTGTATGGTGGCCAAACATCATTAACAAACCAAAATCACACCAACAAATCAGATAACATTAGAACAAATTTGCTAATGCAAAAGCAAATACTGGAAAAATACAACGAATTGAACAACAAAAAAAGCCTAAACACAACAGTCTAAACAAAAAGGGTGGTAACAGCACCTGTTTATTGTTGATCAGTTACAGTGTGTGTTAGTTCAAGGGGCTGCAGCAAACGAGAGAATTTTTGCCTAAATGAGTCTGATGACTTTTATTTGTGCTTTTTTACTTTTTCTATCATTTATATGCTACTGACTGTGAAAAGCAGGTTATCAACAGAAAAATACAGGTTATTCAGAAGAAAATAGTACAGCTAACCATAAAATCGTAAGTCATCCACACAATTTCACTCAGCAAATAGACTGAAAAAAGTGCAAATCCTATTTATTTGCGATTGTTTTACAATTGTTTTCGAGCAAATGCTGTTTCCCATGATTTTTTTCTCTATTGTATTTCTGAACTTGTTTTTGTTTTAGCTGTTTAGACAACCGGAAAACACATTTATACACTAAATATATAAACACTTAACACTTCATGTTGGTTTGTGTTTACAGTACGGTGGAAGCCTCAGTGAGGATTATCTCACTCTGCCAGTTTTCTCTGAGTTGCGAGTTTTGCACCTTTTACCACCAATTCCAAATGTTGGGTGCTGAAAGTGTGTTAGCCAATAAAAAAAGACAAGTGCTTAATTTTTATAATGTTTTCTGATTAAGCTTCTTGCGCACTGACACTACATTATGTTACTTGTGATATGTGAGCACAGTTTAAATAATATTTTTATTTATTTGTTTGTTTTTATTTATTTTATGCTAAAGGTTTTGCAATCAAATAAACCTGGCCTGCTGTAACCACAGTAACACTGTATGTCTAATTTCAACAGCAAAATAAATGGACATGAAATATAGATTTTTCTAAATGATCAAACCCTCTTACCCAGCAAGTAGCTGACAGCTCTTGCTGCCAATGACACCAGAGCTTCAAATTATGGCTCTCAGAATGGAGGGACTCTCACTGAAGATTAAAGACACGTTTCAGCAGCGTGAAATATGGCTACCTTTAGTAACACTGCTGCTTGTATGTAGTTCCAGAGGCTGGAGACAAGTGACAAAGAGAAAGCATGGAACTCTGCTTCTCACAATGTAGTCACAATCTGTCGCTGTTTGGTAACGCAGGTCCGTTATGCTTTCAAGACTTATTGATGCTTCGTAAGAGGAACGAGTGGCCACCTTTATTTATCCTGTGTCATGTTTCTGAAAGTGTGCTCCCTAAGCAAGCTACTATATGGCTGTCCTCATGTCTTCCAATGAAATGACACAGGAGTAGTGCTAAGCCGGTTGTTGAGGCTTTAAGAGGCAGATAGGTCCAGTGGAGGGGCCGCTTTGTTAGCGTAATGACTTTCAGGTGGCATTGATTGGACCATTGTGCCAACACTTGAAGCTGGCCTGCTTTGCTCAAAGCTGTGCTCTACCATATTCAACTCTTTTCAACATTCTTTGAAAGATTTCAATTCAGGCTAGAATTCGGCAAATGTTTTCGGTTGCTAATTAACCCATGGCTGAATGCTCAGCGGAACTCTCCCACACTAGGTGGTAAGTTTCAATCATTAGCCTTTATTTTCTCCTCATTTTTCCCCCCTTTTCCCCATCATTGGATCAGCCCGTGCACGCGGCGTAGGCGTGTGTTGACATGGTGCCATTTCCCCTCCCGGTAGGACTGATCTTTTGTCTGCATGGCATAATCAATTTAGGAGTTTGTCTTGGGTCATTATTACCTGCTGCAGAGCCATCTGTTGATGATGCTTGAAGGAGGTGGCTGCCAAAATGCTGGAGCAGCAGAGTGGATTGAAATGCAGAGGTTTGGAGCACAGAGGAGAGAAGGAAGGGAGAGGAAGGAAAGGAATGGTACCAGCCAGATGGCTAGAAAGACCAGCTTCTTCCTATTCCCAAATGTGCATGAACATATTTAAGAGTAGCATGACTAAATGGGACTAAAGTACCCCATTATGTCTCTTCATAGAAGGTCTGACTAAAAGCTTTTGCCTAATTCAGACACTATAATAATCTCTTGTGATGACTTTTGGAGCTTTGTAACTTTTATGGACTCTTTCCCAGTAAACCACTTTATCCTTCTCACGGCCATGATTAATACAGATTCTATCCCAGGAACACTTTTCCCAAGGTCCATCACAATGGGAACAAATTAAACACATCCACAATTAAAGACAATCGGTATAGCCTGCTCACCTGAATGCTTTAGGGACGTGGGAGGAAACCAGAAAAACCTGAAGAAAACCAATAAACATGCAGTACTCAGGCACTAACCTGAGCCCAGGATATAACCTGAAGCTGTGAAACATTTGCATTTTACATTTCTAGCATTTGGCAGTCCTTATCCTTACAAAAGTTCTTTCAAGATTCTGTCAATGAATACATTGATACTGTTTCACTAGCTTACTCTTTAGACATTGTTTAAAGACTGTAACTCTGACAGTTTGGGCCTCTAGGGGAAGTTTATTCCATCCCCTAGGTGCCAGAACAGAGGAAACTTTTGATGCCTGCCTTCCTTTTTACTCTTGTTCCTTGTATGATTTTTACTGCACCACATGCATAGCTTAAACAAAATTTGCTAATAAGTGAACACCTAAAGTTACACAAATATCCACATTAACTCACAGCAGGACTAGAAAATTGCATCTGATTGTTCTGTATGAAGAGCAGATTTCATGGTGAGAAAAGACTGTAATCATATGTATTTTTATATAGTTAAATAAGTTTTTTTACTATATCGTGCCATTTCAAACACATTTTAAAATGCACTATAATGTGAAGATCTTTTCCTCCCTAACACCATCTCTCCTTATCCCTATCCACTTACAATAATGTACAGTACATGAGTGCACGTCTACTCGATGAGTGGCTAAGCAGCATGAATAAATAAACAGAACATGACTTTTTAATGGTTTATTTGCAGTGCTACTTAACAACACAAAACTGTTCTGACACTTTTATAAATGTACACATAATATACAGGACAATTTCTACAGAATAGTTCTATATACAGTATATGTCTTGCTGACATGACTCAAAAAATGTATTCAGGTCTATGAAATATTTGGTATGTCTAATTTTTTTAATAATTTTTTTATTGTTGAATACCAATTCATACACAATGTCAGTACATTTTGCATAATTGTGAGGTCAGACTGCACATTTTCTGGGAGATGTGGTAGCCTAGTGGTTAAGGTGTTGGATTACAAATTGGAAGGTTGTGAGTTCAAATCCAGTTTCTACCAAGCTGCGACCACTGGATCCATGAGCATGGCCCTTAACACTCAATAAATCTAACCTAGAACATGACTATGTTAGTGTTCATGCATTTTCTGCATGCAGCACTTATGTGTGTAATAATGGCAGTAAAAATACATATTGTCTTAGCTCTGCAGCAACTTGCGGGTACAAAGGTACTGTTCATTATTTCCTATTGCTGGTGGTGAGTTTGACAGACGCTGTTGTGATCTATCACTGTGTCACATATGTGGAAGACCTCATTTACACCTGAAGGTGACATTCTGATTGTGACAGCATTGGGTGATAATGACTGATCTGTGTAAAGCAGAACACTAGCGGGATAGACACTATATTTAGGTCTTTTTCTAGGCTCTTCTTGCTAGTGAGTGACTTTCACTAAAAAAGGAACTTGGCCAGATATAAATTTTGCAGAGATTGTAGGACACTGTGCTTTAATTTAAAAGATGATCACAATTTTGATGATGAGAACTGCTGGTGCTGCAACCTCTGGCCAAGCCTTTATTCGCAGCAATGCATCAGCTGACATGATGCAGGAAATGCACTGTCAGCAGTATGACATATTCTGAGTTCTTGTCCTTTCTTTATTTAGTATTGCAATGAAAGTGTAAATGAGATGCTACAGTGAAAATCATTTGAACACACTTTTAGACCACTAAGATAAACTTATAAGGTTTACACATTTGCGAAAACCCACCCCAGGGCAACTTCCAATTAATACCTTGACTATGAAGTTAAGTAGTAGCTATAAAGTCAAGCCAGTAGCATATGGCTATCTCATGGGGATTACTGCTTAAATCTTTTACTTTTGCCTGCAAATTAGGTCTTAACATCTAATTTACTTTGTGGAATATGTAAGAATAGCAAAACCATACATTATGTATTGTGTCCTAAACTTAAAATATACATCATAAGACTGATATAAAAAATATATTTTATAAGCATTTACTTGACATGACAGTGTACATGTATAATTGTCATGTTACCCTACAATTAACATGGTAGCTGTCCTGATGTGACAAAATGATGACATAACAGATTGTGATATTCAGAATAATCTGAATTGATTACTGTAATATTGATTACAGAAATTCGTTGTTATACAAAACATTACAGCTTTTCTTTATGACTGGCAGATGCACAGGGAGATGAAATAATAATATTGAGAAAGGTTTGAAATTGTAATCAGAATTTCAAATAGTATTATCATGCACTATGTACACTCTATACGACTCTTCTATAGAGTCGGCAACTGAAATGGTCCGAAAGTTGCAATATTCATGCAGGGAAAGTTACATTTATTTTTTAAAATGGGTTCATCGGCTGCTTAAGTCAAAATTCTGGGTGTGACATTCAGAACATGCAAATGAATAATACTTTTTTTTCTATTTTACATTTTTATATACCTCATCCTACAGTAAATGTCTATTACTCCACTAAGCATATGTATTATGCCAAATGTCATGACAGCCCCATTATCATGCTGCCAAAGACCTTGCTAACATTATGGTAATTCATTTGGTTTATATTAATATGCCTGTTGTAATATATGGGCCTTTCTTATGGACTTATATAGTAGACAATCGACACATCTATTTCAGGCTTATAATAATTAGATTTTAAAAATGTCTTAAAAAATGAATTGAAATTGTTTTATAAGACCAGGTTTTCTTTAAAAACATGGTCTTAAAAATGAATTGAAATTGTTTTATAATACCAGGTTTTATTTAAAAACATGGTCTTAAAAATGAATTGAAATTGTTTTATAAGACCAGGTTTTCTTTAAAAACATGTTTATATAATTTTCAAACCATGAGAAATTCTTCCTGATGAAGCGCTTAGTGATTTTATGATTTCTTTGTAATATGAAAAGCTGCTTTATTTACTAAAACAGGAGAAAAGAAACTGGCAAAGGAATTGCTATTTGTTTATTGCTGCTATACCTTATCTCATGGACATTCCACAATGTGACTATAAATGCTTAAAAATGCAACAGGATGTGCTGTTCCTGGAAAAATAAAAATGAACTTCACAGCTATAACAGTAACTCTGTTTTGTATCAGGTTGCATCACACCACCAATTATCATGGATAACAACACGCTATATTATATTTTTTATGTTTTATTCCAGCCATATCATAAAAAGCAAGAATAAAGAACGGAGAAAGGAAAGAAAAATAGTGCTTCCTTGATCGTACATTAGCTTTTATTAATGTAAATGGTTGTTTTGGCTTGGTAATATGACATGCTGCTATTAATGCTTTCCTATTTATTTGTTTGGCAGCTGCATTAAAACAGCATGTTGCTAGATATAAGCAGAAATGCACAACAAACATCTGCTGATTGCAACGTAAGCATTCTGACGTCTCCGATGTTCCTATTGAGTGGTCTGCAAGTTGACTGATGAGCCTCCGGAGTTCACTCAAATCAGAGGTGCATTCTCTTTCCAGCATAGGCTTTTACGCAGTTAAGGAATGACTGATGGCAGGCAAACTCTCCTCCTTCTGTCCATCCTAATGATGCAGGCAACAAAGCATGTTATGTTTCTGATTGAAATCGGATGGCGCACACATACACACAAGCCTTCCTGAATTCTTTCTTGGCACCAAGGGAGCAAATCAACAAACACTTACGTATTTTCACTCCCAGACAGCTATTTAGTGTTAAATTCTCTCCCCTATGTGAGAACGCATTAGAAAAAAGAAATCATACCACTATAGTTATGATGTTCAGCTAAATCCATCACTTTCACGCTGTCTTATAGTGGTTTTGTTATAAACAAATTTTAGACAAAACCCAGATTTAATCAGATGAAAGCCTTAATCTCTTTGCCGATGCAAGCTGTGATGTCAGTCTTTTTATCTAACATGTCAGGTCCTCTGTTTCAGCCAGTACAAATGGACGCAATATTCTCATTGCAGTTTAGCTTGACAAATGAACCCAATAACCTCGATCCCGGTTCAGAGCCGTTGAAAATGAATGTTTGCTCTGACTGTCCGCTTTTTCTCTCCTAACCGAATGTAATAGTTTGCAGGTCATTGATCGGTTGCTTTGCTTGATCTGTCTAAGCAGCGAGTTATTTGTCTTTTGAAGCAAATTTAGCTCCTTTGTACCGCTATGGCTTTTTCTTTACATATTGTGTAAAATGCTCAAATAAAGTCTTGCTTTTAAAGCAAACCTTGTACAGTAATAAGCAGAGTCAAAATTTACAGTATTTCTCACATCTGTTCCGAGAATTAGAAAAAGGACCTACATCCGTGATTTATGCACTCTTAATGAATGGTGTTGCTTTCCAGGAAGTCTTTTTTGATGGCTGGCTCAGATGTGATGCATTTTTTATGAAGATTCCAAATTATATTATGACATTGATTTTTATATATTCCATGTAAGAAGGCAAATATGCTCTACAGATACACACAATCTAGAAGAATGGGCATATTCATCTTACTTCCTGTGCACATTGGATGACATGAATGAGAAACCGCACTTTATTCTGTTAGTCTTGTCTGTGCTACACCATAGAGTAGAGTTTTTCCTTTTGGGAAGACCAGAGGATTATTTGCACCATGCGAAATAAATAATAATTTGGTAAAACCAGATGTGTCTTTTTGTGTAATCTCAATTAGCTTTTTTCCCCCCACAATGGGATGGAATCTTCTCACTAGAGATCTTCTGTTCTTAAGAGCTACAGATTTCAAATCTTTTTTAGAGTTGTAGCGACTGGCATCTGTTTTTATAATCACAAAATTAAAGGCTTTGAAACAGCCTGAAAAAGGATCTGTTGCACAGATTTAAGCAGACGAAATGACAAAAATTTGGTCACCCCAGCTAAAAATTCGACTTTGTTGAATTTTGAAAGTGAAAATAAGTAAACACAGTCTGTAAATAACAGCACAACAATAACACTTACTTCAATTGTTAATGCATAGTTCATTTATACTTTATTTTATTTGAATTTAAAAAAAAATGATTGATGTAAATGTTGCATGTGTAAACATTTGGATGCACTAACAAGTCAATAGTTTTGGCAGACTACAATGCATGCAAATGCTTATTGTAGCAATCTTAATATCTTAATATCTTAATTAAAATGTGTAAACATGAAAGGTCAGAAATATATTTCAGTGATTCAGAGGTGCTTGTGTCAGAGGTTGGTGGTTGGAAAACTTACACGATAAAGGCTGGGAAAAAAAAGCTTGTACAGTATGTATTAAATAACATGTAAATCTTTATTTATTAATTTATGTTGCTATTATTCTGTTTTTAAAAGAATGGTGCTATTTAGGCCCATGTACTATATATAGTTATTGGATGTACATAGAAGTGTTCTCTCTCTTTCTGTTTTTAATACATTTATAAAATAATAACTGCTTGACACACTCACGAACAGGGAGTATTAATCAAAAATAATCTTGATTACGATTGTGCACCCAGACATTTCATATTAAAATGTAGGTCAAGGGATGTAGTTCAACATGTACGTGGATCTTTGTCAGCTCATTAGTCTATCAATTGAGCAATAGTTGCATTAGCATATTAGAGGCAGTGTGAAGCAGAATCTTGCTCAAATGACCTTTTTTTATCACATTTTATTTATTTTCCATATCTTCATGCATGATGCAGATTTTGTTATTTTGGTCTTTTCAGAGGTTTACTCTTCCCTTTATATTAAATAAGGATTTATTTGTTTTGAATGGAAAATTTATTCACCCCTATTATTGTCTGTTTCCTTGTTTACTTCATACATTACCTTAAATCTCAGCAGGCTGTTTTATTCACCAAATCATGGATAGCATTTTGAATACTTTCCATTTATTGGCTAATATCCAAAACCTTCATGTATGAGGCTATATTGGGATGTGCCATATCTGTATAAGGTATTTAAAACTCTTTCCATGTACACAAATCCATGCTTATTTCTAGTTCAGCTGGAGGCTTGATGATAATTACTATAGCTTTTTGGAGGACTGCATGTTAGAATTTTTGCCTCTTTGCACCAGTCTTTAAGTTGTCTGATGTGTTGCTAATATTTTGGTCTAAAGTTTATAAGTAAATTGGACTTAGTAAACATTGTAATAATGTGTTTCATTTGCTGAAATCATATATTTCAGAAAGTTTCCTGACTGTATTTTTTCAAGGCAGAGGAAAGTTTTATTGAGAGTTTTCTCAGTTCTTTCTTGCAATATCCTGTTTTTCTTCAATATCTGCTGTGTTTTTTATTGAGACATCCACTTACATTGGGTCACGGCCTTTTGATGTTGTGACAGCCATGTACTGTGTGTGGTTTATTGAGCTGCATCGCAGTGAGGAGTTAAGTTTAGTGTTCTCGGATACCTGTTCAGGTTGGGCTCGGATTCATTTCCTGATAGATGTGGTTAGTCACGCTACTCATGGCATGTTGTCTTATCTGCCACTCCACTGTTCCCCTGCTGCGAGTGACACCGGATACTCTGTCTGTCTCCACCAATTTCAGCTACATTTATGAGAGGAGGATGATATAAATACTGATTAAGGTGAGTATAAAATGCACAGAAAAATATGGATAGAATTGTTTGTGTCAACCAAAAAATCTTGATAAAGAAAAAAGTAAAAATAATAGTTCTAAAATCCAATCTAACATAATGTAGCCCAATGGAAAATGCTGTATGAATAAATTGCTCCTCAAATCTGTCCTTTGGATGGTTTGGAAAATTGATTTATCCCAGCTTGAATGTGCACAGTGTGCACTCCAGCGGCATTCCATTTTAGTGTCACTGTCAAATCAATCTCAGGGGAAAAGTCAAAGATGGTACATTCCATTGGCCTTTAATTGATGGCTCTGTTGTGGAGCTGAGAAGCGTTAAATTGCTGACATTTCTGGTGATTGAATGTCAGCTGTCATTCTGAGAAGAAGAGAGCAGAGCTCTGTCACCACCTGAGCGAGTGATAGGAGAGAAGAGGACAAGAAAAAGAGTGGAAAGAAAAGAAGGAGAGGAGATGAGGAGAACAGGGTCAATTTAGCCCCAAACGTTTGACAACCCGTATCGTATCCAGGGTCAAGGGGTGGATGAGGATCTCTTCTCTGCATTCACATCTAAATTGAGGAAAGGTTTGTGAACCATACAAACCTGCTCAGTAGCTCATCACATTTTCCCATGCTTTAGAATCTCAGCAATTTCAACCGTCTATTAAAATCTGTTTATTGTGCTTACAAAAGTGCTGATTTTCTGTTGTGTTAGATTTTTTAGATTCATAGCCAGTATTTAGACACCTGACCGTCACACCTCAGTCTGTCCTTTAACATTCCATGCCAAAACCATGGCTATTAATATGGTGTTGAACCCTCCGTTACTGCTGTAACAGTCTGCACCTTTCTGAGAAGGCTTTTCACTAGATTTTGTAGTTTGGCTGTGGGGATTTGTGCTCACTCAGTCACCAAAGTATTACTGAAGGAAGCCTCTGATGTCAGGCAAGAAGACACTGCATACAGTCGAGTTCCAGTTCATTCCAAATGTGTTCATTTGGGTTGAGGTCAGGGATGTGTGTAGGTTGTGTAGGTACTTTCACACCAATCAGAGGAGCACTGCCATTCTGGAAGAGGTTTGGGTGCTTTGAAGACAAATGTGAATGCAAAGACACTATATACGATTTTGTGCTTCCAGCTTTGTGGAAACTGGGGGATGTCCATATATAGGTATGATGGTCAGGAGTCAATGTTATTTTGTTGATTTAGTGTTTTGAGAATCTCTTATTGCTATATGAATGATATGGTTGTGTTTGCGTCTATGGGATTATCATGCTTCTGGTGGAATTAAGCCATTGTAACTTGGGGCTCCTGAGTGGTGCAACAGAAATGGATCCAACCAATCACGAGTAGAATGGGAGTTTGAATCGCCATGATGTCATAGCCATCTGGAGCAAAACTAGCCATGCGTCCTGGTGAGAGTAATGGCATACTCTCTCTTCCTTGTCAAACATCATGGACCCTAGGCAATCGTGAGCATTTGATATAATATATGAAGAAGAAGGCAGGTACTGTAGTGAGGCCGTTACAGTATGCTCTTCTGTGACATAGCAGCACAAAAATATGTGGTTGGCTGGCATCACATTTCTCAGAAGTTAGCACATTTATGGTGAACTGGCTAATGGTGGGATTAAACATTAAACGTTATATCTTTGAAAAAAATGTCAACAAAAGTCATGCAAGAATCTCCTTATTACAAAGTTTCTGGGCTGACAATGGTGGCATTTTGTCTTAAACTTGTAACAGGGTTGAATTAACAAATACACAGACTTTGGGGGAAAAAGCATCCACACAAATAGCATGAGGATGCAAAGCTGTTATGTAATTAATTTCCATAAGTCTAGAACTTAGTTAAAATGGTTATACTGTCAAAGTGACCCTGTTACAATACATTACAATACATTACAGCACAATAGAATTCTATTCTTCAATTATCCCAGCTTGTTAGGAAGCTTGGGTCAAGTTTAGGTTCAACCATGATAGAGTGGTCATGAAGAAGAGAGGGTTAAGGGGCTTGCTCGAGGGCTCAAAAGTGGCAGCCTGGATGCCAGTGGCAACAACTGCCGCTTGAACCCATGAGCTTCTGATTAGTAACCCAGAGTCTTTACCATTGAGCCACTACTGTGCCTGCCACAAAACATATGATACCACCAATATCAGTACGAATTAAGAAAAACTCAATTTTCTTTTTTATCATAACTTTTAGGAAATTTTGAATAAACCTTTTAGGAGAGTTGAATAAACCTTAATGAATGAACTTTGTTGATTAATGTTGATTAAAATTAATTAATTTGTATTAATGGATGGTTTAGGATATGGATTCACAGAGTAATGAAAATGCAGTTGAAGTTTCAATAAAGTGTTAAGATATTTATCTGAAATATGCAGACAAGGTTTTACAGACACTTTAGCTGTTTGTAAAGTACATAGATATTTTAAAATACATGCTGTACATAATGTCCAGCACTGAGGAAATGGTTTATGGTTTAAAATGAGAATCCACAACATAGAAAATCACATCCATACAATGTGATATAAAATGTAGTCTTTTGGTCTATGGATTACTGATGTTTTTCACTTTTATCAGGTTACATTTTACCCCAGACCCCAAACGAACATTTTACTTTAAGTTTTGCTTTTCGAACAAAACCAATCCTTGGATGTTTTCTATTTTGCCCGACACTGATCTTTTCAAGCAGCAAATTTTTTCATTGGTCTCCTTTGCAGCTGAACTTAAAATGAGTAATAGCCTTTGTTCACTGTGAAATTTCTGGGCACTTTTGCAATTTTGTTATTATCGATTGGGCTGGTTTGGGTTTGATGGTGATCACTTTAAAAGGGATAGTTAAATTTAATGGAGTACTTTGAAGCTAGTCTCCTTTTTTTATGAATTTGATCCCAGGAAGTCGTCACTATTAATGATCTTTTTTAGCAGCAGCAGTGAACCACTGTGCCCTTCCTGGCTCCCCCGAGAACACTTGGTTTAGTTAGAACACTGAAAGACACTGAAAAGGATACTGAAAAGCAGTGAAAAACTTGAATTTACACAATAATGCTGATCTAATTCATCCTTCTTATGAGGTGTTTTCTATATGTCTCTCTTTTTTGTCATATTTACTGTAAATACCATATTAATGTGTCTGGTTATGTGTGTGTATGTAGGTGAGGACATGGCATACACCAAAGCACCTGCCAGTCATGGTATCTCCACACACCCTCAGGAACTGGAATGTGAGGATCAGCTAGCTACTATTGATCTGGAGTGGGAGATGGAAAAGGAGCTTGAAGAGCCTGGACTGCACAACTTCCAACAAGAGTGTGCAGACTCACAGACCTTGGGCATCTCATCCAGTGCTGAAATGAATTCAGAGTTTATCCAGCTATCGGTGTCTCCTCACGGACGGTTCCAGCGGTTACAGGAGGATCCCAACTGTGTCTTGCAGTACAGTGGAACTGTTCTCAATGTGCACAAGCTAAGTTTTACCTGCATTGTCAAGTATGTGCTAATTGGAGCAGGAGCCTTTTTCCTGGGACTGCTCATTGGTCTACATGCTAAGCGAACCGAGGAGCTGCGCATCACATCCACCAAAAGTACAGATATGACAGAAAAGGTTTTACAAAACATCACTGCATTCAAGATCCAGGCATTAAAAAGGTTAGATTTAATATACATACTTATATATATATTCACTACAGTTTGTGAACCAAGTGCAAATTTACACAGGGAAAGTTATTCAGATGTGTACAAGTTTTCACACAGCTGAATTACACAATCGAGTTTGTGAGCTTACAAATAACCTCCATGTACTAAGGTTTTTCAATAGCATCTAGACCACTATCTGGACAGAAGATAGAAACAGGATTTTTTTTTTTCTTTGCTTTACTATATAAACAAGAGACAAATTCAAAATGAGAATAAAAAAATGTGAACAATGGCTTCTAAATTTATAACAAATTATGAAAATAGCATTTGATCCAGCAAATTATATTATTTTTTATTATTATTATTATTTTTATTATATTATTTTTTATTTTGTGTGTCATTTATTTGTGTACATTATCATCATAAAGTCACAAAATAAACTGAGATCTATAAACTTCAGATCAAAACTAAAATTCCATTGTGACATATTACGTCATAAAGTTGTTGTCAACTTAATCATAAATCTAGTGTCATTTAATTTGAGCAACTAAAATGGGCAAACGTAAAAAAATAAAATAAAAGTGCAAACTCTACCCTCAAGTGCTAAATCTTGCATAACTCTACTCTGAGTTGACAACTGCATCACGTTGCAGATTTTTTGAGCATGGATTCCTGATACAGACTTCATATCTCTACGTTTTGAAACCAACAAAAAAAATCTAATTAATTAGCCCAAAAATTATCGCCTGAACCACAGAAGCATAGTGGCAGTATACTTCAAGGGCATTCTGGCCATTCATCCCTATGAAACAGATGCAGCTTTTGTCTGAGGACAGGCTCTGTGGGACATTCCAGCTTTTGACAAAGACAGTCCTGTAGCCAAAGAACATCACAGTCTATCCCCAGCAGTGCAGATGCTTGCTACTAGGTACTACAGTTAAAATTAAATGCAGACAAGCCTCAAGTGGCTCGACATTGTTTTAGAGCCAGGGATTATGGAAAGCATGTGTATTTGTGTCAGAAAGATAACTCGCCTTTCAATTTCTGCTCAACTGAAACTCAACTGAGTCTTACACCAGCAAAAGTCATTTTGGAATTGCTGATTCATTATTTATTTTGGCACATTTATTTTTCAAGCAGCAGTGCCAACAGCAGCACTCGGGTCTTTTTGGAGAAGTAAGAAAAAGGAAACAATGGGCAAAGGCTACAAAAGGCAAAATGTCAAATACATTTCGATCGTTTACTCTAAGAGAGCCTTGGACGACCCTGAATTCCCAATGTAGCTTGCGGTAATAGAAATATTTACAAAGATAATTGCATTATTTACTCTGTGAGCAAAGCAGACAGATTGGCACAATCTATTGTCGGAAATGGTACAATCTATCATGGGCACTTGTGGGAATAAGTCACAATGTAGCACGAAGGAGGGCTCTAGAGAAAATGAGAGTGTTGGTGAAATGAGACTGTTTGTCTCAGGACGGAGCTAAATCTCATCTCATACATTAAGCTCAGGCCTCTCCATCCTGTCTGAGATGCTTGGATGGAGATTGAAAAAGGCTTTGAAGATCTTCCCGTAACTGGTTCAATGCACATGCTAATAACCTCATTAGAACTAATTCAGGACATTTCAGTTCTGCTTTGGTGTGCTTCAGCTTTTCTCACCTCAGATTTGCAGTTAGGAGGCCAAAAGTGTCAAAGTTTGGAGCAAACATTTAATGTGACATGGTGTAATGGAAATCTACCAATGTGTTAGAATAGCCATTTATCTTGATTAGATAGTGAATCCTGGCAAATTTGTATCCAACCAAAAGAACACATAGATGCTACAATTTAATTGACAAATTTACCAAAATACTGTCCTATTTCTATTTCCTATTTCCTTTTCTATTGTTTCTTCACAAAAAGCCTCTTCTGCAGGGGTTTCTTTGGCACACATATTTATTTCCTAGCATTTACACTTCAAAGAATACACGAGTGAAAATCAGTTCCAGCAAAATGGGATTAGTCCAAAATCCCTAGAAGAAGAAAAAAGCTTGTTTCCCACTGTTTTTGCTTCTCTAATGGTATTCTTTATCTCCTGCAGACACTCTCTCTTAATTAGGGCGTTGTAATTGATACAGTGTGGGCCTGGTGAGCATTCTTCATCTCATGCCGTTTAAATACTGGATCTCAAGGTCAGACTGGGGAGTTCACAGTGGGAGGATTCTATGAAGCAGCCAAAACAGCCCCAAGCCTGATGGCGTATTCTGTTCCACGTAGCCATGCTGGGGTCTCTGAGCCATGAGCCTGTCCCATGGAGGAGACAGTTATGGGGCCCTTGGTGTGCAGTTCATCCTATCTAATGACCAACCCTGCTGTTAAAGCTAATGGCAGAATGATGGGACAGACTTCTGGTATGGATATAGGGCAAGACTCAGCTGCTGTGACGTCAAGGAAACTCGATGATTAATTCTGCATGACGAAGCTTGATTGTTTGTGTTCGGGGGTCAAAGGAGAAGCATTAAAATTGCAGGTGGAAGAATTTAATGTTCAGCAAAGAAATAAGAGGAAGTAATAGATCTGCTTAAAATGATTACTTGCTAGTCATGGGGGATGTGCTAGCTTAGTGGTTACAGTGTTGGACTACTGATTGGAAGGTTGTGCGTTCGATTCCCAGGTCCACCAAACTGCCACTGCTGGGCCCCTTAGCAAGGCCCTTAACCATCAATTGCTCAGTTGCATAAAATAAGATTTAAACATAAGTAAATTGCCATAGGATAACACAATAAAAGGGAAGGTGATGAGACAGTTAAGGCTCTGGCTTACTAGCCTCATTTTTATTTGTCTCTTGAATTAAATAGAGAGAATTCAGAAGAAATTCCCTATACAAGACAACAGTGACTGCGACAAAACACTGACACTGAAGTCTCCTTCTATTTCTAGAACATCTGTCTGAGCTGCTTTTAGCATTATTATTACAACTATTAAACTAATCAACACCTTCTTGCCGACCAGATTCAAGAATAGAGCAGCGCTGTGGTATAACATGTATGCAACATTTAGGAAGCTCTCCTTTTCTACCTGAGAGGAATCCTTATCTGTAAACACGTCTCATGAATTGATAGGCTTAACTTTTGCAGAACAGCAGCTCTATCTGTTGTGTGCAACAACCATAAAATAGACTGCGCAGGCTAATAGTGTGCAGTGTAGGGCTTCATGGAAACATATTAACAACCCTGCATGCTGTGGACAGTCCTATCCAAAAATGACTTATTTATGCAACAATCCTTTTTGTGGAATGAAATAGGTATACATTTACATACTTCATAAACATAAAATGCAATCTTTTGGAAAAACAATTTCTTTCTTTCTTTCTTTCTTTCTTTCTTTCTTTCTTTCTTTCTTTCTTTCTTTCTTTCTTTCTTTCTTTCTTTCTTTCTTTCTTTCTATTACCTTAAAACCATATTTAAGTCGTGTTTTAAATGTTTGTTGTTAATTTAATGTGAGGACATGATCATTGTTTATTATTATGCTGGTTTATAATTTTTTTTTAAATAATTTAATGTTGCTTCAATATTGTTTAGAAATTTAATTTTGCACTCCAGTTAAGAGACACATTCCTGTTTGACGTGCATACAGTAAATACACTTCCTGTTATTTATTTGTGTTATGAACCCAAATAAATCATATAAAATTTCAAAGTTTTTACAACACAAATTCAGTTGGAGGGTATGTATGGAGAAAAAAAAGGAAACGGAGAACAAAGCATAGCAAATCAGAACAGAACAAATAACAAATAAATTATCGAATGAATTCCAATATAGGGGCACGGTGGCTTAGTGGTTAGCACGTTTGCCTCACACCTCCAGGGTCGGGGGTTCGATTCCCGTCTCTGCCTTGTGTGTGTGGAGTTTGCATGTTCTCTCCGTGCCTCGGGGGTTTCCTTCGGGTACTCCGGTTTCCTTCCCCGGTCCAAAGACATGCATGGTAGGTTGATTGGCATCTCTGGAAAATTGACCGTAGTGTGTGATTGCATGTGTGTGTGTGTGTGTGTGTGTGTGTGTGTGTGTGTGTGTGTGTGTGTGTGTGTGTGTGTGTGTGTGTGCGCCCTGCGATGGGTTGGCACTTACGTCCAGGATGTATCCTACCTTGATGCCCGATGACGCCTGAGATAGGCAAAGGCTCCCCGTGACCTGAGAAGTTCGGATAAAGCGTTAGAAAATGAATGAATGAATTCAAATAATTTTATAGTTCTATAGAGAATTATATTATATATAATATAAAGATATTTTCTTTATTCATTTCCTAGTCAATACAATAAACCTGTAACTTAACATTACTCCTTAATTAGTCATTTACCATCTATTTCTTTTTTTTTAACTTCTCTCCATCTGTTTTAATTGACATTTTGTTATATAAGCAAATATATATAACTTGTATATAAGTTATATATATATATATACTGTCACGTTATTTCACATTCATCTCGAATGTGTGCAGACAGAATATTAGTAGTAATCCCACACTAGGAATGTATACCTGTTCGTGTGAGACACAAACAGGTACAAGGCAGCTATATTCTACCATTTCAATAAATTAATAAATTTAAATAAAAAAATTGAGAAGAATCCAGACAACAAATTATCAACAATTTCGATAGGCATATTTTTATGCAATCCCAGATTTCATAGTGCATCTTCAGGCTCTGAATTGAAGAGCAACATTTTATTATCAATGCAATCAAATCATTTGGATATTTCTGAAAAATGTAAAAAACTGCCATCTGTCATGTCCCCCGAACCAACAAAATCCTACTACAAAGGTATGCTGCGACCAACAAACATGGACTTCATTTCCCATGACACACAAGCACTTCCTCATGCCACTCACACCGCAGTTTAAAAGATCTCTGTCACACTTTTCTCTGTGAAGCAATTGCTCTGTTATTTATCACAGTCGATACCAAGCCTTGTTACTGTGTTTGATTGCATTTTAAGACCTTACTTTGTTGCTTTCTGCATCTTGCCTAGCCCTCGTATGGGTACATGCTGATCTCTTGACCTGTGCATGTCCCCGACCTTGATTTTTCCTCACATTTGGATCTGTTTACCTTAACATCTTAACTTGAACTTAATTCTACTAAATATTAATTTTCTCCTATTGTAAAAAGAACTAAACATGATATTTTGATTAGCTCTTACTAGTAATCAGAAGAAAAAAGATACTCTGTTAATATTTATTCTAATATATGTAATTATGGTATATAAAATATACACGTAAAAAGCAATACACAGTAAAAACAAAAACAATAATAACTTGTAGCTGTTTTGCATGTGCGCCATTACGTAAATAAAAAAAATAAATAAAAACGGCACATAAAAACAAATGTACAGTTTTGGCTGTAAAGGATTCTTGTGTCCGTTTTTCAAAATAAAACCAACATAGCGGTATTGCGTGCACATTAAAAAACCTTTTCGTTTATGTTCTAATTTATGAACAACCTCACCAGAGTTGGAAAGAGATGCCTACAGGGATGCTTAACAGTCCATTAGCATAAACATATCATTTCTATTACTTCTTATATGTTTTTTATTTTAGTTGCGTTAGAAAAGAACCTTCTGATTTGAAAATTCAAGACATGTTGCATGTCTCATGGATTCCAGCAGCCAGAGTGTAAAGTACCATCCCTGGTTAACATAGCGGGCTATTGTGACTCATTTTCTTGAAGTCTCTCTTGAGAGAAGATTGTCTAATCCTGGTGAGTCTGGTAATGTGTTCTGAGCCTGTGCCAAATTCAATTTATATAGACACTTTCCTACTAATCATCAACTCAAGCCGTATTAACCTTGCTGGTAGGGTGCCAATCAGAGTCGCAATAGGAGAGACAACTGGCTAAATACAGCATTTAAGAATAATTATCTGAGGGTGGCAATCGTTCCAAAACTCTCATTTAGTTTCTTAAGCTAAAATAGTTCATGTGTAACATTAATAGAGTAAGTGAGTTCTATTAGCAGGATGCTAATGGAATTGATTGTGACTTTTACCAAGTATTGATTAGCCTGAAGACCAAGAAAAGGGCATTGCAATCTGTAGTGCCTTTACTCACGTATAGCAATAGGGACATAACAAAACACCATTATCCGTACCTTGTCATTTGTCGTAGTACCAAATATTGGTATGTGTACGTGTACGCGGGTTCTGATTTAAGCCTAAAGGTTGTGATGGCCTTTGAAGGTTTGTATACAGTATTTGTAACACTGGAAAAAACATAAGCTAGAATTGCCAGCATTCTCAGCATGGTCTGTGAATTCTGTCTCTGACAGTTTCACTTAAGATACCTCACTCGAGTGTTTAATCCTGCCCGCTATGTTATTTTATTTTTGTTCCCAACAAAAACAAACTAGTAGCTTAATTTAAGTCACCATGATCCACAGGCCGTTAAGAACCGCTGCACAGTCGCGTTAATGAACATTGTCTGTATTCGAGTTTCGTATCTGACAGCTTGCTTGCATCTGCATGAACAGAATCCCTGTGGAAACTTATTTCTGCCAGGTATGAGAAAATATTATGCAGATCTTTGCTTTTTTAATCTCTTGATTTGCAAACTAATATTGCACAATTGCGACTTTTATATCTTGCAAATGAAAGTTAATGTTTTACCAATTGTGAAATCACTTTTTATCTCGCAATTACTTATTAATATCACACAGATGTGAATTACTGCTTTCATTTTCCAATAATCTAACGACAGTAAAACATAAAACTCGGCAGAGTGTAAACAAGCAATATAACCTATCTAAATGATCCTTTTTGATATTGGATGACGCAGTGTTGGTGTGGCTTTATTAGTGGTAGGACATAAGCCTAATATGCTGAAACACAAAGTCACAGTAAGTCACAATTGCAAAAGATGAAATAAGTCTATTTTCAAATATGTCACAGAAACATGCTTTCATAAATCCTGTTGTGTACCTCTAGTCTCAGCCAGGTGCCCTGGAAACCTTTCTGCACAGCCTTTTACATAAATAAGTAAATAAAACGATGAATGAATAAATTAAACAAATAAAATTATACATGAAGGTATTTATATCTATTTAGAGCACATTATCTGTTTAATCTATAATAATGGCTTTGTATTTAGTTACATCCCTAATATAATAATGGCTTTTTGTTTTAGAGATATAAAGATTAACTATAATTCTCAAGGAAAAAAAATAAATGCTGTAACTTTTCTTGTTGCTGGCATGATCCTCTAATGGCACATCTTAAGTACCTTTAATCTTAGTAATGTGGATATAATAAGACTGTTTAGAGTACATCTTGAAAGGTACATTTGGTGCATCTTTCCTAGAAAATAAAAATAAAGTGTGCACTACACTTCTTTAGTGTTCTACTCCAGCAACAAGAATATTTTTTTCCTGAGATTTACATAGAGAATATGCACAGATTCAATAGATAACACATCCTTTAAATATTTACTGGAATAGTAGTTTCTTACCTATGACACAAAATAGATTAAATGCTCCATGCCCTGTGGCGTTCTAAAGCCTTCCTTTAGATGTAAAACTTCATGTTTCAAGCATAGCGTGTGAAATTGTATTCCATAAACTACCTGACATTATGATCGAATGCTTTTTAGTAAATAGTTCTTTGGTTAGTGTCTTTGGGTGGAATATTGCACCCGCCTTTAAGATATTCTACAGCCTTGCACCCTTTCAGTAAGGGAACTCCATGGGAATTGAGTAACAACACAATACGGGTGTCAACATGTCTCATTCTCCAGACAGAACAAAGCTATTACTGTATGACACTCATTTCAATAATGGCACATTCACGACAGCCAACAGTGGCAGCTATGGGAGAAATGTGCACAATGAAAGAAAGAGCATGCAGGAAGAAAAAGTCCTGTGTGCCTCCCATTGCTGTTCTCTTTTGTTTTAAATCATAAGAGTATTTCATATTGTTACAGCTCTGTTCCCTGCAGCAGGCTGCTGAGTTTGGTTGTAGCCACTCTCTCAAGGCTATGCTCTAATATAATGATATCTATGCTTCAGTCACTCAATAGCACTGTAATAAAATCTATATTATTTAGCTTGGAATCGATATTAATATCCAAGTGTTACAGTGACCATCTAATAAGTAGACCTGGACTTTCAGCTCAGTGTTACCACCACAGAAAAGGACGTGACCGTCTCAGACCGTATTCTTATACTTCAAAGATACCGATCAAGTGTCACTTGTGTCACCTTGCAATCTTTATACACACACTCACTTTGGTATTCTGGAACTTTTCTCACGACTTGCTGGTTGAAAAATTGCAATCTTTATCTTTCATGTCAAATGTCAAAGTTCTCAAAAAGCTTTGAGAATGAATAAAATCTCTGCTCACTCATGATGACATCCAGTGGTATGGCCTTCTGCCCTTTGCAGAGCCAATGTCTGCATCCAGTAAAGGGCAGGGGTTATCTAGAAAGAAACTCCTTCTGCAATATCGACAAACATAGATAAACAAAAAGTTCTGAACGTACAGTACAGGCCATTATTTAAATATTAGAGAATGAGAACTTTCTTCTGAGGAATCCAGGTATCCTGTCTTATCACTGATCATTGAGCCAACACTTCTACACTTGAATATTCTTTTTCTTCTTCTTTTTTTTACTCAACTGTCTTAAGGTATATGAAAGATAGAGTAGATACAGTAAATGGTTTTTAGACTTCAGGTAGTCGTTGGATGCAAATATTTGCATCTATGTATTACAAATAATCTTTAACTTTAAAGGCTGTAATTCCTAACGTGTAATTAAAGCTGAAAGTCCACGCTTCAATCCCATCTCGATTGCTTCATTTCAAATCCATTGTGGTGGTGGTGGTGTACAATATTACTAAAAATTGCATCACCTTCTGAATACGTGCACTTGGACCTGATTGAAAATTACACCGGACACTTATTTATATAATGATATCAGACCCTTTTCTCATGATTATTTTGTACATCACCTAACAAATTTAAGATGAATAAATTTATGCCAGATTTAATAACCATGATCATTCCAAACGAAGTATTTACTTTCTTAAGAGGTGCCTGAGAATTTGATAAGTACAACACTCCCATTTTGCCCTGAAAGACTCAAATCCATGATCAATGTGTCTACAATTGGCTACTGCATATGGCTTCAGCATGGAGATGAAGTTTTGTTCTTTTTTCTTGCACACAACTGGCCATATTCAGGTTGAGTTGGTGACTTGTGTTCAAAAGTTAATATACCAGTATTTACACATGAAAATTGGATCCGTTTACAGAGGTGATTAAGTCCGTTTTCAGGGCTTCCAATTCAGATTATGCAAATTACCTATGTGGCATTTATGGCCCTGAAGTTGGTAGATTTTTTTTCTGAGTTGAAGTTTCTAAAACTTTTTGGTAGTCTGTGAATATTGGTGTGTGATCTCTGTATTAATTCCTTAATAGCATGCATACTAATCTCTGCATCACTCTAATAAGACAATGCACAATTTAATCCAGGTTAGCTTTGATTCAAGAAGTTCCAAGAGTCTTTCCTATTTATTGATTCACTGGTTTTGGAAATTGCCAGAGAAAAGTGGTTTTCGAAAACACTATGAAATATTTCTACTCTGCATGTTCTGTGCACCTTTTTAAATTATTCCTAAAGTGTGTATTACGTGGCTCACACTGAACACTGACATATAACACAAAACACGGCCATATTTTCTCCATATCCACCTAGCTGTTAGCTCTACAGGGGAAGAGCTATTTTAAGCAATGAGCCTCTTCAAATCTTAATCGACCTTTGGAATAGATCTGTTGCATGCCACTAAGGATGAGCTGTGACATGAGGCAGTTCCTTTCCAAACTAAACAAGAAAACCCAGAGAAATGCAAAGTGAATTATACCATGATGGCTCAGCTAGCTTTTAGTAAATATTACAGAAAGAAATGATTTATATAAGCAGTGCCAAAATGATAAACCAGCACAAAAAGGCATAAAAGCAGCTAAGAGGATGTTTAGTCATTGTTATTTATTCATCTGTAACTCATCATAATAACAGTACATGAATAATCATGGACTAATAGCTGAAGTAATATTTAATTGAATATGAACTAATGATGATTTAAAGCAAATCCCAAACTAAATCCTTAACAAACGTGGAAAAATAACTAATAATGAAAACTAATTATTTCATCCAAGCCTGTTGTGTCATTCTCCATCTATTTCTCTTTAAATCCCAATGTAATACTGATACATGCTCTGGGTGGCTTGGACCTAGGGCTCTACACAAGGTTGAAATAAATACAGTACCATTAATTCATTTAGCAGGTGCTATTATCTGTTAACATTTAAACTCAGTGCTGTATTTAATTATTTTCTGGTAATTTAGTCTTTGAGTGTATTTGATTTAGTTTACTCCTACATGTTAAACATTAACTAAGAGACATGTACTAAGATGTACAGTAAGATGTGATTGAAGGAACTGTGATTGTTATTCACACATCAATCCATCAGACTCATAACGTAGTTAAAGATAGCCCTTCATTAGATCATGATTAGTATATGTCTTAACTCATCATTAGTTCATATGTAAGTTATTTTCATGTACTGTTATTAAAAATGTTACCAATATATGTCATTTATCTGTTCATCAGCATCTTATATTCATTCTAAACTGTACATAAGTAATAGTATGAGTACTCAAGCAAAATCGTACCTAATTTAAAATAGAAGTAAAAATCTGAGAAATAAAATATTGAAAAAGTCATTGGTTGTTTTTTTAAAACACGTTACTTTACTTTATAAATCTATTATTAATCCACATTCAGCACAATGCTTATAATGCATTCTGTTAATTTACTAATGCATTATAAACAAACCTCTAAACACTATAACCTTTTCAAATATTCATGAAAAAGTGTATGATTACTCATTAATGCTTTATAGCATATTACGAAGTGACCCTGTGTAGGATAAAAAATGGATCGATGGATGAATAGACATTTTTTTATACTTTAGATCTGGTGGTGCATTTTTAAGAGCTAGATTTGTTTTTTATGTGGGAGGTAAAAAACATATCCTGTATGAATCAATGTCCAAATAAATCCAGCAAAACATGATGCGAAAAAAGACATAAAAATAGTCGGGAAAAAGGCATTTGAGGTTTTCTATTCTGATTCTGATGGTCAAAATGGAAGAGAAAAAAGTATTCTTTTTCTCTCTTGTAAATGTTCTTGAGTATGTGTGAGCCATTCTACTAATACTAAGCATATAGCTTTCAAAATAGCACTTAACTTCAATCATGTAAGTATTTTCCATTTTTCTATCTTGTAATTTACATTTTAGTTTGATTGTGTGTGCGTGTGCGTGTGCGCGTGTGCGTGTGTGTGTGAGAGAGAGAGAGAGGCAGTGCAAGTTAGAAAGCATAGAAAAAAACTTTGAATAAAAGATCATTAGATCTAGACTCTAAATCATTTGTGTTATTAACTTGGCAGATGATACGTGGGCTAGAAATCCTTGTATGGTGCCACACAAACAAACACAAACACATACACACAATATTAGATTCACATACATGCTCCATCAGTATAAGCATAGGCTCAGTCCCATGATTTTCTATATTTTCTATATTTCATGCTCACAGTTTAACACCTACATTATATCTGAGTAGGCTGAGTCTTTATAGAGCCTTGTATATTAATACAAAACACGTTTGTGTGAAAAATACCAAACTGCGTATTCAAAAACTCTATATGTTAATGAATAGCATCAGTACCCTTGCACTTTCCTCTTTTTATGGCTCGTCTGCCTTTTGTTTTTTTTTTCCTTTTCTCCGCTGGCCAACAATACAGAAATCAGATACGCTGAGTGCAGATAAGAATTGTCTACCGAGCTAAGCCCAGAGGCAATGTCATCTGGGAACTTAGCACTTTATTTAACCGTGTTCTCAGATGCAAGATAATGGGGAGGAAACAGAATACAGCATGGAGATAACAATATAATGTTTTCAACATCATGAAGTTATCTCTTCCCCCTCTTGACCTTCATATTAAATTAGTGTTGGCTTTCCTCAGCACACCTTTTCTTCCTTCTCTCTTCTCTTTCTGCATCTTTAAACCGTAGACTTTTCTAACCTTCCAAAGTTGTGCTTTTATTACTTTTATCGAAGAGAATTATTGACTCTCTTGACTTTTCCAATAGTTTTTCTTTTTTCCAGTTTGCAGAGACAATAAAAAAATGACTTTGACCCCAGCAAGATCAGTCAGTACAATACCATAATCCAATTTTCTCCTTCTACTTTACTTTACACACGTATGTCTTAATTGTCCATGACTAATCACGAATGACTGTTATTTTCTGGAAGTCCACCAATGGCGTGACAGTGAAACATCTGTTTACACAGGTGTCTGCCTAAGAGATAGAAAGAGAAAGAGAAAGGTACGCATGAATGTGTTTAAATGTTTCATTTAAGCACTGAACCATTAGAATGACTAGAGATCATTTGAAGTATGTTTACCTGTTGGTACATCAGAGAAATAACAAAATCATAAAAATTAATGATCATTTGTATGGAAGCATAGAATGCACCATTTCTTTTCTTCTAGAGGACAAACCTTTTTTTTAACTATTAATTATAAAAATAAAAAAATATACATTTTAGATTTAACTTTTAAACACAAAGACATAAAATAATGAACTCATTAAACTCCTGACTTATATTTCTCACTCTTATAACTACACTAATGTTCACTGTATTCATTATACATACTGAATAAAAGGCTTTAAGATGAATAACTGCATAATAAATCAGCGCTGGCTAAGTTTTACTCTATACACTAATGCTACGTTCACATACAGTACAATGATTTTATTGCTGCAAGTCTTCAGTTTCTGTATTATAAAGCTATCAGTAGGTGATCTTTCTAATTCTGGTTGACATGTTAATAATAATATTTATTATTGAGTAATTATTTAATAATGTTTATTATTGGGTGGTGCTACTTCAAAATCAGTATTCTTTCAGCTAAAATGAAACGGATGGATTGAGATTTGTGTATAAAATGTAGCATTGCATACGCACAGTTTTCACTCCCGTTTGGAGTTGCTGCATCAGACCCACTTAAGTGCTCAAATTAACGGCCTATTAAATCAATTAATCGCCCTTTGTAATCACGGTGAGCATTGAGGTGAATGCGCTTCAACAGCAGAGAACCATCAGCTTACACATATGACTCATAGGTTCCAATGGACAGGTGAATACAGGAAAAATGTTGCCTTGTTTGGTCTGGTGGCGTGTTTGGCTGATTTGGTAGTGGCATGAATCTGCATGTGTTCAAGGTTTTGTATTCTGTGAAAATGTAATTACCAACATTACCAACATTACCAACATTAAAGCTTGGAGGCAGTTATAATATAAGAGCGTGGCTGTTATTAGAGAATGTTATAAGAGAAAAATTGGATCATATTTAGAAAGAGAGTCATTTTTTTGTATTAATTACTTTTGTTCATTGAATTTTCCTTTACAGCCATTATTTTAACAGTTGAAATATGAAATGTTTTTATATAAAAAAAATAGAGTGAAATATAACCCAGCAAATATCATGTTTTAAATACATTTTACTTTGCTTTTCCTAAGGGTATGCAAATTTTTATATATTAAAAAAAACATGTTTTTAATATTTTTAGATGGATTTTTAGAATAAGGCTGGAGGCGGACTGACACACATACGCACACATATGCACACACACACACACACACACACACACACACACACACACACACACACACACACACACACACACACACACACACACACACACACTCACAATTTCTAACAAAAATGCCTGAGTTCCTGCCAGGTCAAGCCACATGTACTGTAGTCAACTTCTTTTAACACAGCTTTGACATAACAAGACAGACAGGTGTCAAACAAAGGTCATGGCTGAGAGCTGGAAAAAAGCTGAGTGCAAGAAATGTTTCCCAAAACCACTGCAGAATCGCTCTGCATGTAGAACATTGTTCACAGTGAGCATACAAGCAAACAGGCTATTGCCTATTTACAAGTCTTTGAAATCAAACTGTAATGTGTGTCATCTTAATGGCTAACCCTGACACTCCAGCTCTTTTGTCCCTTTGTACACTTTAGATTTGTACTGATCTAAAGCTTCACACACATTTGTGTTCAACCCTGTCTATTTGTTGTGTTCTGTTGCATATGTTGTTATACCTGTGACCAGTGTTACAGTGCTGTGGTGTTTGTACAGTTAAATTAGAAACACTGCGTGTCCTAGTCCTGAAGGCATGTTATTACAATCCACTATACTGTATGTGTTTATATAGAACAGCATTATTATCCAAAGCTTACTGTAGGTTATTGTCTGAGTACTGATATTCATGTATAGGTTCTCTGGTTCCTCATATTTCCTTAAAACATTCCAGTACATGTACTGGTTATGCAAAATTGCCCCTAGATGGTGCCAGGTGTTGAACTGGCATCCCATCTATGGTGTATTCCTGCCATGCATCCAGTGTTCGGAGGATAGGCAACCAGATCCAGCACAACCCTGACTTGGATAAAGCCCTCACTAAAGATGAATAGCTTCAGTAAAGCATGCTGCTTCTCATTATAATGTTTGGTATTGGAAAACAGATGCACCTGCTGTAGTTCAATTTGCCTTGTGTCTGTTTATTCCATAAAAAGCATTCGTTCATTCTGCCTGCTAGCCATTATGCCTCAAGGTAATTGCCTTTTTGCAAAATCGGATCAACATATATTGGTCTAATTGAGCAACTGGGAAATGCTGGTCTCCAAGGAGCTGCTGATAAGATCCTTTGTCATTCTCTGATTAATTCCTATCAATCAGGATCCTGCAGGTCAAGTGTCAAGCCAAAAGAAACAAGCCGATCTGATCATCTTGTACGAAATTCAGTAGTAAAGAAGAGGGCCATTATTAAGAACCTTTCATTAACTTGCACTTTTCAGTTGTCTTTTCTTCATCGCACTCTTTGCATTTATGTAATTAGATTTCATCCCATGCTACATCTATTGACCTTACTCTTAAATTGAATCTGTGATGTTGTCTGTATGCCTATTTCGAATGCTTTGAGCATCTCATAAATTGCATTGGACAGTGGTTTGTCACATTCTCTATTCTATCTGTGGATAGTTCATTTCTTTAACCTGGTATTGATTAAAATCAAGTGGTTTAACATTTGTCTCAGAGATGGCATTACACATTACAGAATTATACTCTTTGCTACTATACAAAATACTATAGCCTTCAGCAGTATAAAATTACACATGTACCTATTCCATTGGGAACCATTTTGGAACAAATTGCTCAGTATTTTTACGAGGCACCGCAAGCTCTATGGCTCAGTTTCTAAAGTCACAAATAGAGTTATTATGAACTAAAAGAAATAAACTTGTTTTTCTGGCCATGTTTACAATCTATTCTGTGATCCAACACCAGAATGTAAAATTGTATATGTACAGAATAACTAAGTCCTTTATTTCACCTTTATTATAAACGATTTTCACACATGTATGTCAATGCCAGTTGAACATGTACTGTGTGTAGGTTATGCCTATTCATCATTTCAGCAAGTCCTTTTGAACATCATTTATATTTAAAACTTGCCAATATCTAGTTTTGGTTTGCCAACAAAAAAATGCATTTCCTGGAGTGACAAGAAACTGAAGAAATAATACAATACCTTGTTTTCCAGAGGCTAGAACTGAAACAATTTGAAAAAGATATATATTCACTATACCGCCAAAAGTCTCTGGACACTGGTTATCACATCCATATGTGCATATTGAGCATCCATTTCCACAACAATTGATTTATACATTAATATGGAGTTAGTCCTCCGTTTCTTCTCCACTCTTCTGTCCTTACACTAGATTTTGGAACATGGCTGTAGGGATTTGTAGACATTATAAAATTAGTAAACTCAAGCACTGTTGTTAAATGACAATGCCTAGCATGCAGTCATCATTCCAATTCATCTTAAAGCTTAAATTTCATCTTAAATTTCATCTTTGAAACACTAACCGAAAGAGACCATGTCTTTATGATCCTTACGTTTTGCATAGCTGTATTGTCATATTGGAGCAGGTTTGGGCTAAGGGTGCTTTATTTATTTATTTATTTATTTATTTATTTATTTATTTATTTATTTATTTATTTAAGCAATGAACTCTCACTTAAATTCAACATTCACAACATCTTCTTGATTCTCTCTTGCCCATGTTTGACACAAAAGAAGATGGCTTGATTGCAGTTATTTTCAGTGGCAGTGACAGCTGTAAGTAGTCCAATTGAAGTGTAATTACCATGTTACAAGTATTTAGTGCATCAGAAGTAAACAGTAGTGGTTTTACCGATTCATTTCAATTACCCTGCACTCTCGTTTTTCAGTGATTGTCAGGTCAAAAATGTAGAAAATAAATGGAAAGCTAGTGAATATTAGGAAGAAATTGTTTTTTAATGTACAATTGCAAAAAAATTTGACAAAAGAATATATACATATACACTGCTGTGCCCACATGATGGTCCATTTCTATTGATCATCCTACCACATACTGTAGGTCCCTAACGCATCTTTTTTAATATCTGTCATCAAATATTTTGTGCTTCGTATATAATCAATACTTCTCTAAGAAACCAAAAAAAAAGATTCATAAACGGCTTGGAGGCAGTTGTAAATGAACAGGGGTGGGAGGAAAAGTCAGATACAAGCTTGCTTGCTTGCTTGCTTGCTTGCTTGCTTGCTTTATTTATTTATTTATTTATTTATTTATTTATTTATTTATTTATTTATTTATTTATTTTTAACATGAACTGCTTGACCATTTTTCTTATATGTGATAATGAAGGAACAGCTGAAGAAACTAACTCCTTTTATTACTGTTTTATTGTTTTGAATACAATTTGAAGAAAAAAATATTTTTATTGCTTTAAACTGTTATTAGTCATAAAGAAGTAAAGAAGCTTTCATTTAATACACACTCAATTAGACAATTTCTATCTACTAGGTAAATACAAAGAGATTTATCTGTATAGTTAACATATTTTGTTTAGTTTATTTTACTCTGTGATTTAAATGACATACTTCTTATTTCCCCACATACAGTAACAGCATAAATATGTACGTTTTCTTTTTTAAATACTGTTGTTAGCACATTTCAAGTCTCATAAAACAAACGCTACAGAGAAAGTGGCACAGTAGGTACGCTGTGTGTAAAATGGTATAAAACTCTTATGTATACTATATGACTAAATGTTTTTGGACACCTTACCATTACACCCATATGTGACCTGTCCCCAGACTGGCAAAGTCAGAAGCATACAGTTTAATAGGGTGTCTTACTGATGTATGCTTTGCAATTTCCATTTTAGTGGAAAAACTGGGCCCTATGTTCTATGACAATGCCCCTGTGCACAAAGCAAGCTCCATGAACACATGGTTTGCCAAGATCATAGTGGAAAAAGCATTTTGTCACCTGCTCTGAGTCCTGACCTCAACCCCATACAGTATAACACCTTTAGAATGAACTGAAACACTGACTGCACTCCAGGCCTCACCACCTAACATCAGTGTCTGAACTCACCAAGACTCTTGTTGCTGGATAAACACAAATCCCCACAGCCACAGTCCAACATCTAGTGAAAACCCTTTCCAGAAGAGTAGAAGCTATTATAACAGTCAAGGCTGTTATAATCTGTAAAAGGGAATCTATAACATGTATGCGTGTGATGGTCAGGTGTCAACAAATCTCTGGCTATTCACTGTAAATATCTCAATCAAATCATTACTTCATTTGATATATATTTAAATGAAGCTTAGAAAAATCATTGGGTGTCTATTATGTACACCAACCATGTAAATATGTATGTAATTAAAAAAAAAGTTGGAAGCCGTGGGACAGAAAAGACATGTTAATCGTTGTTTAACCCATTAATTTGCACACTTATAGATATGTATTGTAACTGGTTGATGATATAGACCTTTTAATGTCTTATTTTGTTTGTGTTTTTTTATTTCATTACCTTTTTTGTTATAATAACCACAATGATACTCTATTACCTATAATAGAGTACAAACCTGCACAGATTTTCTTAAAGAAAAAAAAAAATATTAGAAAATAATCCTTTTTTTTTTTTTTTTACTAATCCAAAATATCTCCACTTAGTGTAGACAAATCCTGCTGTCTTTATGACCGTGAAAAATTGATCTATACAGACATAATGAAGTACATTTGGAAAGGGGTTACTATGTGCCGACTCTACACAATATCATAGGGGATATACACTGATGGTTCATCACTTCCATGCTAGTCATATTACTTTTCTTACTGCATAGATCACCTACAAAGTACCTTACTGTATATAGAATTAAAAATGAACAATAAAACAGTCTATCAGGTTTGACTTGCATATAAGTGTCTATTACTCTAAAAGTCTCAGCTATAAATCAAAGACTGATTCATTTATTCTCAGATAACTGGTCTAACTATAGCAGGGAACTTCTCCTATTCATTTTTATCAAAGTTTATTCTCTAAACAGCACGACTCAGCTAATTAAGCCCTGCTTAGATACAATAGACTTCATTTGGTGTTTTGTTTGCATGTCAAAAGGGTGTGATGAGGGTTCATTGAGATGAGCAAAATTACTAATTAATAACACCTTATGATCTATTTGATTCCTCAAATATTTAATCTTTCGGCCTTGGCTTATGAATGGAAAAGTTCATCCTTTAACCAATTAAGCAGATTCTAAGGGGCACTGTAGTTTTTCTATATTTTAATTGCATTTAGGTACATGAGCGTATTGTGAACTCAGTGCTTCTTTGCTAGATCCTTGACGCTAAACCAGTAGTAAATTATTTAGATGACTGACAGGCTGGAAAAAATCACTAGAGGGCACTGTCCTAAATGCATGGATAGATTTCATGAGTGATATTTCAGTGATGTGAGCAGATTTTTTTTTTTTGTGAGTGACACATTTACCGGAATCAGGAAATAAGATATAGTTATAGTGATCGGATAGTTTAACCTTGCTGAGCATGTGAAGTGTTTTGTGGCATGGGATCAGGCCTGTTTTTCTCCCTAGCGCTACTGCTGTGATAAGAGGGAGCCGTATAAGGGTTGTAGTTCCCTCCTAGTGTTCTCACTGTATAATCTAGAGAACTGATTATATACAGCAAATGAGATGGACAGGGTAGAATTATACTAGGAAGTTATTTTGATATATTGTCTCTATCTATCCATCTATCTGTTTCTGTCTCACACACATGCAGCACTGCAATTTTAGTTTAGGTGTTTTTTTTTTGTTTTTTTTAAATCACAGACCTCTGGACCCCAAGGTTCTAGGACCCCACTTTAAGAGCTACTGCAATACTGTCTACAAGTTCTGAAAAGAAAGTGGTGCTAGATTTGTTGTTCTGACTTGAAACCTATATTTATCATGAGCAAAATCTTCAGTTCAACCAATGTATCTCTCAAGATGGTTTATGGTTTGAAAGCATTTTGGTATATGACAGCAGAAAGAGAAGAATTGGGTATATATCTGGAGACATATCTGGAGAAGATGTTTCTTAAGAAAAAGGATTACTGCCCGTAGAATTTAGAGCAACTTACACTGTAAATTTACAGTAAAATATTGTAGCACATACAGTATCTACAGTAAAGTACTTTGATTTATTTACAGGTAATTATGACATTTTAACAATGTACACTATATGCTGTAGATATTAAAACAAAAATATTTGCTTTCACTTTTGAAACTTTTGCTTTTGCCAGTTTCATCCAAATCAACCTACAAGTTAGGCAACTGATCAGTTAATGTTTACTTTCTTGCTCAAGGACCAGCAGCTTGCCTGAGCTTGGAATTGAATTCACAACCTTTTGATCTGTAGCCAAAAGAGTTTTCAAGCTTTGCTAGGAGTTAGTAAGAAAGTTTATACTTTAAAGGTTTTTACTAAAATTGGAACTTCGTCTGAAGTCTGAGAAGCTGTTTTTATTTTTAATAACAAGCACACAAGATTTTCGGATGTTAACACATATAACACATGAAAGACAACATATAACATTCTTATTCCCTCTTAAAATAATACATATCTCACTATTCACTATGCATTTCATTTCCTGGTATTCTACCTCAAATCAGAGAACTGCTCCAACTGCACAATCATTTACATCACATTAATATAAAGCAATAAAACAGTAATTTTCTGTAAGATAATAAATACTGATAGTAATTTTTTTTCCAGTGGGAGTCACACATTGGGACTCTTATGTAGGGGCTTCAGATAACTATTTATGCACCACAGAAGCATAGCTGGGTCCACATTTCCTATCATATTGATTCATTCGAACTATATTCTATATTTGTATAATTTGGACAATCTCAGACACTGTAAATTAAACACTTTGTCATGTGTTATGATTCAAACAAATAGAACCGCAAAGACGGCCAACAATAAACCCTTGGCATTCAAAATGCTTTAATTATAAAATCTCATAGAGTGACCTCTACATCAGGACTCATCTAAACAGCCTATAACAGTATAATAGCTGCCATGAATATGTTATTGACAATGGCAAAACATAAATAAGATAATGTGGATTGTTGGAGCAAAGAGGATGGCTCTTTTAGCTGAGTTCTGGCATGGAAAGGAATAGAGAAAAATTGCACCTTTTTCTACTGTTAATTATACTGTATACAGCAGACTTCGAAGATGTGGCATTCATGCTGTTCTTTTCACCCAGCCACAAATGGCTCTTAACTACTCTTTGTTGCCTTTTAAAGCAAGATTTATGTAAAACATTTACAGAGCATTTTCTGTTTATGCAACCACTTTTTCTGCATGTACAGCACCATGATCACACTGATTGGTGATATAGTACTTATATATTGTGACATCCCTGTGGCTGTGTCTGTTTTTGTTTTTTCTTCGTTTCCTTTTTACCTTTCATACTCTATCTATCTTACACCGATGCTTTCTATTGGCCTAAAGGGATGTACATCTTCACTTTCCTGAGTGATGCAACAGTGTTTGCTGCCAATAGAGAACTCAGTGTTAGTCATCTAAACACTTTTTTGTGAATATTGTTGTCTTATTGTTCCTGTTACTCTTCCTAGCCCTTTTGGTGTTGTGTTGATTGTTATTTGTGAAGTAACATTTTCAGTCTGTCACCTTATATCATTCACATTTCATCATGTCGTTGTTATTCTAATGGTCCTTGGTCTCCTTGGTCCACAGTATACTAGAGAACATTGGACATACAGTATAGGACGTCACATGACATATATTACTAAACAAAAGTTGTCAATTGTATTAGACACACTAGGTAAGGAGTGAGCACCAACCCTTAGATTAAAAGTCTCCAGTAACACAGCAAAAAAATGTGAAAACTGGCTTAAATTATTTTTTTGCTAGGAAAGTATCTAATTAATTGCACAATGTTACATGATTTCATTATTATATCTAGTTTCTTTTACTATAATTTAATATTAATGCTTGAGTCATCTATTTTTTTGTAAAAAATAAAAATAAAAAAAATAAAAATAAATTCTCAATGGATACCACACCGAATTCTTCAATTGGTCTTATCAACAACAATGCATGTCTTAAAATTACTCCAGTAAAAAACATAAACTGATCACACAATACATTCCTACATATTCAAAAAAGCAATTATATAGCATACAAATTAAGCTAGTAAGAAAAGGTAAAAACTCTTTCTCTAAGTGCAAGCCAAGCCTTAACTCTTGTGTACATTTTTAACTTCATTTTCTTTACATTTTTCTACCTCATCAAAGCACTACTTTGACAGAAAAATACATCATGTGAATGACATTTGAAAGAAACAACCACAATGCTTTTTCCATAGTTCAGCAAATGTATCATTTACAACCAGTGGCTGTATCTTGTGCAAAAATCTAATTATGTCAGTATTTAATTCAGGTACAGTGTTTACTTACTGGAAATATATTTAGATGTGTGGAAGAGATCAGATTGCAAGCTTCTTCAACTTTTAAAAATGTGGCCACACTGTTGCCCGTGGGTGGTGCATCTGAGGCTAAAACTAATTTAGATGTGCTTCTCTCAATTTTTCATAAATACCTTGCAGCAACTGTCTGTGCCTGAAACAGCTACAGTACATACTCTGGAAAGGACAGCACAGTGTCACAGGTATATGCCCCCCCCCCCACCCCCCCACCCCCCCAAAAAAAGGCTATTTTAAATATTACACATATCTACATAAAATACTCAATGAGCATGTACATGTCTAACGAGTGTATGGTCAGGCATCTCATTTAGAGTGTGTATTCCTGCCTCAAACGCAGTTCATTGCTGACCAGGATGTGCAGTTACTTCAAATAGAAAATAAGCCCAGGCATTGCACTTTCAAAATGGCAAACACGGAATTATCTGGTCCTGATACAATAAAGATGCTTAAGAAGAGCAGAATACCATGAACACACACACACACACACACACACACACACACACACACACACACACACACACACACACACACACACACACACACACACACACACAGACATACAGTATGTACACAGTTCGTCTAAAATATAGCGGATGTTGTGCTATCTTTTCAAATTTATTTATTTATTTATTTATTTATTTATTTATTTATTCTTTCATTTATTTATAATTATAAACTGACTGGAAGCAGCTCGATGTGTCATCTCTTTTTATTTGATTTTTTTTCTATTTCTGAATCAATTTTTTTTTTTTACCAAAAACATTAATTACTTCAACATTAATTACTTTAATTAAAATAACATTAGAACCTATTTGTTCTGCAATTTACTGATGTTTTAAACAAAGAAATTAAAGCCTGTTGTGATATCCTGTATTTGGAAACATTTTCAATCATTCATGCTGCCTAGACACATGGAAGCGCAGATAAAAAGGATATGGTCTTATGTCTACAAAAATAAAATCGTCTGATCTAATACTTGTTTCTGGAAATTTGCCTATCCTAAGAAGGACCCATAAGGCATGATGATTTTGAAAAGTTTGTCATTTTCTTTTATGTCAACAGTCAATTCACTCGACTGTCTTGAAACTGAGAAATCCTTCTGTTTGAAAAGAGAAAGCCACTGACCTTGAGCTAAGTAAACTGAAGTTGATTCTGAAGAGCGTAGACCTGAATGTAGATAAACTATGCTCTTATACATAAGTGATTTCAAGGCTGAATATACTGTAAGACTGGAGCAGATAGACTTGTCACATCAGAGTGTAAAGTCAGTTGTCCTTGCTGTTTGAACTGAACATTCCTTGACCCCTCTCTCAATGCAAGATTATACAGTGAGATTAAGCTGTTTACGAGCTTCATTCTTCTAAGGACCACTATGCTTAAAGTATACAATCCGACACAAGATTAAAAACCACCTGTCTGGTATTGTATAGGTCCAATGTTTGTGCAGCTCTGGCCCAGAGCCATAGACTCCACAAGACCTCTGAAGGTGTGCTGTGGTATCTGCTACCAAGATCTTAGAAGCAGAACTTGTAAATTCTGTAAGCTGTGAGGTGGCACCTCAATGGATCAGACTTGTGTGTCTAGAACGTCCTAAAGATGCCTTATCAGATTAAGTCTGCCCACACCGACTTCTTCCCATAGTGTATCCTAGTGCCATCTCTTCCCCAGGTAAACCACTTATACCTGCCGTTCCCATGATTAATAAAAAACACAATTAATCATACCGGGTCACTGCTCCATGGTCCAGGTATGATGCTCAGGTGCCAATTGTAGGCTCTTTCAGTGTTGGACTTGGGTCAGCATGGACAGTTGTGAAAGTCCATATGCAGCAAACTGTGATGTGCTGTGTGGTCTGACAACCTTCTATCCAAATTTTCAGCAATTTATGGTATCTCTTCTATGGGATTAAATTAAAATGACTACTCTTCACTCACCACATGCATCAATGAGCGTTGGGTGCCCATGTCCCTGTCGAGCTTTCACCAGGTGTCCATCGCAATTTTGTGCCAAAGCCACTCAGATCCTTATGCATGCCTATTTTTTGCCTACTTTCCGAACTGATCAAATGTTCATTTGCTACCTAATATATCCTACCTCTTGGCATGTGACATTAAAATAAGATAATAAATATTATTCATATCAAATCTCAGTGGTTTTAATGTAATGGCTGATTGGATCCTTGTGTGTGTGTGTGTGTGTGTGTGTGTGTGTGTGTGTGTGTGTGTGTGTGTGTGTGTGTGTGTGTGTGTGTGTGTGTGTTAACAGTATGCAGCCATTCTAATAGAGTACAATTATTTATTAATACACTATTATTAATGGATGTAATTTTGACCTCAAATATTCAGAACTCAGAATAGAATAGAATAATTGTTTATTTATATGTCAAATAATTAATATGACATAATTAGTAAAGAATAAAAGATAAAAGCAGGTATGTAGTTTTACCCTCAAATAGAACTCCAAATAGCGTACCTGGCTTTATGTCATATTAATTATTTATTTTGCCTGTTTTTTCTAAGTTTTGTCAGAAAGTGGTGTTGGACTTAAAATTATGCTTAATTTCTTTTAATCAAAGTTTATAATTGCATGTAATTAACATTTTTTGGACCAACCTGACACCAACTCTTACACTAAATTTGAATAGCACTTAAGTCTGGAGTCAGGCTTGAGATCTTGCATACCAATGTTGGCAATGTTCAAACACATTAGCTGATTTTGCTAAAGCTTTTCTTCAGCCATCTGTTTTCAGTGGACAAAAAAGAGAACCATCTAAAAATTGACATGGCTGCATTTAATTTTGCTTTACAAAGAAATACTATTTTATAAATAGGGTTCCTTGTGGATTCTTTAAATGGTCATCTATCAAAATAACTTCCCAAACCAAAGAACTCATTACAATGGAACCTGAAATTAAAAATACATTTTTTACTTTCTGTTTCTTCTAAAAGGCACAGGCTTCCCGTGACCTGAGAAGTTCGGATAAGTGGTAGAAAATGAATGAATGAATGAATGAATGAATGATTCTTCTAAATATTTGGTCTAAATCCGAATATCTACTCTGAGACAGACAGTATATTGTATTTATATAAGACACACTCACAGACACTTTAATGGACTCTCAACTTTATGTCTATTTCCACCTGATGGCCTTCTGAGACAGATTTGTGTGCACTAGAGTAGTTAGAGAGCAGTACATCCCCCATGATCCTGATAGTACCCTTTAGCAATAACATGATTTACTCTATATGTGTTTCCATTTACAACAATACACTCTTGGCAAAAGATTTTAGCACTCTCAATGGTTCTTCAGATTCTTCCTTCTGGGAATCCCTTAAATATTTCTTGTAAAACTCTATGAGAGAGGGCTACACATTTAGATACTTAGACCCATTAATAATCTAAAAAAAAAACCTTGAAAAAAATTAAAAATATTTTGAGAAAACAATAACCTCAGAAGTTAACGCTGCTGAAGGTTTTTGTTAAAAGTCAAAAGTGAGCAAGTTTTAGTAAGCTTTTTCTCTCATATCTTCTGCCCAATTTAATCACCTTCCATTTCCCACTCACCAGTCATCTCTCCACTTATCATAATAACTACTACCAAGCAGGGAGAATGAAGGCTTTTTTTAAACTGCTGCTGATGCCGCATCACATGGCAATGTAACACACTCAGTAAAAAGCGCAATCTGCCCTTTTCCTCATAATTGGCTAGTGTCACTGTGATTGACAGTGGAGAGAGAAAGCATATGCCATCTCTCCTACCCAGAGAGCATGACCAATTATGCTCCCTTGGTTCCTGGCCACAGATGGAGATTCAAGCTTGCAATCTCTCAAAGTTAACACTTTTTCTGATGTGTTTGATGTTTCTGTCATGACCTCTGGATTTTAGTAGATGGTATAAAAAGAAATAAAAGACATTTTTCTGTTACCTGTATGATTTAGATAGATAGATAAATCGATAGATAGATAGATAGATAGATAGATAGATAGATAGATAGATAGATAGATAGATAGATAGATAGATAGATAGATAGATAGATAGATAGATAGATAGATAGATCTTTTCCGAATATAGCCCTTTTTACCTGCCTCTCTGATATTTGTTGCTCTATCATTTTTACACCAGGCCATGTTCTGCAGCATCCTCTGCTTTGAAGTGCTAATGGTCTCATGAAAGCCCCGATACTCTTTTTTATTCACATTAATCCTTAATGCACTCTCTATGCTCTTAACACACACACAAAACACACACATACACACCACATACATTCATGTACAGTATTGGTTTCTCTCACTCCATCCTGCTAGTGAGAGTGGCTCTCCAAAGCCACATATTAACAAAGCTTAACGGTGCCACTTTGTATGGGACATGGATGTGAGAGGGAGGGAGCACAGAGAGGGAGGACTGAGAGCGGAGGAGGGAGGGAGCAGAGGAGGAAAGGGTGTCAGAGACACATTGCTAGTCTGAGCTTGTGTGTTTACAGCCAGTTCCCCGGGGCATCACACACTAGGCTGCTACTTGGAGGCTATCAATCAGAGCCCTTTCACCACCTCCTGCCTCCAGCCTGCAGACCTGCAGCCATACTGCAAAGTATCACACACAACGGGACCCCTTTCTTGGAAATATAGGTGCATAAATTTATAATGGCTTCCCCCTTGACCTGTGGACATTTGCAGTGGTGACTCGACGATAATACAAGGACTTGATCTTTGCATTCTCCTAGGGGTTATCAGAAAATATTTGGAAAACAAAACAGGTTTGGTGGGAAATGTTACAGCAAGAAGACAGATCTTTATTCCTTTCACTAAGTAAAGTCATATATCACTGATGACACAGGAGTAAAGAAATCGAGGTATGGTACAGAGCCATGAAAACCTCATCCCCCTTAGGGGTTTAGATCCAAGCCTAATCGAACTTAGACAAACAATGTTATAAAGGCCATGAGGGGCATGTGAATATTGTATATGGGTGTATTAGATTAGAAGTGGAACTCTACCAGAAGTGGAACTCTATCTTGAGACACAGGGTTAGATTAATTGTAAGCATCAGCAATTGAGTAACTTCTTCAAAATGGTCTTCTGCATTGAGGATAGAGAATAATTCATCACTTTTGTTATTCCAGCACGCTTTTCCTTGTACGCTGTATTTTCAGAATTAGTACTGTAACTGGTTACTGCGTCCAGAGATACATACATTATGTTTAAGTTCCAGTGTGGGTGTTTTAAAATAGTTTAGAATTTCACAAAATTACATCTTACACTAAATGATGCATGCAGAATAATAGTGGAGTTTCATTAGTGCTACAGATTTAAACAAGTTTTATTGCAATAGGCAGTGAGAAATACACCAATATTGTTTGTTTCAACATTAAAAGTAAAAGTTACAAGAAAGATCAACAAAAGAAAATGATGTCAGAAACAATGGCTTTAGTTTATTCATTCATTCATTCATTTTCTACCGCTTATCCGAACTACCTCGGGTCACAGAGAGCATGTGCAAAAATCATACCTAAAAAAGCGATCCCAATCCCTGCAATCATATCATTAGATTGCCTGGACCTGTAAATCCGATTTTGTTTAAAAAAACATTCAACACATTGTGTTCTCTCCCTGGTATTTACTGTGACTGAGCTCGGGAATGAAATGACTTGTCAAAACTTCTTATTCAGAAATAAATAATGTGTTTCTCTCTAAAATGGGACAATCACAGGATTTGTAGACCTCCTGCTTCATGTTTTATATCAGATAAAGGTTCATATAAAAGTTAAGATAAAGCTAATTTATAGTCACCCTGTATAAGAGTTTCTGCGAGTTGAGAAGGAAACCATAGAGTGATTTCATAAAACCAATCCCAAAGCCTAGAAATACTATAACATAAAAGCAAATGTTTTTGTTCCCCCACAGATTTTTCTCCCCCATAAGGTCTTGGCAAATTCCCACCCACGGGCCAGCTCTCTAGTATCATAACATAGCCAACATAGAGGAGGCAAACATGTTTCCTCGAGATATATGAAGCAGACAACCACATTTTTCCAAACAGTCGGAGGACAGTATTATCCAGTCTCTTCCCTATACATGATTTCACCCTTGCCCGTCATTGGCTAGTGTCTCTGTGATTAATGATGGAGGGACTATACACCATCCTTCCCATCCAGACAGCAGGCCAATTTTACTCTCTTGGACTCTTAGCCACAGATGGCTGTGGCATCATTAGGATTTGGTCTCTGGATGATAGGGTGAATGCTTTTCTGTTGAAACACAAGCATGTTACGGTTTACCACAATAGTAATGACTAGTATTGATTAGTAAAACTTTAAAAAAGAAGCTATATAACCATAAACATGACAAGAGCCAGGGTAGACATGAACAGCACACTGATTCTGAATGCAGATATTTGTGTACAAGTCTCAGTTATGAACTGGTATACATGAATCATCACAGAGCCCAAGTGCTGTTTTAAGCTATTGCATCAGCTCTTCTGCCCCAGGATACGGGCCTTGAGATGTGTGCTACAAAAAAATAAAAAACAAAGAAAAATATTAAACTATCTCTAGAGTGTCTCTAGAGCCAAGAGACATAGAAATCAAATCAGAAATTTTCACAGAATTGACATTAGATTCTGGAAGAAATAAGCAAAGTATAAGAAAACCTCACGATAAAGAAAGTGTTTCTCTCTGCAGGTAATTGGTCATATTGTGCTTAATTATACAGGACTTTTTTCTCTTAGCTTGCATAAACTATAGCTTTTACATATTGTAAACATTATTGCTACATAATGTAGCTTTTAGCAGGAATTCTCAAACTCTTAGTCTGATACTATCCCTGTTTAAAGAGACACTTTCTTTCTTGATAATAATACGTCAGTACTGTAAAATGCTCAATTGTGAATCACCAAAAGGTGCTTTTTTAATTTTCCATAGCAGAATCTCTGTCAGCACTTTGTAACAGACAGATAGAAAGTTGTTCTGACACTGAAACATCTTCACAGAGTTTTGCAGCTACGTTTTTTCCTTCTTTAAGATATTAAGAGAAAACATTTTTTTTTTTTACTGATTTATACTTTATTACCACACACATTAAATAATTAATACACATTTGTTTCCAGTAGCTGGTTTATCATGACAGGTTTCATGTGGAACTTGTGTTTATCCCCGGTACACTGGGCATCAGGTATACACCCTGAATGAGAAGCCTGTCCATCTCTCTCTCTCTCTCTCTCTCTCTCTCTCTCTCTCTCTCTCTCTCTCTCTCTCTCTCACACACACACACACACACACACACACACACACACAAAACCTAGGGGCAATCCAGTGGCAGCCAGTTCACCTATTGGAGCATATAAAAACCTGGGTAGTTGATAAATGCATGTCAACACCTGCACACTGATTTATTTGATTGTTTCTATTATTTCTGTTTATCTACATCATTCTCTTTTCCTTTTACTGTATTTTCCACACCATAAGGCGCAGTCTCAATTACGGGGTCTATTTCTGTACTTAACCCATACATAAGGCGCATGCTAAAACATAGGGTCTACAAAAAAACAGGTAACGGAAGCAAAATAGTGTTATTTGAACTTTATTCTCTATTTAACAATACACACACACACACACACATTATTTTTTAATCAATCTTTTCCCACAAATCCATGAAAGTCCTTATCTACTGTGTTTTCTTAACTTGGCGCAGTACATTTTCTTGCTTCCTCCACTTCCGAACCATAGATCCATTGACGTTGAATTCTTTCAGCTGCTCTATTCCTATTTACAACCATGTAACTGATAGGTGTAGTTTGTATTGTGCCTCGTAAGCATCTGATTTTTATTGGCGGATGGCAAACCAACTTAAGGTGCATTTACCGCCACCTACTGGACTGGAGTGTGGAGCGCATAATGGTTAGGAAGAAACAAATGTTGTTTTGCAACATACTGGTAGTATACCTACTGGAGGCGTGGCGGAGGTAAGCGTACGTACTGTACGTATTACGTAATGTCCTCTGATTGGTTTATCGCTGATTGGCTTATACGTAGTGTATGTATTACGTCCCTGTGTCAGCGGGAAACGGTCCGACAGTCAGTCAAGATGATCGCTTACCAAAGTCACACAACATTTTTACAGATTTTTGGAACTCAGTGCACACATAAGGCGCACCGGATTATTAGGCGCACGGCCGATTTTTGAGAAAATTTAAGGCTCTTAGGTGCGCCTTATAGTGCGGATACTTCTATGCCAACTTGAATTTCCTTTAATGGGAGATTAATAAAGGTCTCTCTCTCTCTCTCTCTCTCTCTCTCTCTCTCTCTCTCTCTCTCTCTCTCTCTCTCTCTCTCTCTCTCTCTCTCTCTCTCAAACCGAGGTCTTAATGTTTTACACCATGAAACTAAGACACAGATTAGACTCCATTAAATCGAAGGATTTCGCTTCTAGAAACATCAAATCGTTAGAAATCCTAATTTTGCTCTTCACGCTGCATATTCTGAGCATGTGTTCCTAACAGGCTGCATTTGATAGGCTAATAATACAAGTTAACAAACAGATGGAACAAGTGGAACAAATGCAGTCTTACAGCAGAAAGACGGAATGTTACAACATGGCGGCATTGCAAGTGTAAGCAACAGTAAAAGAATAAAAGGTATGTGAGTTTGAGTTGTTTATTGATGGGCCAAGGTGATTTTAATACACACAGGTAGTTTGTGTGGTACAGAGAAAAATGAAAGAGAGGCCAAATGCCTGCCTTGAAGGACAAGATCGAGCAACAATAACCCTCAGACCAAAGACGTTAAAAGCATATCTCTGTACACACAGTATTGCTCGGATGTTGGTTTACAAGCAGTTTCGAGGAGAGTCCAGTGGAGTAGGATATTCCTAATAGTACAGGATTGGGTCAAGTCTCATTTACAAACTGACAATGCCTATTCTTTGAAAAAAATGGAAGATACTGCATGTTGAGGCCATGTCTATTTACTGACCACAGATCTAAGATCCTTAATAGCTTAACTGGCTAAGCTGCTTTACACAAGTGAGGGTGATATCTGTGCACATCTGTCGCCATTACCACAGTATGAGGGATTCTCTAGTCCAAATAGTACATATGGCTAACATTTGCCTTTGCAGATGTTGTCTAATGGGCTGATTATTAGTTGTACTTATTTTCGTTTCAGGACTTATTGTATGTATATGAGGATATGGAGGCAAGTATGGATAACATGTGCAAGGCGTTATATGCTTATACCTTAAAGGTAATGCTATAGTATATAAGGTTTATGCTAGCTTTTATGTAAGCATTTTTTTTTCAATCAGCTTTGCTTTGCAATGATCTGCGTCCCCAGAAAAAAAGGAATTGAGCTATTAGAGTTGCTTTTAATCTATTTGTCATGGGCCTGGCTCTGTTTTAGACTTAATGGCATTATTAAACGTTCATAGATTTTATTTTTAAAACCTGCAGGTCAGCAGTCAGGTGTGTGTGTATGCGAGTGTGTGTATGCGAGTGTGTGTATGTGAGTGTGTGTATGTGAGTGATAGAAACGTTTCTCCTTTAGTTTTCCTTTTGAAATATTTCATTATCTCCATAGAAATTGTTCTTTTTTTTTTTTGAGCAATTCAAATAATTTTGCTTATAATTTTGCCACATATAAATGCTGTTATTACTCGTGTTTTTAATTGAGATTTTGACTAAATGATTTGTTCATTTTTACTCTAACAATTTGCTAGAATTTTGACACCTTTTAGTTTTAGATTAAACACACCTTTCCTACACCTTCATTACTGCAGCCTGTGTTAGCATGTCCCTAATTAAAAGCGTCGGTATTAGGTGATGTGGAACAGATTGGAACAGATGAGAATTTACGTCAGTAGAAAGTTCAGATGGAAATGAAACACTTGAATTAATAATAAATAGCTAATTATGCAACAAGCACAGCTTATAATTCCTCATTTGAGGGAGTAATAATTCAGAACATGGCTCTTCTTTTTGTTTACTTCATTGCAAACCATTTATTGGCTTCCTTCTCATTTAAAGAAATGTACTGAAGGGTAAACAGCAAAATATCTAATAACCAGCTGCTGAGTGTTTCACTTCTGTTGTGGGTTTTAACAAAGGGGATTTTGAATAATGTTTAGCATACAAATGCCTTATCTTTTCATCTATCTTGTGCATTCATCTAACTTTGTGTGTCTATATATATTTATATATGTATATAAATGTGTGTGTGTGTGTTTTACTCAGTTTGATACACTATAGTCTCCCCTTTTTTTTCCCTTTTCACTTTCCCTTGTAAGTTTTTTCTCCACTAAGTAGATTTTATCCCTTGAATCTGTCTCTCTTTTTTTATTGCCCTTCTGCATCTGCTAGCCAAAACACTTTAGAAGAATGGAAACACTAGTTTACCTTGTGAATAGATGAGATGTTTGCCTTTATGGATAACAGCAGCAGGTGTGCCCATGGAAAGAAAAAATACATATTGTTCTTTAGGATGGAATGTTTGTTGTTTTTACCATATAGGTATGTTTTATGGTCATGTTTTTGTTGTAGTATTCAGGCAACTATTAATTAAGTTGCTTTCGTTTACAATATACTATTCCCCTTTCATCAAAAAGCCATCTTATAAAGTAGCACTTGATCCCGCATTGACATTATATGTCACATTTTGTCATTATATGTCACATGAATGAGGTGCTGGTTCAGACTGACATCAACAGTGACAAAAGTAGTCTATATTACAGATATGGTCCCCAGCCATTCACACAATGGTGAAGGAAACGTAATTAGACCAGGCCAACATCTTCCATTACTACAGGGGTATTCAATTAAAATTCAAAGAGGTCCAGTTACTAGAATTTCTTCCCAGCGAAGGTCCGAATCTTATATTGTCACTTAAAATAGTGTACCCTCATGTTAATAAAATCAATAACGCACATACATTTCTATATAATTTTCAAGTCTTTTCAAAGTCTGAACTTGTATGGCACTTGAATGGAAAACAATCCTGTAGTTGTCTTTATTACATGTCAAGTAACAGACAACAGACGCTGAATTTCTTCTGAATAAAATAAATAAAAAGTGCAAACACAGCTTTGTGCAGCCTGAACTTAGGGCCTATATTTCAAGTAATGTAAAACTTTCAGAATCTTCTGAATAAAATAAAAGTGCTTTTAATCTTTAAGAAAAAATAAACAAAAGACTTTTGAGCTGCCCCTTTTTTAAACATTAACTACATTAATAATACAGGAACCTCAGGCAAAAGAACATTTCAAGTAAAACAGAACAGGGCAGAATTTACTGAATAAACGAAAAGTGCAGAGATTTGAGCAGCTCCCTTTTTCCTCTCTCCTTTCCACCTCTCCTTACTCCCTTTCCATCTTCCGTTCCCAGTGAGAGAAATGGGCATGTAACTGTCCTGCCAGCAGTTTGACTCTTAATTGTCCTGCCAGCGTAATTAGGTGCATTACTGCCACCTTCTGCTCTGGAGTATGGAACAGAAACAATCTGTTTTTGGCTTGGCTTTTGATGATGCTCCTGTCGTAATAACTACATTAACTGCGCATGAACGAAGGATTTATCTTTTTATTAATATCAAAGAGCTTATATAATCTTATAATATTAGATTATAATAAGGAGATGCTTAATATGATATTAACGGGTCAGGGCAGATCCGTCACTCGGTCCGGATCCGGACCACGGTCCGCCATTTGGTGATGCCCGCATTACTACATGGTCCAGTTCTGATGCTCATATTCCTATTGACGGCACTTTTAGCGATGGAAAGGGGTCAGCATGTCTGCCCCATCTGCAATGCACTGTGTGTTGACTCTTTTCTATTTTAACCAGCATGATCCTTTACAGCAATTTGGGCTATAGTAGCTTGATCTGTGGGATCAGACCAGATGGGATGGCCTTCACTCCACACATGTATCACTGACCCGGTTGTCTTCCCTTGGACCACTTTTGGTAGTTACTAACTACTGCATACGGAGAACATCTTACAAGACCTGCTGTTTTGAAGATACTCTGACCCAGTTGTCTAGCCATCATGACTGGACACTTGTCAAAGTAACCCAGATGCTTATGCTTGCCCATTTTTCCTGTTTCCAACACAACAACATCAAGATCTGTCTGTTTACTTGCTGTCTAATAAATTTAACCCATTGACAGGTGGCCCTGTAATTAGATAATCAACATAATTCACTTCACCTGTCAGTAGTTTTAACATTATGGATGATCTGTGTATGATGACAGAAGCAAGCAGCGAGATAAACATCTAGGGTCTAGTATATTGCCATTATTTATCATATTGAATGTTGTACTTTGTACGTTGTGTTTAATTCAATTACCTGCCCAGTTTAATGTGTAAGATGTGGACTATTTATGTATGCTTTTAATTCACTATGTTGAATTGGATTAATACTATTTTGGCAAGGTTTTGTTCAGACTCTTTTCCTGTAAAGAAAAAATGCCCACAGTTTAATGCATAAGCTGACAAAATATTTGTCTGATATGTTTATGGCTCACTTTGCTATTCATTACATCCATTTGAATTACTTTCAGAGTATCATTTAAATCTGTTGTTATGTCTGAGAAGCAGAGTAAATAATGGGTCAAAATGTGTAAGGTCAGGATTTAACACTGGAAACCAGTCCTTCAACGTCTTGAAAGTGCTTGATGCCTTATCACCTGTGGAGACATTACCCAGGCTTAAACCTACATTTTAAAACAACAATCTTATCTGGAGCACCTGTTAAACACACATGCAGAGCTAAACCAAGTCATTAACTAAATCAGTTCATTTTGCTCTTTCCCATGAGGCTCATGTAGTTCTCAGGAAGCTCTGGAAGCCTGTCATTAACTACGCATGCCTGCATGACTCCCTTGAGAGACATTACAAGCCTTTCTTTATCACTGTAAACCCTGCTATGTGTCAGCACTACCAAATTGGATGGATCCAGTGAGTGAGAAGAGGTGATCACAGGCATGCTTAGGCATCATTTTGCATTACCTGTGCAATTGTCTTCCCGCCATCAGGCAGGGTGTTCAGCCTACATCTTGAAAGGAAAATGTTGCCTTTTATCTAGTTTCTGAGGAGTTCGGGTGGAGTTCACCTTTTTTTAATGTTATCTGCCGATTGCTTTGACAACTAGTATACTTTCTGCTTTTTCTCCTCCCTCTTTATTTTTTATCTGTTCTTTGGAGATTTTGAGGTTTATTTCTGTGCATATGCCTGGACCTATAATAAATGATAGTTTCAAAAAACTCCTAGACTGTTTATCCATGATAAACTGTTTTACCAACAATGTTACAGATGTAAACTTAGGTATTCTTCACCTAATCTCTTAAATGTAGAACATTTCAGAGTCTGTAGTCTGATAAACAATTAGAAATGTTTGCTGTTATATTTGAGAAATAAAACACTTGCTAATATCGGGAAATAATCTGTTTGGTAACTGATTATTTCCTGTAACAGCAGACTGTTGGGTTTTGCTCCTTTCACAGTTGTTGTTGTAAATGAGATGCACAATATACCAAATTCCCACTTCGAATTAAAAACTAATGAATTATCTATTTTGGTTGGACATGTACTGTACGTATAAAAAGTCTAGGTACGTTTTGCTGCTAATTAACTTTGGTTGTCATCACTGATAAACATACAAAACAAGATTTTAAAGTTAAAATATATATGAATTGTTTCCAGGAATTCAGTACAATTAAAGAAATAATGCATTATACTGTATATGCATTATAGGTTGCAGTGCAGTTACTCTGCCAGAGCCTACATTAGCAATGTTCTTAACAACAGATTTAACATGTTAAACTATTACCATAAGCAGCAATACAGAAAAGGCAATTCTGGAACATGGGATAGACACCAGAAAAAACACAAGACTCAGAAATGCTTGAATGCCATTTGCAAGGAACAGCAGGGTAAAAATAGACAAATTGATTAGAGGCTCACACAGAAGAGGTGCACACATTTGGAAAGCAATCGAATGACAGGACAAGTGCAAAGACAGGACAAGAACTGAAACAAAGGCAGGTGGCATAATGTAAACAGAAACAGACAGGGTAACGACCTAAGTGCAAGTAGTGTTACGAGGAGTAATTTGTGACAGATATATAGCAAGAAAAATGTTTTTCTAACGTATAAAAAATACCCAGCTCACCAAACACTTTAGTGGATTATTTAAGAAGAAAAAGATATATTATGTTGGCTAGTACAGTATATGTTGTGTCACCTGTGTTAAGGAATACAGAATGCTAGAATACAGACAAACATATACTACTACTCTGAAGGTATAGTTGCCTTCTCTTTTTGAATGATGAGCCTGTTTAATAGCAGCAAAGAACACCATGTTGAATGCATACATAGTATGTAGCCTGCAAATGCACAGTCAATGAGCACACTTTTTTTTTTAGACTATTGATTTTTCTGTTCTTAGAAGATCATTAGCTTGGTTAAAGGTACAGTAGCAAAACCCTCCTCTTCTATAATGCTCTAAGACTTATGTAGTGCTTCCAAAGGCTTTATCCACTTCCCTCATTTTGAATAATGGCTTTGTCTTATGGCAGCAAAGAATGCCTTATTGTATGAACTCTCGGTACATAGCTACCAACACTGTATGAACGAAATTATCCTATTGTCCTATGTCTATTGATCGTTAGGGACCTTTTAGATCATTTTTTGTGTAATAAAGAACATTTCATTGTAATTCAATGCATGTGTAGTAATACAGTGTGATATTTGTGAAGTTTTAATTTGTTAACTCTAACACACTTACAGGGCTCTCAAGTGTCACACATTGAGAGTGACCGTCACTCATTTGGGTCTTTTGTCACGCTCTCCCACCACACATTGTATTTCTCATGCTGAAAAACCTTTTGACTATTTATCATATATTTAATATGCCGCAGTGCCCAAAATGTATCTGTCCGCACCGCTGTCTCTATGGAACCGGGCAGGAATCAAGCGCGTCTCCCCTGGAGCTCTTAATCGAGCCTGACACTTATCAGCCAATCAAAAAAGAGGCTACACAATAGCCAATCAGAAAATAGCACTATTGTATCCGGGTAAGATTTAATGCAACAACCAGTGAAAAAAAAAAAGCATATCCTGGAATTGTTCAGCATCATCCTCGTTCACCCACAGAGAAAACCACTGGAACTGCGAGCATCACTTTGAGCACAGAGTAAGTCGCGATCTCCTGTTTTAATGTTATAAAAATTCACAACTTGTTTGACACAAACAATGACATAACTTAGCCAACAGTTTTACAGCCTGTTCACTGACAAAACCTGGTCAGAACAAGTAGTCTAGTCCCAGTGGTTCTACACAAGATACTCTTGATTTTTTTTTAAGCTGGGTTCTTCTTCATAAGCATGAATTGCCAACCTTCTGCAGTGTAATTGTGCTCATTTCATAACCTACAACAAACTAGTCACCTAATGTTAGCTAGTTAAAATAAGCTCTGTTTGAAGGGAAAAGACTTGCTGGCTCTGCTGTAATCTCACAGTTCACTGGGTGCATAATTGCAGGCTTAAGGCAGGGACTTTACCTGAGGCTCTGCACACAGCTAGCATGCTAATTTAGCTAATGTATAGTGTACAGAAAAAAGTGGAACACTGTTTATTCTGATTGCCTCATCTGTGCTTTTGTTCTCAAGCTAGTCACAAACATTTGGCACAACTGAATACTATAAGCACATGAGCTAAAATGAGGTAAAATCTTCACCAGAGGAGAAAAGACATAGTTCAGATGATGAGAGGTCTCAAATAGCTTACACTCATCTGAAAATATCCGAGATGAGAAACAGCATCAACATCAAAATGTGGCTGTGATGGAAACTGCTCAGTGTGAATAAATAGCTATCCGTTATTCACTAGTTTCTCCCACTCTCTCCTCATTAGCTGTGGCTCCAGTCAAACACCGTGTAGCCAGACACACTTTCACTTAATACATACTATACAGTTGGAAATGGAGAGTTTGCAAATAGAAAAGGTTGCATTTAAGTGGCACTTGTTTAACTTTGTGCAAAAGAAAATAAATAGATTAGCGCCAATATAATTTTATCCTTCTTAAAATCATCTTAAAATTCTTTGGTAGCAAAAATACAGTGAGGTCAGACATTTTTCTTTTAACTGCAGGATTCCATCAATATACAGTATTTCGTCTTTGGCTATGTGTGCTTAAACACTATGAACCTCTTCAGGGACATGTGGGTAAAGTAAAGGCTGAACACTTTTTTCATTGCTGCTGGTATTATCATCCATAATAGCATTCTGACACAGTTCAATAGCCACCCAGACAGATTCTGTCAAATGGCATAGCCTCTGCCTAAGCAACCTCTAGTGACCACCTTCCCTGGCAAGAAGGATACACCAGCTGTCAATCAAATCCACTCAACTGCATTTAATTAACCGGCTTAAATGTCAATAGTGAGGAGTTTGACTTCAACACTAACTCCCTCACATTCAGTGTAGTCAGAGAACAAACTGCAGAGAACATGAAGTGGACATGAAATATGATGACACTAATACAATACATCTAGTTTGGCAGGATAATCATTTTAAAACACTGACAACCAAAATCCCCTCACAACTGCCTTGAGAGAGATTTAGTGGAAATGTTTGGTTTTCTTTCTCATGTGAGCTTGGGGATGCTTTAGCATGATATCTCTATTTTCCTCAGCAACAGATGGCATCAAATGAAAACCGTGCCATCATGGAAAACTTGGGCCGACAGCAGTGCTTAAGCTTGGCTTGTGTGAGAACACAGTGCCTCTTCCCTAGGCCATAGAGAGGGTATCCGTCACCATGGCAAGCTGTTAAGCATGTCACCCCGCTGTGTGGGCATCAACCCAGACATTTCTGTTTTTTCTTCTGTACACCATGCTATGAGATTCGCCATCCACCCTTCTGTTTCAGTTCAAAGCTACAGTGCAGTTCAAACTGACTTGAACTTCATTTTGCTGAATTTGATTAACTGTGAAAAATGATCAAGTTTATTTTTGTTGTTGTTATTATTAATATTATCTAACATCTAGTGATAGCGAAAACAGAATCTAGCTTTGAATTGATTTGCCAAATATTCTTTGCCAAGACCTGCAAGGTATTAATTAAAAAATAATTCAAGGCAAAAATTTAGAAAAATTGGCCATTTTAAAAACTAAATGATACAAGTGCAAATATTTATACACAGTTAATTCCCATAAATGAAGAGTTAGAGTTAGAATTAAAGTTGTGGAGAAACTAATTAGGTTCATATCAACCTAATCAATCTGTTTTTAATCTTAAATAATCTAATTAGCTGAATAAAACAGACTGTCTAGTTTCTGTCCACTACAACCAGATACCAGCTCTTGGCTGATTGGAGAGAAAATCAATTTATTCATCTGCTGTTTTAGCCAATCTACCTCAAGGTTGGCATGTTGTGTTCTGAAATGCTTTTCTCCACAGCAGAATGAGTGAGAAGTGTCATTATTTGAATTTCCTGTCAATTCTAACAAGTCTGGCCATTCTCGGCCTTTGTCTCCACATGATGCTTTTTATTTGCTCAAATCATTTTGTGCTGACAAAATGAAAAAAAAAAATAATAATAATTTTTTTTAGTAACAAAATATTTAGACCTTTTATGAGCATCCTGAATAACGAGTATTAATTTATGTAAACAGTTGGATAAATGATGTTTGTTTGATTTTCAAAGAATAATTGCATCAATTATGGCACAAATTATGGGGAGAAAATAATATAAAAATACTTTTGCATCTGGAATTTGTTCTTGATAGCCACAACAGATTCAAAAAAGACTCATGGAAGTGTTGAGCTGCCATATATATATGGCAGCTCATATGAACCGCCACCTTATTGCGGTGGAGGGGTTTGCCTGCCTGAATGATCCTAGGATTATATAAAATTATATATATATATATATATATATATATATATATATATATATTTATATTGTCTTAATTAGGGTGATGAGATGTGTGGGAAAACTGTTTGAAACCTTTTCACTCTTATCTTAAACACTAGTGTGCCTCAGTGGGGGCTCAAGTGATTAAGGTTCTGGATTGTTGAAGAAGGTCAGGGTTCAAGCCCCAGCACTGCCAAGCCGCCACTGTTGGGCCCTTGAGCAAGGCCCTCAACCCTCACTGTTTCTTGGCCACTGTATCAGAGCTGCCCTTGTACTCTGACCTAACGACCTGCATTCTAACTTCATAAGCTGGGATTTTTGCAGCATAATGTGTGGCAGTAATAAAGGCTTCTTCTTCTACTGATATCAGAAGTTTGAATGTGCTGTAAATCCTTGAAATATATATAATTGTTACTGTGGTAATAAAGACCACATTTTGAGATGCCTATTGAATATGCTGAGAGAGAAAAGCATACTTTTTTTTAGCAATTCAGTTGTTCATTTGTAATAAATTTCCTTGCTACATTATTACTAGTGAATAAAATCATGGTTAAAATTTTGCCTCCATACACACATACAGTACATATAAGCATTAAAAAAATATATAAAAAATTATAAATAAATAAATAAATATAATGATGATAATAATAATAATACATTATGAAACATTGCTGAACTGTTTGTCAAAACTGTGAAGGATATGTATATACACACTCTTTCAATACTGTGTCTTGAAGTTTAACAACTAGTGGGGGAAACATTTGGTGTGAACAACCATTTGCTTTTTTAAAATCAGAAGTCTTCTTCTTTATGATTATTTATCTATCTGTCTATCTATCTGTCTATTTATCGATCTATCTTTCTATTTGCATGTTAATATCAGCAGCCTTCATTATGTGTTTGTGAGTCTTTTCTGGACTACTGTACATATTTAAAAGATTAGATTTTTTTTATTGAGGAAGTTTATACAGACGTTTGTAGAAGGTATGTGCATGGTGCTTTATAACAGTGTTATAAATGTGTTCCACTTCTAGTTTTGGGAATATTAAAATAAATCATGTGTCTCATAAAATAAACAGTCTTCATAATAAAAAATAAGCTATTACTACTTTACTACTCCAACTTTTTATACTATTCCTAATTGGTTTGTTTTTGTTGTGAAAGCACATTTCCATTCTAATTTAGACTCATTGTTAAGACGCGTTATACGTCAGCACAGTGCAACATTCTCTCTGGCAGAATGTCACACTTGGAAAGATTCTTCAATTACAGCTATGTTGTGTTGCTCTTTTGGACGAAAAGACCCAGGTGTATAGCTGTTCAGTGATGATGGCGAGTAATAAAAGCACACATGAATAAGACTGAATTGAATTGAATTGTACTGTGGAGGGCTGTATCATGTTGGCAGAAGGAACGCATTAGCAATCTGTTTGATTGGAAGGTTTTGGAGGTTGTTGGATTTCGTTCATCTTTGTATTTTATTGTCTTGGATCGAGAACAGCACAATGCCCTCGCGAGTCTTTTATGATAAAGAAATAAAAGAAAGTAAGGTAAATAGAAACACTCTCTCCTGAACACATTTGGTGAAATAAAAATGTGAAGTCTACAGGACCTATAATTTAGATTCTGAATTCACTATCTGAATTTGCACCAGTTATTTATTTGTATTTCAAATTCAATCTCAAAGTGTGTGCGGCCCAAACAAGAAGAGTTAATTTATGTTTGTTTACTTTTTCAAGTTTTTTAATCACTGGGCAAAAACCCAGAATAAAAATTCTATCTGATTCTGTATTTTATCTTTTAGTTAAGAAGTGTATTTATGTCACTTTATTGTCGAAATAAACAGAGCTGAGTGTGGCAGCTTTATTACTTTTTTTTTGTTATTAATTGCTATGTGTAATTTATTTGTCCTAGAAATAAATGGTCAACATTGTTTTTTATTACGGATAAAATATACACAATATCATATTTCTATTATATACTAAAAAGGTAGTTAAAATGAATAATTTATTAAAGGAAAGGTCTCTACTTACTCTGATGTTGTTCATCAGATTTTGAAAATGATGGACGTTTTAAAATACTTTATGTGGACCTTTTAATATGAAATCAATTCACTGTATCATTTTTAAGAAATATGAAAGTAACATTTAGAAAAAGATATTGTAAAATTTCATATATTCTGAAGAACATGTAATTTAGGATGCCACTTATACCAAAATGCTTAAATGAAATGGTGGACTACAATTTTTAAAATTTTTTTATCCTGGTTTTGAACCCAGTGTTTTTTTGTATTTACTAGTATTAGACAATATTTCTAACACAACTGTGTGTGTGTGTGTATATATATATATATATATATATATATATATATATATATATATATATATATATATATATACAGTTGTATATATATTGTCTAATACTAGTAAAGATATACATATGTATTGTAATATTCATTATTTATTTTTAAATATTTATTATATTGTACATCCTTTTAAAATGCAGGTCATTAAATATTTATAGTACTGTGCATTAGTCAGTACTATTTGTAAAATCAGAACAAAGTCCAACATTGCTGTAATGATTACTGTGGGTTTTTTTTATTTAGCAAATTAGTGGGTGAAGCTGCCACCTAGCTGTCCAACAGTAACCGAGTTTAACTTTATAATCATAATCTTGAATCTTTCCTAAGATAAGCTGCAAATTACAATGGGTTAGTGCAATTTTTCATCATATCTGCATAATACATGAAGGCACACAGGCACAGCTTTATTTCCATGCTTTACGTTACACTCTGTATTGATAATTCCCTCTCTCTTTCTGGTATCATTTTTAATAAAGTGCTTCCACTGACTGTGAAGACAAATGCATCTAGGGACAGTAATATTCATCAGTTACGCTAACTGAAGCTTGTAGCAAATCTAAATTACAGCGGTCTGTCTTCAGTCCCAGGCTTCTTGTAGTGTCTCACTGGTGCTATCTGTACATCAACAGAGTGTGTAAATACCTTTAATGAATGCAAATGTTAAGCAAAAGCCAACAATGTACTGATTTAGCTAATGATGATGAGGCTTTTGCATATTCATCAGAGTTTAGTTAAGTGCCTTGTGAGACTGTTTTCAATATGATGGACAGTTGGATCAATATCTTCTTTCTCCATTCAACCCCACAGGGATTTCGAGTCCTTATCGGGACTCGGCGAGGAAGCACGGGTGAAATATCTTGCTCGGCGCTGGGAGGAGTTTGGACTGAAGAATGTCCAGCTGATCAATTACACCGTCCTCATTAGCTCCCCTGGATCCTTCCCGAATACCATCACTGATTTGGCAAATAAGCGGTGTTTTCTGCCCAGTGGAGCAAACTGTGACTCAAATCCCCACATAACCATCGACGAGTCCTTTGCGTTTGCAGCCTACTCGACTGTGGGAAGTCTAGAGGTACTGTACAAATAAAAAAAAAGGCATAGCATTGCTCATTTGCTTTATATAAGGTCCACGGTTAAAGCAAAGTCACACTCCAAGGCTCAAATATTTAATGTAATAAAGTGCATTAAGGTCTCAGTGGTTCTCACTACTACACAGGACGTCAAAGTGTAGCAAATAAGAGAAGTTTAATGGACTTCGCTGGCACTGAATATGTTCTCCAGCTAGAAAGTTAATACAAAGCCATTATGCTATTCAGCTCACGTCACAGGGATGAATGATATATCGTCAAGCTATTTTTAGACAGTGTGATCTCTGTCTCTGGAGGGACTGAATGAAAATCTCTTAAAGTCTATTAACACCTTTCAAGTCCAGCATGAGACATCTTAAAAGGATTCAATGACGAAAATGTTGCATTTAGGAGTAACTCTGACTTATTCTGTCTTTGAAGTCTGTTTGCCAAATAAGGGGTCAGTCATCCATCATTGAGCTGCTGCTTTTCAGAGTGCCCACTGAGGCTTTGATAGAAACCACATTTGCAATATCTAACAATCAGCAGCAGAAAAAAACCCAAAAACAAACAAAAAACCTAAAAAAACAAATATAGCTCACTTTGATGGATGAAATGCCTGGGGAGCTTATAGTAATGTGACTGAATCCTGCATCCCGTCCCTGAGAGGTCACTGAGCATCACGTATTATGTCTACTTTATGACTCCCTGCCATGCAGCATGTTAAAAATTGCCCATATACTTAATGTGTACAAAACTGATACATGCATTAGTATTATGGTATAGGTTATATATTATGGTATAGGTGCAAATTCTCATGGGCACCATTGATCTTTTTTTTTTCTTTTGTTTTTTGTTTACTTTTAGTTTTATTAGTTGCAGTATTGATTTTAATAGTCATAGGGTTACTACAAGATTAGTTTATCCATGGTCATTATTCAGGAACGTTGTTATAAACTTTCATTCTTTTTTTTTATCTACCTTTTCTCTCTAATTTCAATTTCAATTTTATTTTAATTAACTGAATATTTTATGAAAAGTGTCTTTTTGATGACTTGTGTTCCCCCTATGAAGAAGCAAATTGAATCTCATCTAAGAAGCTACAAATTAAAAAGTTTAAACTGAGTTCTAAATAACAGTCAAAGACAACGCATTAGTGTAATTGAAAGTGACAAGACATTAAATTCGTAGTACATTCGATTACGCTCAAATCATTGCAGCATTATTTTGTCATTATGATGAAACACCTTCATTGGCTTCATCTGCTTAGGTCGCAGTATCACTATTGTTTCAGGACTGGCTTCGGTTTTTGCAGCATAAACTGTTTAACACTACAGATTTAAGGGCACAAAACTTACTGTATAGTTATCTTCTTTAGTAAATTTAAAACCTCAGCCACTTCCTGGGCCTTTGAGCCAGACACTTATCTTTTTCTGCTCTGCTGACCATATATTCTGACCCCAGCTTTCTAAAAATTTGGGATATGAAAGATAGCATTTCATTGTGCTGCAATATATACAGTATGTGACAAATTATGTCTTCTAATTCTTCTTCTTCTTTTTCTTTTTCTTCTTCTTCTTTTTTCACTGCTACATGTTGATTGGGAAAACACTTATTTATATGACCGATGAATTTGGTAAATAATAAAGCATAGAATGATGTGCTGTTAGGTAAATAATCAATGACACTGTGGTGTGATGCAAACTAATTAAGGGATGTTGGTAATAAACTCAGGGTAACAACTGGTTGCAGGACATGTGTGGAGACAGGACCAGAATGACTGTGTCACGTCTGCTAACATTCCCCAATAGTTTAACTAAGGCCTACTATGGACTCACCAGACTCACCTTCCCAGAAACCACCTGCTCTCTCTTGCTCTCATTCACACTTCCTTTTGATTATGTTGTTTATCTCTGTTTATAAGCACCTCTGTTTCAGTTGTGCTTTGCAAAGTAATCTGTCAGGGACACAGACGCTGAGATGCAAATGCAGTTCAGTTTATTAGGTTCCAGTGAACAATCCAAGATATATCAAGCAAAGAACAGGTCAAATTCAGGAATTCACAGCATTATACCAGCGACAAAATAGAATCTGAGTCAGGTAAAGAAAGTGTGCAAAGTAAAAATCTAGAATACCCAGTACTGGAAAATCTAGAACAACTGAGTTATCGTATTAAATTCAAGGCTAAATTCTTTAGCCTTAAAGAAACCTGTGTACTATATTTCATCCAGGAACTGCTTTTTATTTCAATTGATGAACGGTCAGTATTCTGCAGTGGTCAGTATTACGTTAGGAGTCTAATGGTGGGGTGGTGCTCAGGATGGGGTTGTCCCTTGGGTAATCAGTTTCAATGAGCTTTATCCTCAGCTCTCTTTCTTCCCACAGCAGATTAGCAACGATCGGGTCCTGGCACAATGCAATTACTGGTTTTAATTTCAAGGAGAGAAAGAACTGTTGGGTAGCTAAGCTCTGATTATGTGCATTTTTTTCCAACCTCCTTTTAAAATTGGATTTGGTTAATGATTCACTTATATTGGGAACATCATTGTTTGCTTATTAATTGAAGGGATTTTTTTTTTTTCTGCTTGATACATATTATTTAGCCATTGATGTAACAAGTGTAGTTTCGGAATCTGTCTATCTCTGTGTAAGGCTGCCATTGTGGGAGAGAACGAGACAGAAGGAGACAGAACTGCTTTCAACTATGTGCTCGCTCTGTATAAAAGCCATTTATAAAGCTAAATGTGTGCCACCACATCATCCAGCTGTGCTAGTTTCATCCTTGTGGACTCACTAGAAGCTTAATGCAGACACTATGAATTTAAATTTGTTTAGTCGTTCCGCATAAAACCCGAAAGAATCTCATTAAGTTCTATTACTAAAGTGCAATTGTCCATTTGGTGCAACCATCTTGTGTACATATATGTGTAAATGCGTTTACGCTAAATTATTTATTTACAATTAGCTAACTTTCAGATGACTAATAGGTTCCATGAGTATTATGATTTGCTTCAACGTGTTTGTCTGTTCTTTCTCATTTATGGAAATGTTTAAAGGATGTCTGCTCAAACTTTCTGCTTAACGAATAAATATAATAGAAAACACCGTACACTTTTACTGAGGGTAATGTAAGGAAACCCAACTGCAGTGTTTTTCTATTCTGGATGTTCACATAGAAAGTGACATTTATAGAATATTTGTTCCAAGAAGAATCTCATGAGAGACAAGAGTCAAGAAGCTTTTATTATCATTTCAACCATACAGTATATACTGTAGCTGTTGCAGTACACAGTGAAATGAGACAACGTTTCTCCAGGATCATGGTGCTACATAAAACATACTGTATACAGAGCTATAAGGACTTAGTAAGTAGTCCTAGATACATAAAGTGCTTCAGTGCAACATGGTGCAAACAGTGCAGGACAAAAGACAGTGCAAACAAACAATACAAGACAAAACACAAAAGCAGTGCTGACCAGTTTACATACTATATGTTCTATTTTGCGTGTGCAGAAATACTGAAATGAACACATTAGTATTATAGCAGCAGTTATATGAAGTATTGTAATGAATTGTGCAAAACAATAATCGACTGAAATGTTAAAGACAATATGTGCACAGAGCAAAAACAGTGTTCAGAACAGCATGTAAACAGTTTGATATGGTGGTGCTGTGTACATGTTTGGTGTAGGTCAGTGCAATCCATACAGCTGATTGTGCATGTGTGTGAGACTTTTCTTGCATTTTAGGCAAGAATGTGCTTAAAAGTCCCAGTTAAGAGATCAATCAGTTTTAAAATAATTAATAATTAATTTCTAAAGTAATTTGCTCAGTTTTAGTATATGACACATGCCAGGATTTGTCCAGAATGTCTATGGGACTGGGCAAGAGTTGGTCAGGATTGCCCATGAGAACAGCTAGGATTAGTTAAGAGTGCTTTTAGTAGTTGGTGGGATTGATCATGAATGTTTATATGACTGGGCAGGATTTGTCAAGGGTGTCAACAGGAACTAGTGGAATTGGTAGAGTGCCCATGGGTGTAGACTAGATTTGTCAGGTGTGTGTGTGTTGGAGTGTGTGTGAGTGAGGGTGAATTGATCAGGATTCCTCCAGCAGGGGAAAAAAAAATGGTACTTGTCTGATTTGGCAACAATTTTCTAAGTGCTGTTGTCCCCTCAAATAAAAGCATGAAGAAAGCTTCAGGTAACTATTTGAATATCATTAAAATATTGGTGTAGCATCTTTAGAGCTCCACAGTGACTGGCAGAAACATGCTGCTGCTGTCCATTGTCGTGTTCTACACTCTTGAACTATCGCTCAGAGATGTTTATCAGATGGATGAAAATATCTTGCAGGCTTTAACCTGTTTTCTCTCTTTACCTTACAAAGTATAATGGCGGCCATCATTAAAAACTTTTTTTATAGTAACTTTCAGTTGATGATCAGATTCTTCTATGATCCACAATAACGCAGATGAGAACTTTTTTCTTCCCACTGAAAAACAGAGATAGGGACTATGAGAGGTTATGTGAACAGAATCAAAGTGGTCTGTGTTATGAATGCCCTTATTAACATCATTACCATAATGGCAGCCTCTCAGTGCACATCTCATGCTTTTCTATTTTATCTGCCTTTAGCGCTGTAGACAGAACACTGTATGATGCCACTGATAACACGTTATAAATCTCCCATGTCCATAGCTTTCTCGATGTTGCTATTCAAACAAGATGTTGCTACTGTATTCTCTCTGGAATTGCATTTCATTTAGTTCTGCTGACAAATACATTTGGGAAAGATAATCCTTTTCCACTTTAATTCCAGCTTTTAAGATGTACATCACCTTTGCTGCACTGGCAAGTTCTTTAACTTCTTTTATTACTGATCATGTTTAATTCCAATTTAAGGGAACAACAACTACAGTAAGCACAAAAGAACAAAAGAAAATATTTGAAAATATTTCTAAATATAAAAGTATCATGTAAAAGTTTTAGAGATATACACAATTCTAAACTTTAATTAGTAGGAAAGTGTTGATCAGTTTCTATAACAGTATAGCTTTAACTGAAATGACAGGTTTATATTCATGCTGTTATTTTAGTGAAATATATAGTTTCTATAGTAACAGCAACTTTACTGGGACAAAAGGTCAAAAGCTATACATAATCTAAGCCTAATAATAACTGATTCAAAGCATGTTATTTAACAACATATAGTTATATGCTGCACATTGAAAGAAAATCATATACTCATTTTTATGGTGAATTTTTCCAATAGGACAATAGATTTAATCAACATTTATGTAAAGAGTATAAATGTACCTCCACTTGCTTATATATATATATATATATATATATATATATATATATATATATATATATATATATATATATATATATATATATAAGCAAGTGGAGGTACATTTATACATATATATATATATATATATATATATATATATATATATATATATATATATATATATATGTATAAGAAGAAAACATTTTGGGCTATGGTGTAATGGGAAAAAAATCCACTTCAGGTCAGAGTCACATCATCCGATAACACACCATTTTGTTCTGAATTATTTCACTATAACAGCATGGATCGTCAAGTTTTATTCCTTCCAGCACTCCTTTTTTTTTTCAGGAAAAGCTGATACATCACTACACCCACACTGTCCTGCTATCTTTACACAGGCAGTGTCAAGCCTGTTTACAATTCTTCACTTGAAGGTACTGATAAGGATAGCAACTTAATAAAACAGACATTGCTTAGCTAATAGAACGATGTTTATAGTGAGATATGCAGACACCATTCCCCATACTTACCAGAGTCTACATTGCTCAAGAGTCAGGTTTGTTTGTGAGACTTTGGGGCACAGGATGTATGGTTGGTTGTTCTCAGCCGGCTTTTCTTTTATGTAGATTTCTTTAAAAAGGGTTCAGACCTTGTGTGCACCATAATCAACTCCGAATTGGAAGAAAAGGAGGAGAAAAAATATAGCTTCTAAATTGTAGTGCCTCAATTTCCTTTCCTTTATTGTATGTACTGAATACAAATATGACTTCCTTGACCTCCTTGTCAACCATTACATTTTATTATCTAATTAATATCTATATTTATTGATTACTATTGAGATTGTTGGGTTCTGAATGCTAGGACTGCTCTGCTGTCAGAAACTCATGACAGCATCAGATCGAAATCAATCATCTATAAAGAATGCTAGAGGTTGTGTTATTTATGAAAATGCAATGCAAGTTACTATGTATTATGAAATAATGACAGATCATTTTTTGCTCATGACTCAGGTTTGTTTTTAAGACTTTGGGGCATAAGACGGATGTTTTATTTGGTTGCACTCTGTCAAGAGAGTCTCAGTCTTCAGGGGGCACTGTGCTTGGTCTGATTCATGAGTAAACTTCCCAGAACAGATCCAGTTTTCAGGACGGTGGAGATGAATAAGGTTAAAAAAAAAAAAAAAAGTAGATCCTGTAGATTTGAACTGCTGCTATAATTATAAAGGGTGTCCTGTCCTCATCCCAGCACTCTTACACTCACAATACACACATACTGAGCATGCTTTCAACACACTTAATACTGATTGATATTACTTTTATACAACTGTATTTTGACTCAGGTAAGGAAGGTTTTTTTTATCTGGTTTTGCTTGTTTTATGGAGTATTTCATTGTCTTTGTTGCTTCTGGATTGCTCATTATAGAGCTTTATTTCTTTAATGCTGCTTTGGGACAAAGTTTTTTGCTACTTAAATAAAATGTCATTAATAAATAAATTAATTAATAAATGTGTTTAATCTATTTTCTCTCTTAAGGCAGAATTGGTGGACGTACAGTATGGAGGTTCTGAAGATCTGAGATTAATCCGAACTGAGATGAACGTGACCAATAAAATCGCACTGCTTAAAATCGGCCCAGTACCTTTGCTCAACACGGTATGTTAAAAATAATACATTACTTACTTCACATTATAAAGTACAGTCAGTGGTTTGGTTCTGCAGTGAGTTTTCCTATCGATGATTTATTATGAGGCGGTAACACATTAGATGGTAACTAGGCTTATAATTACCATGCATATAGTTAATATAGCTTAAACACTTGAGAAAGGCATGAGGTACTATGCAGTGTACTATTCCAGTGATTTTATTCTAATGGAAAAAACGGTGTAATTAATCGTGAGACAAATATAAGTCTTTATTTAAAATTTAGCTCTAAAATCCACAGTGAGACATTTACCCTGTAATGAAATATGACAATTTGGCTGTTATTGGCACTTATATCATTTATTCCTGCCAGTTAAAAGTTAAATACTCCCAATACCGTATTTCTGTATTTTATCACTTAATTAAATGACATCATTTTAAAAATCAATCTGAGGAATAAACATAACTGAATCAGGAAATGTTTATTTATTAAGCGTTTAGTGAATTAAGATATGTTAAAGTTAGGTACAGGTATGACTTTATTTTACTGAAAGAGGAGCACAGAAAGAAGAGATTGGGCATATGATTGAAGAGGATGCACAGGATATTTTCACCTCAGCTGGCATTTCAATCATGCTGTTTTTAAATAATTTAAATGATGCAAATTATATTATTCAGTATTGGAAAAACCTGTCAGACATTCATCTACACACATCAGACAATGATTTCTCAGAAAAATGTAACTGAGGCACAGTAAATTGGGTCTACACCTCTAGCCTGTACTCACATCCTGTCATTGGTTGGTTGCCCTATTGGGTTTATATGCTTTTTGTTTGTGTTTGTACACTATTGTATCTGCATAATATCTACTCAATTGTGTTTAATAGCATCCAATATGGATACTGAATATCTTTTTTTTTTCAAGTCCATGCTGATCATCATGCCTTTATTTCCGATTCCAATTATGATTTGTGACTACAGACATACAGTAATAAATTAATGTAATAAAACAACAAACTGCAGGTATCAGAGATTCTTGACTGGTATCATGCGATTCTCATCAGACGGAAACTCAAATTACTACTAATAGAATTGGGCTCAGTGTCCAGGATTTGTGTTTTTTTTTTTTATTAAGCTTGGTCATTTAGGCCATATATTTTTTTAAGGGGAGCGTTTAGTATTGTGGTGCTCTCCTGTAAACTAATAAATAGGGAGTTTATTTATTTATTTGTTTGTTTGTTTATTTTATGATCCAATTATTTGTGCTTAGAAGTAACTGGGAACGCTGTATAAACTGTCTGGAAGAAAAATGCATTTATTTTTCTTGTTGCTAGATCGTTATAGCTACTAACACAGTCCAAACAAATTACTGCACATACTGTATACAGTATATTAATCATCTGCTTTTACTGTAAATAGATAAAGTTTTTATGCCTTTAACCCTTAAATACACTCTCTTAGTCAGAGTGTAAGTAGCAAAAAAATGAAGTTTACACACTGCGTGTACTGAATTGTATAACTACTTTAACCTCAATGACAGTTTCAACACCCATACAAATAAAATGTGGGTTCTGATTAAAGTGTTCTGGGTGAGATTGTTGTGTTCTGGATGCCAAAGGTGTTATAATGTTTAAAAAACAACACAGGATCATATTGAACTCAATAATGCCAGGGGTTGTGTGATGAGCAGTGATGAAGTAGCTTCATCACTGCTCATAATATAGCTTATTAATGTTGCGTATAATGCTATTGTAAATGCTACACATTGCTATACACTGAAACACAGTCTCGTAAATAATATAAGACATGTATTAAACATGCGTCCATTATAACATACAGTATGGATGCATTAAAACAGAAGTTGAATATATTCATAGACTATTATACATGTGGATTTTAAAGAAAACATTAGCAAATATTCTATATTTGTATGTAATAGAATATATTAGAGTATTTTTCAGCATGCATCACACACAAGTATAATTTATTAAAATAGTGTATTGTATAAGTATTGGATAAAGCCTTATGAAAGCAATATAAACTTTGATTTGTTTAGTATGGTTCATTATATTTATGGCCATTTGCATATCGTATCATTATTGATATTGTCACCAGAGATTTTCTTTTCAATACAGTTTACATAAATATACAAATCTTTAACAACTATCAAGGTAAATCATTATTTCTATTAGTCTTATTTACATCTACAGACACTTATTCAGAATGACCTTAGAGAATGATTACAAATGCCTTTGCTTTGTTAACATAGTTTCATTCCCTGCTTCAACATGTGAACACAGACACTGTGGTTGAATGGCAGAGGAAATATTGACCTTCTGCTAGTTTTTTTTTTTTGCTCCTGCTTTAAATTCTACCAGTGTCTCTGGTTCTCTCAGGCAGCATTTGTTTGGGAAGGTTTATCGATTTCCTTTAAAGTGAGTGCTTGGTCCTGTAGTCCAGGAGGATCAAGCTTTTTAACTGCTCCCCCTTAAATGATCAGTCAGAAAATGATGATACTTATCAGCTCGTATAACAGAATCAACTGGTTACAGCAAAGCAGAGCTGATCATATTTACTCTTGAAAAAGAGAAACAGAAAATAAAAGCATTATTGATTATGATGTAATGTGCTCTGAAAACGCAATACCGTCTGTGTAAATCCTTAAGAGTAAGTTCCAAGGTCTTGGTAAGCTGGTGATACTTATATTAAAGCAAGAAAAGTGAAAATATTGGCCTTTGCCCATTCAGCATTATTTAGAATGGAACAAATGTTCCTTTTATGTTTTAGTTCCGAGTTAATGATGTATGTTTTTTGTCTTCATATATTTTTTTTTATTAGGTCTCTACTTTTAACCCATAACTGCTCTGGTACAGTACCTACAGTAATGTAATGTGTACACCTGTTCAAAAAAAAAATAAATTAATTGTTTAATTCAAATGGCACATAGGGTCAATCCATGTGATCGAACTAAGAAACATTAACACACACAATTCTCAAAGCCCCGAATAAAATCAAACACCAAGTTCACACCTGAGCTGAGATTTAAATCTTCAGCACTAGTGTTTTGAAACAGACCCATTACTGTTACCCACTGCACTATTCTGACATGTGTTTTAATTACCTAAATGTAATACTATAGGTATAATTCCCATCAGTGCCAACATCCTCATGAGATTTTATGTAATTGATTTACACTAATACTGTGTGAATTGTATTCAATCATTCTACCTTCATTTACAATAGTAATTTAGAAACGTATCTCAATTTTGTTAATTATATGCAATGAAGTTTCCATTTTATGTTCTATTATTCTTAAATCTGACTGATCTCATGTTGCATTTAAGTGTATTTATCTTCTTCTCTTCCTTCATCTCTTGGCAGAGTGTCATTCATTGATATTTTTTCCCTGACCGTGTTCCTGTTTATTTGTTTCTCTGTGTGTTTTTTTGTTTTTTGACCCATTTGTTTATGGATCATTCTGGTTTGTTGTGGTCTTGTTGTGATTAGACCCCTTCTACTATACAGCCTTAACAATAATTTGTAGATTTCAGCTAATAAAAAAGCTCATGGAATATGTACAGATACTATATTACCAGCATCAACACATTTATCTGTTTATTTAAGCAGTACTGCATGAATTACAGTACAGTACACCAGAAAATAATTGTGGTGGTTTGGGACAACCTGTCAGATGTTACTGTGGCTAATTCTGACAACCAAAAATACCAAAACATCTGCGATTTTCTGGCTGAACCTATTTTGACAAATCTGCTTTAAGAAACTATAATTATATTTCACCAAAACAATCTGGAAATATTATTTATTTTCTGTCCTAGCCTTGACTTTTTTCCTATAACGATCATGTTGTGTAAGGTGGCAATTTAACAAACACTGCTTTGCACAGTTAAAAAAAAAAAAAAAAACAGTCTGCCTGCAAAAATCCTGTCTTTAAAACCTGTTAGCTTAGCGTGATTTCATCACATAGTGAATATAATTTACTGTAAGATTTAAACTAGTCAATGGATAATTATATCATATCAAAATGGACATAAGCCAAATAGGTATAATTTGTTATATTATATTAGCTGTCAAATATGTCAGTGAATCTAGCGTGTCATCATCAAAACACAGAAAAGAGCTAATAACAGTAGAAGCAGCATTGTAAAATGTTTTTAAATGTTGACCTAGTTTAGCACAACTGACTGAAATATTCAGCGATTACTTGTCCACTGATCAGTTAAACGAAGAGATGATAAAGCTGGTTAAATGCCACAAGTGACTTTTTCCTCAGTATACTGTATGCGGCAGAGACTGATGTAACTGATGTTTATAATCAACATGATAACTCGTTAACTGCATATCTCTGTACTGTTTTCTGGTATGTAGATTAGGTTTTCAAGGTTATCAAGATAAATAATTTACATGATTTTGCCATTCACCTCATGATAATACTGATGCTGGAAATCTAGGAAAGTTGTTTGCACTTTTTGTATAAAATTACTGTATATTATTGTTAATCATTCGGTTATCAATCAATGACTGCTGGACGGACAGGATTAAAAGCCTGTTTCTCTTTTCTACTCTCATACCAAAAACCTTACAGTACTTACAGCTTTCAGAGTGACAGGCTTTTAAGTCCAGCCAATTATCATGGTCAAGCTTACTATTGTTTTGCATTAAAAAGATTATATAAAGAATATAAATTCATTCTTTCTATTCAATTTTGTCCATTTTCACTTTTTGTTACAGATGTTACAGATTGACTTGTGGTTGAGATACATGTAAAGGAGAAACTTACGTTTATTTATTTATTTATTTAGCATATTTGCAGTTTGCAGAGATACATAGTGAAAAATTTTAAAATTTGCCCAAATATTAGGTTTTTCTAGGCTGTCACACATATGTGTATCAAAATTTGTGGCTAAATCATCAGAGTTTAAGAGTAAATGACAAGATTTGTGCTTAGTTTTGTCCCTTAATTTACTGTTAAAAACAAGCTGTTTACCCCTTTTGGCATTTAGCATGAATGCCATGAAATGTTTGTCTTAGAAATACCCATGATATACTCAATGTTGTCTGTGCATTCCAGATTTTAAGATTTTCAATGTCAGCTTTCACTGCTGCACTTACAAATTCATTTTCTTTTTACATGCTTGGAAGAAGGTCATCTATTCAGAATATTCAGACTGCTTTCAAACCACCCACTCCACATATATTTTCAAATAGTAATGACACCACACGGGTTTTAAGATTATTTACTACCTTGGTACTATACTATAGCTCCACTTAGTTAGCATTTATCATCTACTTCACAGGATTAAAGACTGTTCAGTTTGTCTACACACTGAGCTACCTTAACAAACAAACCTCTCTAACATGGTCGCTTTGGGTGTGTGTATTTTTATATATTTTTTATAAAAATTTTGTTCTCTATATATTTTGAAAATACAATTGGTGTTCTAATTAAATAACCTGGAACAGCTTGGGACATGTTGATGCATCCTAGATGGTGCTGACATACTGTATACACCTTAAAACTTGGCCACAGATGCTTTGTGGTTAGCACATTTGGCTCACACCTCCAGGTATGGGGGTTTGATTATTTTCTCTTTTTGTAAGTGCCATGTGATGCGTTGGGACCCCATCCATGGTGTCCCCTGCCATATGAACCCCGACTAACCTGAGATAGATTTCGGCATCCTTGCAACTGTGCAGGATACGTGCATGGATGCATGGATGGATGAATGAATGCATGGAGGGATGGATAGATGGATGGTTGGAAAGAAAGATTGATGTATGTATGTGTGGATGTCTATGATAGATTTATCAAAGCCACATTGATTCACAGCCTATTGCAGTGTTGTGAAGTCATCCTGAAATTACTTGATCTAATAAAGAGATGCTGAAGCTTATAAATATGTTAACTATTCAGTGAAAATGTAAAAAGGTTAGACTTGCTCCCATTTATTTTTGCATTAATCCAGGGCTGTGTGTGTGTGTGTGTGTGTGTGTGTGTGTGTGTGTGTGTGTGTGTGTGTGTGTGTGTGTGTGTGTGTGTGTGTGTGTGTGTGTGTGTGTGTGTGTGTGTGTGTGTGTGTGTGTGTGTGTGATAGCCTCAGCCTTAAGTTGCTGAGGCCATTACTATTCTCAAGTGGCCCACTTTGCAGTGATAAACTGTTCTAATCCACACATGCACACAAACTCCTACTAATAAACTGTTCATCCTATAAACAATTTTACTCTTTATTTTTACTCAATTTCCTTCCATTTATCTTATGAATCATGTCAACATTTAGCTTAAATATTAAATCAGTGAGCCAGTTTTATCCTTGTTTTTCACTTTTTTCCTGAAATGCCATCGACTGCAAAATTAAATGTGCTTCAGCTCCCCCTTTAGGTGAGAATGTTTTTGCAATTTATGACTTTTTCTTAACAGCTTTCTCTCCTGGCTGATATGGGCTTCGGCGCTTGTCTCATCTACGTGGATCCCTGTGACGTCCCTGAGGATCAGCCATTACTGCAGAAGGCATTCGGGGTGACGTTAAACCCAGGAGGGGACCCATCAACCCCAGACTACCCCAGCACAGGTGAGTACACATCCCATCAAATATGCACTGGTCCCATAAACCTTATTCTTAAAACAACCTCTATTAATAAGTCAAGTAGGCATGCTAAGCTCTGAAATTCTAATGGAGGCGCAGTCCTCTGGGATATCCAAGCACCTGATTAGACATGCATAAGGAACAAGTAAGGAGAGAGAGAGACTCAGTGAAAAAACTGAAATACAGAGAAAAGAAAAGAGACAACACCAAAGGTATAGTTGGGCTTTGTTAGTTTTGAATTCTTTGGCTCGATGTCTGAAGACTGAGATTCTGGCAGAAAATATTTTATTTTTCGCCTAGAAAAGTCACATGGATGTAATTTGCATATTTTTGTTTACTAGTTTTGACATTCAACACATCCCTGGAGTAGGGCTGTTCTTTGAAACACAAGCCAACAATAATGTCAGAGAAAGAAGTAAGTTGAGCTCATGAATTGCTCTAAATGAGTACTTAGACTGCTCCTGAAATCCCGCTACACCATTAACACACCTCATGAAGGGCTTGTTAATTAGCCGATAAGTTGAGTCAGGTGTGTTAGAGTAGGGAATGTTTTCCCTTAAGACAACTAGATGACTTGGCATAATAAACAACATAGTGCGTAAGTACCTTTGCCTCATGTCCTTTAAAGCTTATACTTATTTAGAACCCTGATTTTTCAAACTATTTGTTGTCCATTTCATAAAGTTTCAGCTTATTACTAAATTATATAAACTATATACTGTAATATAGTCATTAACTGGTGGGTCTGGACGTGGACTAGCAAAATATTTCAGCACACTGATTTAAGTACTTGAAGATGCTACTGAATGCGAGCTGATAAATTTATGGGGAAAATCAGCTCTATTTTTCTTTTTATTGACCTCTATTTTCTGCCACTTTTGTCATTTTGTCAAATTCCTACTGTACTAAGGTATAAACCCAAGGCGCCCAAGTAATATCCTTAAGACAACAACTCAATATTTGACAACACCAGTGAAACTACTGTGATACAATATAACATGATTTTGACTTTAATTCATATTTCAGCATTCGCTATTTTGTAATACTAACAATCGAGCAAAGCAGTCACCTTGCTAGGCTATTTGCAAATAAAAACAAACTTTATTACACACCATTTGTTGGCCCTTTTAGCCCAATAAGATAACTCTCCATTCTCACTTAACATATACTAAATAAGAAAGGTGAACACCAACACATGCTGTTTCAGAGATGATGCTGCATCTTTTCAAAGTGTTAAAAAAACACGCATGATTTTTCACAACGTAGCCATATTCGGCATACCTGAGCTCAGAGAAACCCAAAGAGCTCAAACGAATTTTGGTCTTTTAGATCCACATGGCTGAGGCATGGTCTGGATTTAAAGATTTGATCTTGGGAACCATGGTCTGGTTTTCTACACCAACATGTAAAATTAGAGTTTCTGCAGTAGTAGTTCTTATCCAATCACAGATATTTATAGATCATAAATGACCGAGCTGAGGGCAGTTCAAACTAGAGACTTGCTACAGGGCTAGAGTCTTTAGGTCAGAAAGACAAGATCTTGTCATGTAGTGAGAGTTGAGGTGGATGCAGGTGCAGTAAAATATAATATAAAATCAGTGCAGGAAACAAGCAGCAGTTGGGTGATCAGCAAAGAACTAGAACACGTTCAAAACCATGACGCAGCAGCACACAACAAAAACGCTCTGCAAAGTCAGGTGACAAAACACTGAACATCTGAGTGCTCAATGTGACATGTGACAAGGTAATGGGACATGAAGGGGCTGATAGGTAATGTGTTCATGCACCATGCCAATGTCACATTATTTTATAGATTGTTCCTTGTATTTACATTTCTGAACTGATTAGTGGATTGGTTTGGTTTAAAAATAAAATAAAGAATAGTCAATAACAGAAACAGAATGGTGATGATCAATGGAAGAGGAAGCATGCATTTATTGTCATGAACTGTAGTATGAAGCGACAATATTAAAAAAAAAACCACACAACCAGTTTTTATACAGCTACAAGAATGGGGAAAGCAAATCAATACCTGACGAAAGGTCCTGAGAGTTTAGGTTTTAAACATTCTCAGCATTAGATATGTCATACATCTGCTTTAGCTTTTCTCATAAGAACTCAGTGTGGCATGTGTTTGCATGTGTTGCTATTTGTTCCAGTGATCTGATCTCAGGTGGCTAATCAGCAGGGGTTCCATCATTATTTTCAAATAAGACATTGTGTTGAGGCATTTAGCTACAGTAATGTTTTATCTCCCAATACAAATGCAAGGAGAGAATTTATACATCAACCTTGCTGAAAATACTATCTCTATATGCCAAGTCATCAAATGCAATACTCGCAGGAGCTAGATGAAATGGGTGCTTTTCTAATAACTTAGAAAATTCCAGTTTAAAAGAGGAAGGCATCATTTTTCACAAGTAATGGTGCGTTCGCTTGCAGTCTGCTGTTATTGTTCCTGTTTGTAGTAGGCACATCATTCACCAGGACAAGCGACAAAGTTTCAAGCTTTCACACAGCTGATGTAGAAACACCATCCTACTGTGACACATGCTTGTTAAAAGATGCGTAATGATCAAATTAGGAAGCAGTTAATATGTATAGCAGTCATGAAACAAGATGATTTAGAACAGTTGCATGATATTCTCTCTAAATTGTGTGGCAATAATTGCTGTTTTTATTTCTTCATTTAGATCCCATGCGTAAAAAGTAATATAGTTCATTGAATAGTGAATTTAATCAAAACGTGGTGTTTCTGTGTTAGCTCTATGAGGGATTAATCAAAGTTTGTCTCATGTTAATGCGATTTGGATTTCATTTGACATTATCGATATGAAGAAAATATACAAACTCTCACTGTACATAAATCACTGTATGTTAATGCAGTTAAACCATAGAGTGAACTTTTATGCCAAAATATAATTAGAAGCTGCATGTAATAATTCTTCCCCGGTGCCTCACATTATCTAAACGAATAGGTTTAAAAGTCATTCCTGTACATATGTGTGCATCGCTTCTGCACAGTTTTGAAGGTCAGTCTACTGTATTTAACACACTTACCCATGGCAGTAGACCTCACTGGTGCCCTGGCTGTCCCTGGCATTCTGCATGTCTGCCATCGCTGGGACATGTCATTACTAGAATGATGGTGCGGGCCTGCTGAGTGCGGGCACAGTGGAGGTTGCAAACAGATGTCTTAGCAGATGTTTCATGCCTACTCCCTCTCTAGTAAAATCTCTCTGTCAGGTATTCAGAGAGAAAGAGAACCTAGCGTGCTCGTTGAAAGCCAAACGGCCGTCCAGGGACACATGAATTATTCAGCTCGCTGGAATATTGTCTTCATGTTTGTTTTGCATGACAATGAGAGTGAGTTTGAGCAATCGGCTTTCAGCGGCACGGGTCAAAGTGGTGTCATTTGATTATTCTTCACAAACCTTAGTGTGGATTAGATTGCATAATACCGTATAAATAAGTTAAAATATGATACTCTTGAGATGAGAGAGATATATCATTTTTTTCACACGGATTTCTTTTTCTAGGAAGACATTCTGTTGATATTAAACAAAATATAAGTGAAGTAAAGACCGGAATTGTAATAATCGAGCCACTTTCAGAGCATAAACGGCAGAAAACAAAAAAGACAGTGCCTTAATGTGCACAGCTGAATCATTTGAGATAAATTAGTATGTGTGGTGTATCCTAGGGACCAGGTGTTAATTTAACATTCATAATTTTACCATGACGATGACATGACCTTTCTACTCCGTACGATGATTTTGACGTATTTGCTTTAGAGCCATTACCACAATCCAGCTTCCCAACAGTTTTTAGACTGACTGAGTTATTACAGGTATTTAGTCATTAGTAGCAGTATTATTTACAGATATTAGTGAACCAGTATCAGGATGTATTTATTTATTTATTTATTGGACACTTTAAAGCACGTTTGTAATTTGCTTTTCCAAGTGGTGTAAATGTAAAATGGACAGTACTGGGTGAGGGTTAGTTAGTTAGTTAGTTAGTTAGTTTATATATATATATATATATATATATATATATATAGTCATGCTTGCCTGCTGGGGAAGAAGAAATTGATAGTTCCGCCAAAGCAATCAAATAATTCATACCAATACCAACTAACAATCAAAATAAAAGTAAATAAGTACATATATTTTATGCATTGTATTATAGAGTTAAATAACAGTTACATACTGTACCTACATAAGTCCTTCATGACAGCTGACTGAATGCTACAAAAAAGTACAAAAAAAAACTTTTTTTTGCCACAGACAGCAGCTCTGGGATCTCAAGTCAACATAAAACCTGAGTCAGATGATCTAGATTTCTGTTGACCTATGATAATTTTTTTTTTAGGATACTCTTACTGCTGCATAGTGAATCGTGAACAAAGCACAGTGAATTAGGAAGCGTTTCTGCTGACGAGCAGTTTGTGAGGAAGAGTTATGACACTAATGACAGTCTAACCTTGCATACTTTACCTGGCCCCTGATACAATATGAGGATTAAAATCTTATCAGCGTAGTATAACAGTTATACAGTATGTTTAGTATATATGAGTGATTATCATTATGTTGAACTACTGAGATCTATAAAGAAATCACTTTGAGCATTTTCCTTGACGACTTCACAAAATGACAGTTATCGATCTCTTTTATTTGTTATTAGGTAGATCTCGCATACCAGTTACATCAAGCTATTTAATGTTGACAAATATCTTTAACCTGTACGACCCTCTGCCTATTTTAGAGCCTCTTGCATGAAACACATTAGGAATATTTGAAAAATTCTGGTACTTAGAATAAATATATACCGTATATTACATGTTACAACAAAACCAGAATGGTTGTGTTTGTATTGTGTAATGGCCAATCTTTGGTTGCTTTTGGTATGGTGTTCGAATTGTGTTTTGTTTAGGTGGAAATGGTGTTGGTGGTAGCTGAGCTTCTTCCTGTACTTCTGGAATTTATCAATTCTGTGGGGCTAAGAAAGTGACAATGTTGCATGTTAATATGACAGAAGCTATGTCAGTCAAATCAGTTTAATCAGCATAGTGCATGATTACATGATTATTAGAATTTGACCTCGGCCTGGAAAATGCATAAACATTTTAGCAAAAAAAAAAAGTTATTTAATTGAGGTATTATATCTTCTTGACTTTAAATCTGAGCAAAGCACACACAATTACCAACAGCAATGTTTATAAATGTTTCTAAACATTAACATCGCTTTAACTTGCTTGTGGTCAGGTAACAAGAGCAGAGCCGGGTGCAAGTGCAGTTTGTGGATGTTTAATGAGATCAGGGCAGACAAATCCAGAACGTGAGACAGGATCAAAGTCAAACACAGGCCTGGGTCCGGCGTTCAACAAACAGAGCAAATTAGGCCAACACAAACATGTGAATCAAGAGACGGTCAAATGGTCCAAAAACCAGTATAGCATTCAAGGCTTGGTAAAATCAGATGCATAGGACAATCTGAGCATTACTTTGCAAAGTCATTGTAAATGAAAGCCTGTGTTGTAAAGCGTGTGTTCCCACGGAAATTCGGCCTCAGTTCGCTTCACACGTGTTTAAATGTTTAAGATGTTTTAAAGTAGGATTCCATGAATGTCATAATGCTATCATTCATTTATTAAGACAAATAACAAGATTGGTCTCATGATGCACTATTCAAAGTGCAACCTAGGTTCTGTATTGGTTATAATGTTCTGAACACTATTTATCATGTGTTGTATAAATACCGCTTACTAGGAACTGCTATAAACGTCATGCATTATCATAAGTGATTGTGTGCATAATGGCTTCTAAATGTATTGCAGCACGATAGGAATGTGTTCATATTTCATTATAACTCTGAGGTCTGTAGAAAGTGTTATGAATGTGAATGTAGGCATCTGTACTTCTAAGAATCCTGGCTGCCAAATATTCCAAACAGATTAATTTATAACTAGTGCTATCTCAAAACTCCACAGCCCTTGTGTTCCCCATGTTTTTTCTGTCTGATATGAGCTGCCATACCTACAGAAATGATCCATAAAACACAGGAGTTTTATTCTCCATGCCTGCTTTTCCAATAGTAAAGCAACAGTAACGGTCGAGAGTTATTTCCGACATTATCTTCTCACAAACTGGCGACCCATGAGAGAAACACGACAAATCAAAAGGTGGAAAGGGTACAGTATCTGCATCAATACCATTATCTAGATCTAAAAGAACATAGTTGTTTTCAATTATTATAGATAAAGCTTTCCTCCTTCCGGTTGCCAAATGAGTCAGTAACCAATATGAAATGCTTCCTGCAATCATATTTTATTAGGCTGTGATTCAGTTTATAACTGTATATGATACATGGGTCAAATTTACATGCAGTCTGTAAAGGTTTTACGTGTTTTGTTTTCACATGCAGTGGGCCTTACACACAGAGCATAATGTGCAAGATTTTTTCACAATATCGCCTCATTTTTTACTTATAATTTCTTCCCCTTGTATATAAGGTTTTTACGAATGATTAATTTATACTAACTTAGTTTTTTCTTGATTGATTCCTGTATTATCATATTTTATTTTTTTACATGTAACTTACACACTTTTTACACATGGTATGTTTTTCACGTGATTTTTTTCCCTCACCCAATTTTTTATTACTTTTTTGTGTAAAAAAATTATTAAATAAACAAATTCAAGTAAAATGCATTTTTCTGTACGTATGTGTTTTTCAAACATGACAGAGGCATTATCTTATTTTTTATATGCCATTCAAAGATTTTGTGTACTTTTATGTGGCTATTTTTACATTTTATTTATATAATATAATTTATAATTTTCTACATGTGATTTATATATATATATAAAGTAATTATTTTTAACACCAGATATTTTCAAATAATTCAGGTAGTTTTAACTACAATGTATTTCTTTCACATGTCATTTACACATTTATTTAGCATTTACACATAATTCAGTGTGTTTTTTATACATTGTTTGTTTTTACATGGCTTTTGCACAGGGGTTCTTGCATACACAGTCATTTATTTTCCCCCTTGACCACCCCTCACCCCCACCTAATTCATTTATTCTCACATGCTAATTTTTCACATCTATGGCATGTTCATATGAAAAATTTCACACCACACTCTTCAAAAGCTTATCACATTATAAAATGTATGCGTTTTTTCCATTACGATAACCTTTCAGGCATTTCTGCATATTGTCTCCTCGCCATCTTTATCTAACTGAGGAAGAGATGATGTGAAATACATGAACTTTTTTTTTAAATGACTTTTACATGTTAATTTTGAGTTGACAGGTGGGTCTTTTCACTCAAAGAATTGTTTCCCCTGGGTAATTTGGCAAACTTGTTAAAGTCGCAAGGAGGCTTTGAATAGAAATGTAATCATTTGCATATTTATTTAAATAAACCGCAGTTAAGGGACCTGTACTGAAGTCTTTAATGAACAAATGGTCGTCACTATTGTCCGAGAACAGTTGTTCTCTATACCAGCCATCTTTCTTCGGAGGTTCTCCCCTCTCTCTCTCTCTCTCTCTCTCTCTCTCTCTCTCTCTCTCTCTCTCTCTCTCTCTCTCGCTCGCTCTGTTTATTTCTCTCTAGTCTTGACACAAGTCAAACTCAGTACATGTATGCAAATAATAAATTCATCATTACAGCCAAACATCTACTGGCTTATTTAGGGTGATGTTTGAAGGTTATTTGTAACACAGAATAAGTTTGGCGACATATCATCTCTGCTTTTTGTCCTGGTTATGCCAGAATCAGCGCTGAACTCCAGCAGACCCAACACGTCACATGTCCTAACAACTTACACCTGTTCTGTGTTACTAGTAATAAGAGCACTCTTATTTAGGTTCTTTGTTTGTGTGTTTCCTTGCCAACTGTTGTTGTTTGTTGTGTACTGTATGTGTCACTGCCTTGCTCATAGTCACTGCTTTCTGTCTTGTCCGTTGTTTGTTTTGCACCTTGTCACATAAAAATCTGCACTTGCATCACCTTGGTCTCCATTATGTAGCACCTTTAAATGATCAGGCATCATTAGTAGCTCATCCAGTTGATGGGTATAACACATTCATGAACATTGTAAAGGCAATCCACACAGAATGATTTCCCTACACTGCTGGAGCTATTTGATTATCTGGTGCTGATGATGATTCTAACTGTAGCAGTAGTGTTTAACAGCAAGCCACTGCGCTTTGGAAGCATCATTTTGAACAATGCATGAAAATTGCTGTCATGTGATGTGACATTTCCACTAACAAACATGCAAATAAACCTAAGGGCGTACTACAGAGGTGAGACATGGTGTAAACAGCATTATGGAAATCTTCCTGCTTTCTCCAGCCCTGTGTTTGCGTTTGTATCATGCTGCTACTGAAGTAGAAATGGTCTTCAAGGCGTTAAAATTACACCGACTCTCATCATATTTGCATTGTCGTTTCCCTAGTAACAACATCACTGTTTGCATAGCATGACATTTACTGCTATGAATTATATGAATTTGTTCAAAATGGGTAAACACCAAAACAAGTGTATTATAGATTCATTGAGATCTGCTTTGACTGAAGTGGTTGATCACTGAATAAATATATATGCTGAAGCACTGTGTAAACAAAATACAGTTGGCTGCTTAATGTATGTTAGATAGGAGGACATGTGGAACATCATTCTGTGGCACTAGGTTGTCATAAAGTTTCTTAAATTTATCCTGGTCAAGGTTTCAGTGGATCAAAATGCTGTCCTGGGAACATCAGGCACATGGCAGATGAATTCAACCCAGATGGGACATCAATCTTTGGTACAGTAGGACTCCAAGAATGCAAACACACGTACACACACAGACTTATTCACAACTTTGAGCAATTTAGTACAGCAAAACTACCTAGCTGCATGTTTTAGACAGTAACCAGAGCAAAACCTAAACATTTAAGGTGTACTTTCAAGTACATTAAGCTTATGTTTCTGTAAGAATGATACTACAAGTTTGGAACACTTGAATCTTTCCCCTATTCCTCATTGCAGAACATGTTAAAACTGCAGTCAAGTCTTTTCTAAGTCTGATCTGAGTTCAAGTCAAGGGCATCTGGATACCTGCTAGCCTGTGTTTTAGTATCGCTCTATTGAAAAGTATTTCTTATGGATTATCACTGTTTTCTAGCCTAACAGTCCTACCTTAGTCCTTAATGCTGAAACTCTTCCTCACAGCACAACCTGCCACTACCAGATTTCACCATAGTGGTTTTTGGTAATGTTTCCCAGATCTGCGGCCTCTGTGGTGGTCTATGGACAATTACTGTATGTCTCATGGCATGTGGCTTGTATTTTTGGGCGTTTTATTTCCGGTTGGTTTTCCAAATCATACCTATATAAAGTAAATTTACTAATGGTGAAATATAATCAGGCAGTCTCTAGATGGTAGATGAAGAATCGCTATATAGGTTCAATGTAGATGGCTTCTTTTATTAATTATTTTTTACAAATCTCTGAAAAATCTGGATATGTTGTTCTCTTCAATCTGAACATGTGTTTGTTTTTTTTTCCATCTAAATTTTTTATAGAATTAATCTACGTATGTAACATCATGAGAAAATCCTCAGTATAAGCTTAAATGAACATAGATTGTTATAGCAGTTCTGGTATCTTATTCTGCATTTGATGTGGGTAATAGCAACAGTAGCCCTATAAGGCCATGGCTCATTACTCCGACTCTAAAAAGGTCACAACAATTCTCAGCTTGACATGGCTCAATCTGTACCACGATACCCACCATTATTTAGGAGCCCTTGCTGTTTAGCACATTGACTGTATTAGACATCCTACTCTCCAGTGTCCATATGTTGTCCCTCATTGCACAGAAAACTGCAACAGATTAGAATGCACAGGGAAATAGCACCAGCTGCCAATTCAAGTCCCGCAAATAAAGCAGGGGATATTCGTCTGTGCTCATCTTTTTCTACTTTTGACCTGGAAAAGTGGATATAATACACCAAAAAAGGTAGTTATAAGGTACATAATTGGACTGTTATTACCTTTTAAAATAAACTTTAAAGGCACGCTTTAAATGCACCTTTCTATTAAAATGATACATTCTTAAGGAACAAAATGTGTACCTTTCGATTGTACCACCGCAGCATCACTTGACATAGAGAAGGAGGTCAGTTACTAGGCAACGTCTTAACAGGAAACTCTTATTACTTAAGATTTTCCAGATTGACAGAATCAGTGCAGCTAAATCACTGGAAAGCCATAGACCTAACATTAATACAATAATTTACATGTTAACTGCATTGTTAATTCCCAAATACCTGCAACGTCCTGTGTGGAAACTGTTACGGTTTTGTTATTCACTGGACACATTCTGCCCAAAATAATCTTAAACCCGAGCGACATCATTATCAACCTCCACATAATATGGTGCTGTCTGATCACCTCTACAGTATGATTGCACTACATTAAAATTTTTGTTACTTAATAAAAATAATTGATATTTAAATACATTGAAATGTTTTAGATTGTACAGTAGCTTCTCTCTGTTACCATATGAGTGAATATTCATGTTAAAATTTGAAAGTTGAGAGGTCCATTGATCTGAAGTTTCTGCCAAGTATCTAGATGAGCGACATGTAATTTGAAATTCAATCTCTGATCGTTGTTGACAGACATGACATGGTTTGACAGACTATGCCTCATGGATATTAGAATGTCAGTGTGCAACAATCCTACTAAAAAACTACAAAAAAAAACTTTAATTAAGGGAAACATGAAAATATTTTGCCAAAATTATACGGAAATGTTTCTGGCTTTTCTAGCCTTGGCTTTCTGCCTGTAAAGCTTACACTGGTAAATGCAGTCATGCTGTCAAGGATGTCTAACCCTTGTTTACATGTCTCACAATTTGCTACAATTTCGCATAATTGTACACTATAGCGAATCTAACAAGATAGCGACTGTCAAAATGTTAATGATACTCCTACAATTTCAGATAATAAGAAAAGATAGCAGTGTTACATGTTCAGTATGATGTGAAAATATATTTTAAATGTGTAAACGACCTACTAAAAGGCTTTTAATGAGAAGATATGTTGGCCAATAGTACAGAACCCAGCAACATTACTGGGAACAGGTGTTATTTGAGTGAAGAATTGGTGATAAGTTTTGTGTTTACATACCGTGATAAGACCGAGACTGATGCAGATAATAATGATAATCAAAGGGACAACACATTTCTTAAAGGGATTGGGTGCATATTGGCCTGAGATACAGCTCAGGTTTAAAGATTTTCGGGACAGAAACTGTCCTCTTAAATAACGGAACCTAAACAGGGTTTTTCAGGTGTTTAATTAACAATGCAGCTGACATCTAAATTCCTTGTTTAACTGTTAAGCTTATTACTTTCTGTGATTTAGCCGCACTCATGCTGGCAACCTGGAAGATAGTATGAAAAATTCCCTGTTAAGATGTTGCCTAGTAACTGACTTCCTTCTCATGCTCAAGTGATGCTCTGATAGTGCCATCAAAGGTACACATTTTGTACCTCAACTATGTATACTTTAGATAGAAATGTGCATGTGGTGTGTACTTTTAAAGCTTACCATGATATATCAATTTTATTCAATTATTTCTAGCTTTAATTATGTTGTGGGTACTATAACCATGTTTCAAGATCACAGACATATACTGAAGGTCCAAAGGTAAAGGGTCGGCTTTTGTATATTATTTAGTAGTGTATAGGTTTATGCTAGGCGAATATAAGTAAAATAAAGTGGAGGGGGTGGGTGGAGATTTTTTAACATGGATAAGTGTGTTCTTAGGCATGACATAAAGGAGAGTATAACACAAGTTAGTAATAACCTAAACAATATAACATTTCTTGTGATGTTGGTTTTTAAACAACATAATGGATAAAGCATTTGGTATTTTATGCACGGAACAATATCTTAAGGCAAAGCATTTGCATTTTTATTGGTTTAAACTGCCACATTAATACAGAAATCGTTTATTGTGATGCGGTCACAATCGTGCATATACAGTATTCAGCATTTTACATTAGAAATGAACACGACTTTAGTTTACAAGCTATACTTTTAATATAATGCTACTTGAATGTGGATGCACTCGAATTAAACAAATATACTGTGACAGTGTTCAAAGAGTAAAACTTCTTTTAACAGCCCGAGTATAAATATACTGTATCTTGTTCGGTTTATTGACATGTTAAAAGTGCTTTAATTCAATAATTTAATTCCGTTGGTGCATCCTAAATAATATAGTAATATACATATAGTTTGTGTAGTATGTGCATACTGAAAAGAAAAGAAGTACAATTCAAGTACCAGGATGATGTACTTATTCAACTAAAAAAATAAATGTGGAATGTTGGACGTGTCATGCCGTCAACGCTCGCAATATCAGCTAAGGCATGGGAATATCAGAGAAAGAAATTTTAAATAGCTGGCGACACTCGACTGGAAGAGAGATAACAAATATCTTTGAAGTTAATCCATGTTGTGATATTTATTTTTCAACAAGAATAAATGAAAAATTCACTGAATTCTTCTAAAGCCAGTGCCATCACTTCATGCACGTTTGATGTAATTTGCCATTGACTGGGAAACAGATTTATGCTTCATATTAGTAAAAAAAAACATTACTGTTCCATTTTAGTCGATATTCTTCACATACATAATTCATATACAGTACTAGACAGTAGAGTACTGTACATGGAGCATAGTGTAAGTGCAAATGTCTTTGGGACACAGCTTGTGTCTCTGTTTTGTTCCTTTGGGCCTTTTGCATGGCAGATTTAGATGATAAAGTGTAAGATGGTTTGTACTTGGTCTGCAGTTTATGTTCAATGTTACATACCTGCTATATATCCAAGTGCTTTTCTCTCAAGTCACAGTCTGCTCTCTTCTTTGGCATACCTACTCACAATCCCACAGCCCCTGCCATATTTTCCATCAGACATGGCAAAACGGGAATAATTCTTCCTGTAAAGAATTTACTGTCCTGTGATCCCTTTGGTATTGAATCCATTCATCTTTTAGCATGGGAATGCAGTGGAGGTTAGCATGAGGATTTACACATATCTCTGACAACCAAGTGCTGATGTAGAAACTGGTGTGTGTGTGCGTGTGTCTGTGTGTGTGGACTTGGCAGGTATGAATACTAAGCATGGCTCTATGTTTGATACAGATTAATGCAACCTTAAAGTTTAAACAACACTGTGGAAGTGTTACATCCCTGCACTTTAAAGCCTCACGTTACCTTTAGCTTTAGTGTGAGATTGACGGTCGCAGAAAACTACACAAACTACTGCAATTGCTGTAGACTTAAAGGATGGCTGACCATGTTGGTCTGTTCTGCGGTGCTTCCATACCTCACTAATTAATCACCTTAATTGTGTGCATTTATCGATTTTTCACCTGAGTCAGCCTTTGTGTAGCACAACTATAACAAAAAGAGAAACCAGTGGTCAGCACTCAAGAAGTGTTTCGATGAATTGACCACAAAACTAGTGGGATCTCAGGAGAAATAGCACACTTATTGCTTGTTTCTTTGTAATTTGCTTACACCATCCACTGCAGCGGAGTCTGAACAGGATGCAGAAATAATCCTGCAAACAACATGACATTGTGCTTGTTTTGGCAGCCAGTTTGGCAAGATTAAAAATAGAAAATGTACTAAGAAGACTGCGTACTGATTCATAAATAACTACTGAGTGTACTCCTATGATTGAAACCAGCAATGTTTCCTGCTTTTCTATTGCTCGGAACCTAATTTCCGCACTTGGTGTCTCATTTGAAGGAGACAGCCACATGATGCCTGTGTTTTTTATATGCCTCCTTCCAGTGACTATATGGCGACAGAGCGTGCCATTAAGCCATCATTAAAATCCAATCATCATTAAATAAGCATTTGCTATTTCCCAGGTCTGTTGCAACTTCAAAGCTCAAGCCTAAAAACATAATAAAGAGCAATTAAAAAACAATGGAATGTTAAAGATCCTTGATGCCTCAGCAAGTGTCCTGGACATCAGGGCCAATTTTACATCTTGTCCATCTGCAGATGATTAAAATATACTGTGTATGCCATTAATTGATGAAAAACGTAGTACACTGGCAGCATTGGCCACTGCAATGTATATCAGACATTTTCAATTATACACAATCACTGAATTCAGCAGAAGAGACCGGAATGCACGTAATTCCTAATGAAATGGTTTGAACCCGTGTTCCTAAAGCCGATGGCTTCACATCTATTGCTCTTTAATATAATAGCCATATTGTCACCCAAATTTGATTGATAATGCTATATACAAAACAGAACATGTATTTCTTTATATATTCTATCATGTCTCTTTTCTTTTCTCACGTCTCCTAATTTTACAGGACATCATGCTACTCTGTGCATGTGTTCTGTTGCCAGCAGTAACGCTCATCTCCTGCCCATGGTTAAACTTCCGACTGCTGCACTGCACGCACACATTTTGATGATAGAGACCTTGTGAGCCCAATGGGACTCATTCTGTTCATGGAGCTGTTCATTATCTCCATTCCCACTGACTGCTGTCCTCGCAGTTTACACCGTGTGCTCCGTGTAGACAGATCAGTCGTCGTCAGTCTAAGAGAATGAGCTGCTGTCATAGATAGAGGATGCAGTCTCCTAAGACACCATTCTCTATTCACATCTCTGTGCATCGTAGGTCTGTCTCTTCTTTATGTCCCTTTATTTCCATGATGGCCGTCTTGAGCACCTCCAGACTAATATTCAGCAACCAGACCTATTAATTTTAATGCTTAGTCCTTTGGACTCACTTTGATCACTCTCACAACAGCAATGTATTCCTCCCCTTCTTCTCTTCACAGTGTGCCGATGTGAGCTGTTTTTTTTTTTTTTGTATTCATCGTGCCGACTGGCCATTATGTGACAGAGGAGGGTGGGCCTGAGCAGGCTTGCGGGTCTAAATTGCGCTTATGTGACACTCGGGTAATAAGGCTAATGTGAGGTCCGCGCTTGGCGCTCAGTTCCTGTCTCTGTTTAACCCAGGAAGCACAAATTAGTGCAGCAAGCCCTTTTTCCCTTTTCACTAATGCCTATTAGTCACCTTTCTATTCATAAAGAGATTGCAGTCAGTGTCCAAAATGGCACTATAATTAAAGAAGCATAGAAGCAGGAATTTTTAGGTGTTTATGCATGCTTCACTCTAAATAGTTCCTATTATAGCCTGTGCCAATTTGCCCATTAGCTTTAATTTCTAGTTTTCAGTAAGTTCAGCAAGCCCACATGGACTAATTATGGCTTCTTCTGTGCATCTATTGTGCACATCTCTGATAGGGCCAAAAGCTGTGACGGGTTCTGTGTGAGTAAACGTTTAACAGTGATTCATCCAAATGCATTATACTGTCCATGTGATGTCTTGTTCAGGCCATCTCCTTTGCATTTCAAAGAGATGAAAGCTTTGATGGACTGTCAGAAAGCTTTTGAATAAGCAATTACCAGTGAATCCTTCAATTCAATATGGAAACTTAAGTAATTATCAAAAAAAAGGCTTGAGCATGTTTCTGTGAATTATTTAGTCTGGACTCATAGACATCAAGTGCATGTTATTAGAAATGTGAGAAGTGATCTTAACTAACACCAGCTTCCTTCTGTGTGAGGATTTCTACAGGATCTTTTAGTATTATCTCATATGTCAATGGAATAAATGAACAAAATGAAGGTTTTTTTTTGTGGACTAGTAATTCTTACTTTCTGCCATAGCTGTCTCTGTGTTAGAAAAGTGCCAAGATTGCGAATCATTTTTTGTTGTATTTTTGTATTTTGTTTGTATTTTTTTTATTGTTGTTATATTTAGCTAGCCTCATAAGAATAATTTGACTGATTATTTTTGCCAAGTCTCAGTCAAAAGGCAGTCAAAAACAGAAACAAAACAGATTTTTCCTTCAGTGTTTTAAATGATTACAAACATTGTAAATGAGTAACAATAAGTGGCAGCTCAGTGGTTTAAATAATGGAATACTGATTGTAAGGTTGTGAGTTCCAATCCCAGGACCACTGAGATGCTAGGAATGGGTTCCTTAGAAAGGACCTTAACATTCAACCACTAATTTATTTTAAAATTGTAAGTTGCTCTGGATAAGGGCATCAGCCAAATGCCCAAAATGTCATACTGAATCTTTAAAAAAATGTGAATACATATTTTGATAAAAAAAAATTCTGGCTGCAACAATCACAAAACACCAAAATCCAGGAGGAACTGAAAATTGAGAAAGGAAATTAGAAAATTGAAAAATATGTGCATAATGAATGATAAATAAATGAACAAACTAATAAATATATGGCTAGGATCTGTACAATATTTGAAATGCAAGTTCTATTTATTTAACTTTTTTTGGGGGGATGCATAAACTTTCAGATTAATATATAGGTTATTCAGCTAAACATTTTTTTTCCCCATCCCTATTTTTTTTTTTTACTGTTCCTCGTTCCTAAAAAAAATCTAATAAATTCTATGCAGACATCACCAAGAGTTTTCATCCCTCATACTCTTTCTGCCCTATCAGCCACCAAAACACTAGACAATCATGGGCCTCTGTGAGCTCATGTATGTAGAAGAGGGTTGATGGCACTAAAGATCTATTTGCTGCCTTTATGTGACACAGAGGAAACATACTGTATGATACTGGAGAGTTATTTGCTGCATAAATGCATTATAAAAATCATTGTTACACGAGGGTCTTTCTGTCCTATTACAGAGGACATTCACATTAAAGTGCATTTAGAATGTTAAAAACGGTTGAATCTCCTCTATGGTTTTGCAGTGCAGCAAGTAATAGGTTTTTTTTTTGTGTGTGTGTGTGTGTGTGTGTGTGTGTGTGTGTGTGTGTGTGTGTGTGTGTGTGTGTGTGTGTGTGCTACAGGTACTTCTTTTGTACTTCTACAGGTTTGCATTGTGAAACTGTTTTTTTTTTTTAACCCACTGTACATTGTATCGCGACCTTTTTTCTAGCGCAAACAGACACAGATTCTAGAGAAATATAGCAGAAATATGTGCTTCTCTATCAGAGCCCAGAAGAATCATGGCCTTAAGCCCTTTAGTAACGTTCAGGTGTCCTCCATGACTGCAAGCTAATGAAAGGCTTATCACGTCCCTCGCTGTTCCTATCGATTAAAGCAATTCTCAATTTACCTCACAGCCTGGGGAAGCTGCTTTCATCGTTCTGACCTACTCACACACAAGCTGTCCTTTTGCGGTATTATTTTATTTTCTCGTCATCAACCTGTCAAAAGCTTACTTGCATTACTGCATGAAAATAAAATGGGAACGAATAGATATTGGACTAGTGCTTTCATCTTGAAATATTATGCATTCTTTTCATTTTGTAGCTTGGAAACCTATTAACAAATGATCTTACCTAAAGTCTGTTTTATTGCAGTGTTTGTAAAGCATTAAAGTCGATAGTGTCATGTGAGGCTTTGAAACAAATCCAAGGGTACCTGCTTTCAAAAGCAAGCAGGAATAGAGTGAGTTAAAGAGAGCCAAAAAAAAAAAAAATACAAAAGAGACACGTTGGAATAAGCCAAGCACAATACTAATGTGGACTAATGATCAATATGGCACCAGGTTCAGAATTAATTTTGCATTCATTGCATCGTTATGATTGATTTAAAAGCATATTACCTAACGTTATTAGCACAGTTACTGAAATTTACCCCCCACGTTGGCATTAATAAACATTATTCCTTAGCGCTTTTTAAATGATCAGTTTTGATTATGTTGATCCATATTGCACAACAAGAAAAATTGGCCAGTTACTCCAGATTCCTGCATGTCACTGGATTATAATATGATACTTGTTATGCATGTGTATGGAAGACACTTCAAAAACAAAAAAGAAAATGTGTGTAATTGCTGATATGTCACATCACTGTCAGCTACGAAGAGCAACCACAGCAGCTTACAAAAATGAACTATATTCCCCACAACACACACACATTTCTCCATTCACAGTTTCCCTCTTGCTGATTAAACAAACTTGTGTTCAATCAGAGACACATACACACAGACTCATTCAACTCACTGAGAAGTACAGTATTTGTTCTCTTTACATTCTCGTCCTAACATTACCAAGCCTTTTTTCATATTTCTGAATTCATTGTTTTGACCAGAGGGTTTACCTTTCGATTACCCCTGCTGATGCCCTGTGGTATTCTGTTTGCTCATCAACTGACCATTGTCAGATTTTGCCTAATGTTATGGACTGTTTGCCTTTTTTTTTTTTTTTTTTCCCATTAAAGCTCCTTTACATGCATGTGCATCCACTGCAATGAGTTTTTATGACAATATGGTGAATTTGTGAGGAGATGTTTATTTAGCATTTATGGAAGCACACTCCAGTGATGGTGCTTTGAAACAGTCATTGCTGTAGGTTGTCTTTTACAGGAAAAACTTGTAAGCAGAGGGATTTCTAATATCTCAGTAAAAAGGCAGCATGTGTTTCTTGTCTTAAAAAGAAAACAGAGAGGCTGTCAAGTGGATGGGCATTTCTAGCTGCTATAACATAAGTGATACCAGGAAATAATTTGTTTCAGGGATTTTTAATATATGGAATATATGATATATATTAATATGTACAGTATGTAAAGGATAAAAAGTACACTTCATTAAGTATTAAAAATTTGAATAGTCATACTCTAACAGGAATAGCACACTAACCTGTTAATTATGTAAGGAAGAAAATACAATGGAGGAAAACACATGCTGAATGTGAATACTAAATGTTAACTAAACATTAAACAACAGGTTATGGCTGAAATATTTTCATACTGATCTAAGATGGTACTAATCTAAGATGGTGCATAACATTCAAATACTCGGATCGACGTAGTCAATGTGCAAAAATCATAAAATAAGCTAAATAGTAAGTATAGTATTTACATCAGAGATGGGAACTTGAGTTTGGGACTTACTACCTTAATCCATTAAAAGTATTACTAAAAGTAATAGGCATATATGAAAACCTTATTTTCGGACCCTTTTTGCGTGTGTTTTAATCCATTGTGATAGCTACAGTATGTGTCACGAACTTTGCGCTGAATTCTGTGAGAGAGCTGTAATTTTGCAGTGAGCTAGCCTGATAGTTTGCAAATGACAATGAACTTCTGTAATTCCTTTACTTCACTGAGGCGATTGTGTTGGGATTGAGTAAGACAGAACCAGTCAGTGCATAATTCACCATATTTTAAAGATTTAAAGTTTTATATATTGAGATTATTGTACTAATTCAGTTTTGTGACAGTCAGAAGGAACAACTGGAACGACTATAGAGGTCTCTTTCCTTCATCTCATTAAATACTGATCAGTCTGGTGCCCAGATAATCACATAGCGAGTCAAATTCTTAGAGTTCCATTTCAAGTAGTGAGGCAAGCCGCGTGCCTCGTGGCTTGAAACGATCATGGAGGCCTCGGACTCTGTGGGTGTCCAACCTCTTAGATTGCGATGCCATATTGAAAAAATAATTACAAATAGTTATAAAAAACACTTCCTTTCAATTTGCATTCATACAGCACAGGCCAGTTCAGTCTTCAAGCACTCTGCATTTCTAAGACTACAGACATTTTTAATGAGTGTAAAGTTTGTTTGCAAACATCTTGAATGACAGCTTAGTGGTGGTACAGTACATATGGCAGTGCTATATGTCTGTCATGCTCAGATAGGCTAGCTTGTGAACTACTTTATATGTATATGTGTAGTGCAGGGTCGTGTGAGATATTAAAGATTAGTTTGTCTGATTTTGTTATAATAAGGGTTTGTTACCCACCATTTAAATTAAGTTTCAAATTCTTCCACACCAACCTAGGCAAACTATGCCTTCTGGAGCTTGCTTTGTGAACAGGGTCATTGTCATGCTGGACCAGATCCTCGTCTCGTGATGAATGTAAATAATAATTTTACAATTTTATAATCATTTGCTTCCAACATTGTGGGTAAGACCCATATATGAATGTTCTGGTTAAGTGTACACATACCTTTGGCCATATAATGCATGTCTTCACTTCACTCTTTTTCTTCACTTCACAGAAATTTAAAACATTGGGAACCTGACACTTTCAGCAGAAGCCAAGTCAGCTGAAGTCAGCAAAGTCAGCTGAATATCTACTGAAATTCTCAAATGTCACAATAAACCAATTAATATACAGCTAGAAGGAGCTTAAATAATCAAATCTTACTTACACTGTTACTTATCCTATAAATACGCACTGGTTCTACATTATTTAAGCAGCTTAGAAGTGCAAATTCTCTTTCCTAAGACTAAGGGATGCATCAGTAATTAGCTAAGGCCCAATAACACTGTTTTACCTGTGAAATGTATTTCACTGTGTCTGATGCCTTGTGATAGACTGGTGTCTCTCCAGAGGAAATTCTTATGTTGCCTCTACAGTACTTTGCCACATGGTGCAATACAACATTAAATGTCATTGTCAGTTTGTTACTGTAAGTAGTGGACAGTACAAGATATAATGTGTGTGAGGCAAGAGAAACATCCAAGATTGGTTTAATGGCTGAATAAACATGTACATTGGCACCATTGCCAACATTTCTATCATTTTCTGAAGATATACATTAATATAATCTCATCAGCTTCAGTCATTTTGGCTATTACCTTGTAATACAAGGGAAGCCTGATAGCAAATGAGTAATGAACACTTACCACTTTGTTTTTAATACTGTACATCCATAATTCGATTTTAAAGAAAAAGTTAAAGCTGGGACAATTAGCTACTTTACGTTTTGGAATTTGCAGATGCCCTTATCCAGAGCAACTTATATTTTTATCGTTATACAACTGAGCAATTGTGGTTAAAAGCCTGGCTCAGGGGCCCATCGGCAGCGTGGTGGACCTGGGATTCAAACTCACAACCACTAGCATGTCCCATAGTCCCAAAAAGTGACACACTTCTTTCATTCAAACCAAAGACCAGAAAGCTTACAGTTCTGCCATTTCTCTATCATTTTTGTTTTGACGAGAATGTTTGCTCAATCTATTTAGTTTTGGTTCATCTATTTTGTATACTATATTGTGTACACACTTGATGTGACAGCAATTGGATGTAAGAGCGACACAGGCTTAATGTTGTAAAGCCCCAGTGGACGTTTCTCCATGATCATTTGATGCAAGTTTCAATAGGGTCGATCATAAAAATGACCCATAGAATTATTTTTGCAAATAAGATAATGTTAATGGCTTAAATTATAACCTTAATTGTATTTTTTAAGAGTGAGAAGGAAGGCTTAAGCAAATGCATAACCACGGAGTCCATGATGGATCTGAATCTGATGGATCATGGAGTACTGATATAACAGTCTAGGGTGCTGTGAAATATGTAATGTGATTATGAATGGCTTGAGTAGGATTCCTATTGTATATAATGGCTGCAAAGAAACAGCATTTGTTTGTTACAACAAAAGCTACAAAAGGGTCATACCATTAGGCTTCAGTGACTTGTGAGGTATGCTAGCAATTTCTCTATATATCAAAAGAATTAGTTAGCTAAATTTTCAATTCAATTCAATTCAAGTTTATTTGTATAGCGCTTTTTACAATAGACATTGTCTCAAAGCAGCTTTACAGAACATAAACATAGAGCAGAAGGTAAACATAATTAATGATAAAGGAAATAACGAATAATAAAATAAATAAGAATTAACAGAATAAAAATTCTAGATTATTATTATTAGATTATTATTAGATGTATATTTTTAGATGTAAATTTTAGTTTTAGTTAAGGTTAGCTACTGACAAACTGAAGAAATGACTTCAAATTCTGTGGTAACTGTAAGATATTTATGCTAAGATTTTTTGTTTGTTTGGTTGTTTTTTTGTTTGTTTGTTTTAACTTAACCTGATCATTCTTGCATGACATACGCTCACTGTTGGTACGTATGCTGACAGTCCTTTTTTGAACAATGATGAAATGAGTTTTAAAATTTTCCATGGATAATCTTATCCAAAGGTGGTTAATGAGGTGGCCAAGCTTCATGCTATGATACTTCACAAGGCCTTAGTTACACCCATACCCCTTCAAGCCCATTTATTTTTACCAACTCTTATAGTTGTTGTAATGCATCACTAGGTTGCTGGATGTTAAAGTTAAATAAAGTTAAAGTTAAATAAAGATAAAAACAAACCCTGGTAATATAGTGCAAGAGATTAAGAAGTTGACTGTCATGGTATACTCTGTGTGTGTGTGTGTGTGTGTGTGTGTGTGTGTGTGTGTGTGTGTGTGTGTGTGTGTGTGTGTGTGCCTGCGTGCGTGTGTGTGGGTGTGTTTGTTCGTGTGTGTGAGAGAAAGAGAGCATCTTAGAGCGAGAGAGAACAGAAGAAAGTGTGATAACGTCTGCTGTAATAAAGGAGTGGTAGAAGAGTAAAAGAAAATAGGCTCTTGTTTTTTCTTCGAACACTCCAATAACATGGACCACTATATCAGCTTTCTAGCTGCCTGTGGCCCATCAAAAGGCATCAACACTGCCTCATTGTGATTGCCAAGGACAAAACCCGTCTTGTTCTTTGATGTAGCAGCACTCTAAGGGTAATATTTTGGAAGGTGTTTTTTTTTTTTTTTCCTTTTCTTGGTGCTGTATACTTTGGAAGAGTGTTTTTAGCTGTTCAAGATGCAGAACTAATTGGGTACTGCATGATAAGAGATACTGGCCATGTCCTTGCTTATTCTTTTTAAATGTAGAGAAAGTTCTTTTGGCCAATCTGGAGGAAGAAGCGTGCTTTGAGAATGTCCCTGTAGATTTACTATGGAATGCTTTTCACACTCTTTCTTTTAAAATTCTATTTTATCTATTTTACTGCAGCCTGTTTCAATTTGAAAGCCCATCTCCTACAAACGAGTTGTATGTCGTGATCATATTATCAGATCCCCGAAGGAGAGAAATCCATTTATGGAAATGTTGAATTATCTTCTTAAATACACACAATTTATGGAAAATTAGGATATTACACTGTTACATGCTTCATGCAGCCACAAATAACAATTTATTGTAAGGCTCATTCATAAGTGTTGAGCTAATTAACTCAAATTATCTCGTTCCCCTATATACCATCTTTGGTTTCTGCAACTCAGGTGTAGATAATTTCATCAGAGCCTTGTGTACAATAGATCCATTCAGAATCATATGATCTATCCCCATTTCTCCGGCAAATGATTGAACGCTCTCCACTGCTGTCTTGGCTCTGCTTTAGATTTTAATAATTGTTTTTTGTTTCATATAACTTTATCAGGGGAAGGTAATCAAGTGAATGCAGAGCTCTGTGGTCTCCTGATTGTTAGCAGCGTATGACTCCGACCTATTACACCGGTGTGGGAGAGCTGCTGGAAAATTGAAGCTGCTAAATAAATTTGTTCCTAAAGTGGGATTAGGCACACCATTCCTCCATTTTAATAAGGCCAAATCAATGGAGCATTGCACCAACCTAAAATCCCTACTGGGTTTTGCCAGAGCCATTACTTCAAACCTAAAATCCGCCAACGCATTAGCGTAGCACCAGTGATCCACAATCAGCGGCAGGGAAAAAAGCTTTAATACAAACAGACACCTCAGAAATCCCGCACCAACCCTCTGGACTCTCCTGTGCTGGATTTAGGGTGGATTATAGCCACCTTCCCCGCTTATTTCCAAGTAGCACAAGATCTATGGATACACACCACAGGTATGCACAGCTAAGTCCAAACTGTTTGCTTTAACTACATTTGGCTGCTTAGGTAGAGTTGCATTAGCTGGAGTACCATTAAAGATATTGACCAACCAGACAACTTTTAGATTGAGGTACTGTAATTAGCTTGCTCTTGCATGCTGTGCTAAATGGCTCATTCTCCTGATGTGTTAAGCATGTTTGAAGGCAATCATATGCATTGATGGGCTGGAATTCAGGCTTTTTGCTTTCTCTTTTTTTTGTTTTGATAGATGGCAGTTTCAGGGAAGATCGTCGCAATTTGACGTCTCTGTTGGTGCAGCCAATATCAACCGAGCTAGCCAAAGAGTTGCTCTCTGCACCTGGTGTCCGACATAGCCAACCTTGCATTCCTATGAAAATGGCATCAGGCTCAGGTAAACATACTGCATGTCATATCACATGTCCTATACCTAAAGTAAAAATTCCACAGATAACAATTCTTGACACATGCACTTATGTTGTGTTATGATTTATATGTAAGAAGTTAATGACTGAGTGACATGGGGGCATGGTGGCGTAGTACATCTTGCCTCAGTCCTGTGTGTGGAGTTTGCATGTCCTCCCACAGATTGTATCCCCCATTGAAAAGACCAACATTGTAGCCTGATATTCTAGGCATCTATAAATTGTCTGTATTGTGTGAATGGATGCATGAGTTTGTGCAGTTGTGCCTTGCAAAGGGTTGGTACCTTATCCAGTGTGTCCCTCACCTTGTGCCCCAAGTCCCCTAAGATAGATTTCAGGCTTCCTGTGATTTTATGGAAAAGCTACTAAAGAAATTGATGAATTGATAGATGCATTTGGAGATATGATGTGGTTACCACAAAACCACTGTCGTTTCCTGACTTTCCTGAGTTGGATAAATGAACGTTGCATGATAGGTTGATTGGCATCTCTGGGAAATTGTCCATAGTATGAGAGTGTGTGTGTGCCCTGCGATGGGTTAGCACTCCGTCCAGGGTGTATCCTAACTTGATGACCGATGACGCCTGAGATAGGCACAGGCTCCCTGTGACCCGAGAAGTTCGGATAAGAGGTAGAAAATGAGTGAGTGAGAGAGAGTATGTAATGTATGTAAACCATTATTGATGTTACAGCCAATAAGACAGAGCCATGCTGTTGTAGAATATTCTACAGGAGGCTGTCTATCTTAAGCATCACTTTCACAGAATTCAGTTCTCTAGTGCTGTTCCCTAGAGCATCCATGAGTGTCCTCGCACAATGCAGCTGGCTTTGGCACAGTACATAAAAGAGGCTCTTCAGAGGCGCAGCTAGTTCACAGTTAGCAGAAATTCCATGCAACTTCCTCAACATGGTACAATGCTTACTACTCCAGAGATAGGTAGCCATGTAATTTCTGCAGCAAGGGTATCTGTTTTGGATATTTTCACTGTAAATAATGTCACAATCGTGTCAAAACATCCACTTACATACAGTAAATAAATGTTTGAGTTATGGTTAAATTCTTCATCTGCACCTTTGTAGAGAAAAAAACCCTTTTATTCACTAATAGGACCATATTTAAAATGAGCAACTCAAAACGACCATTTAGATTCACAAGATGTATTAATATAAATGCAGGAAAACTTATCCATATTTGCATTCATCCTAAATGAGTGTTTTTTTCTGGTCAACCCACTCAGATTATTGAAATTGCCCATGTGAAGTTCACACCTTCAGTGCTGCCAGTTTTTTTTTTTTTTTCTTGTTTAGTGCTCTTAGGACACAAGATTTTCAATCACACCTACACTCTATTCTATAAAAGAAGCACTTAACTTTAACCCATTTTTATCAAGTGAGAAAAGGTGGACTGAGAAAGCTGATATTTCCCCCCTCAAATGCGATAAGATATAGTATACACTAGAATTGAGATACAAAGTGGACACTAAACAAACGAGAAGATGATATCTAGGTAAATTTTGTGGTAAACAAATACAGAATATTGAGAATATATTGAAGTTTTTCACAAACAGTCTTAGCCAATTTTATTGTGATTTAAGGAGTCTTAAGATCATTACACGTCATAGTGCATGAGATGTATTCTGCAACAGATTCAATCTCATTACAGTATATGATGGAGATTCTACACCAGATTATGCCAGGTTATGTTAATTCCCTTTGATGCTGCATCAAGGCTGCATCAAATACCAATGCCACCACGCACCAGTTGATGACTTTGCCAGAGACAGTAAGAGAGCATGAGCAGACTTGGAATAGAACATCAATGGCCCTGAAGGACCTGGGACCCTGTAGTGAGGTCCAGGTCCAGGGTATAGAACCTGATAAAGATGTGCGGAGAGGACCAATCTTCTGCAGCACAAATTTATTCGAGGGGAGCACCCCTGGCCAGGGCACTGCACAATGAGATCCCCTAGTGGAGTGAGCTCCCCTAGTGGAGTGAGCGCCTACTACCCAATGTTCGAGGCATTGCTTGGAGACCAGAGTACCCTGGCTCCCAAAGCAGACAAACAGGGAGGATGACTTGAGCCACAAACTTGAGCGGTGGACATATGTTCTCACGGCCCTTACCAGGCAAAGCAAGTGCAGCCTCCCCTGTTCTGCCGACTCAAGAAGCAGAGGACAGTAGGTCTGAAGGCCTTCCTGGGCTCAAAAGGGGCTTTGAGCAGCCCCTCTATGACCACCAAGAGGTCCCAGGATGGAAGGCACAGTCTGCAGGAAGGTCTCAGTTGCCTAGCACTGTGCAGAAAAAGAGAGACCAGGGGTGCCTTCCCAAGGAGGTCCCGAGGACTGGTTTATGGTTTGCAGCAATGGCGGTCACACCCCGGACACAGAGCTGGAATGGAATCATGTGAAGCAGACCCAAAGGGATAATGTTGACTACTGCCGCCATGAAGCCGAGCACTCTCTGCATCTCGGCAACAGAGAGGCTTTGGCTTAACTGAATAGCTTTCACTGCTGACAAGATGAAAGCCACATGACTGGGAGACAGACATGCCTGCATCGTGGTGAAATCCCAAACTAGCCCCAGAAAGGTGGTTCTCTGAGAAGGAGAAAGCACACACATCTCTGGGTTCAACCTAAGGCCTACAGTACAGATCTCATATGTTCAAGCACAGCATCTCAATTCAGGTAATTCAGTACACGGATACCCTGGAGACGCAGTGGTCCCAGGGCAGTGTCCATGCACTTCGTAAATGTTCGTGGAAATAGTGTGTCTTCCATGGGAACAACAAAATACTGGCTGTAATACAGAGTTTGAAAGGGAACATGTTCTATGGCCTCTTTCCCCATAAGCGAGAGAAGTTCCTAGATCTGTGCAAGGAAAAGGGAGCTGGGGCAGACTCCACTTACCCCTGAAACACCAGAGGCAGCAGGGCAGGAATTAGGGGAAGTTGCTTTGGGAAGGACATTCCTAGGAATCCAAGCCCTCAGGTGTCAAGATTCCATCTTAGCCCACCTATCAGAAATCACAGACCTAAGGTCCTCTCTCACTTGACGGGTATGGAATTGGGCATGCTGGCCAGCCTCTCTAGCCTCCCTAGCCATTCCATTAGTTTAGAAGATTCCTTTTTTCTCATTCTATTGGTGGCTTTTATATACAGTATATATATAAGTATTTAGTAGTGTTTAAGAGTGTTAGTAGTGATATAACTATTTTATAGTGATGGTATTTAATCAATTGTTGGCTGTCTTTGGCCACAGATTTACAGAGGCCACTGGTGTACATGGAACGTTATGCTTTTTAAGACCATTAGTTTCAACTCATAAATTAAATATTCTTTCCCAATGTGTGAATTTTGTCTGCAGCACCAAATTATGCCACACTGTTAAGGTGGCTTAAACTGGCATATTCCCAAATTAATCAATTTATCGTCCTGGAATCCAGCAGCACTAATTGGCTGCCACCTATTAAAATAGCACTTGACACCACAGTAGTGTACAGTATCTTAATAATAATAGAAGCAGCTCACTTTTTTGCTCATGGAAGGTCTTGCTCCAGATTGAGTACACGGCATATACATTCGCCTCTGGATTCTTCTTCCTGCAATCACTTCATATTTCTTACATTCTATTAAAGATAATTAAACTCGAATAGACTTTGAAACCTAGGGTAGGAATGTGAAGCATATTTCTCCATGACTACTGTTGGGAGCTACTGCAATAATGTTAAGGAATTGTATTATTCTTTAAATCGCAGTCTACAGTATTGTTCACTTTTTCCATAGAACATGAAACATGAATCATTGTTATACCAAATGAGCACAAATAAAATTAAATTTGCACTATTACTTTTAAATTCTACTTATAATAAATATTCAATGCTAATCTTTTACAAATAAGGACATCCATACTGTAAGTGAAATACATTTTTAAAAATAATTACAATGGGTACATTACCTTGTAAATGCATTCTAACATACGCATCTGTTTATATTTAATGCAAATATGAATTCTTTAGAAAGTATTATCAAAAATGCTTTTTTTATTATTATTATTTTGATGTCAGCAAAAAAATATCCAGAGCCTTTTATTCTCTTGTGAAGTTCTACACCATGCTGTAAGTTCTACACCATGCTGTATTGATGTATGTCAGAACATTCTCTACTGTAAATCAAGAATGTCCTCTTGCTCTCTTAAATCATCTTAAAAAAGTAGAGACATGTGGCCCAGAAGTTGTTCTCTGTAAAGTTCACCTCCAAAAAACATGAAACCAGTGACTCTCTCCATTTATGAGCACAGATCAAAGGTCAGGTCTACATTTCCTCCGAAAGTCCACCACAATCTCATTCTTCCTGGTGTGACGTTGTAGGATGAGCACCAGGCTGTCAGGTTTCATACTTCATCCCTGTAGGCAGTCTCAATATAGTTTAAAATGTATTTCACTCTGATTTACATTGCATGCTAGGCCTCACAATAGCTTCATTGGCAGAGCAGCAAACGATCTAACTGTACTAGCTACATACAGTCACCAGAGTTTTAACAATAGGTCATGTATGACAGGATAAAATTTAACCAGTTTTGATATTTGCCTTGTATTTTTGTGTACCAAACAATAAATGGACATAATTGCCGGTAGGAACTAAATTAATCAGTGGGGGGAAATCGATTGGTCTGAAGAATCAATTGAAAGAATCATTTGGATTTGTCATAGCAAATTTGCATAGAATTGAGAAAATACTTCTTGACGTTGATTGAATTGTGGGTCTGAGTCATGGTCATACATAGCTAATGAATGGGCTCACTTTTAAGTGGCATAACTGCAATTCTTTCAACCTATCCTCTGGTGAGTTTGTGCAACACCCATCAAGGGAGCAAAACTGGCTATTTGAGCTGGGTGGCAGGGATGAATGCAGCTTATAACCTGGCACTCACAGCAATGCTGTGCCAATAATGGGTGGCTTTAAGCTCATGTATGCAGAAAGGGATGGATAGCACTTTACAATGTGTGTATTACACTGCCTTGTGATACAGAAAACAAGTTGTCTGGCTCGCAGGACTAGCTACCATTTGATAAGGAAGAGCTGACTGGTGGCTGGGAATTAGCAGGTGAATAAATTTGGAAGAAAAATGCTGAAAAAAACAGAAAATAGACAGTAAATTTCTGGCTTGCTCTGCTCATGTGACCATAGGGGTCATGGTTGATACAAAAAGATCATTGAAGGTAAACGACAGGTTAAATGTGAAAATGGGTTTTTCTGACCTTTTATTACATCCGTGAAGCTGTGCGGATGAGATGTTATGCGATGTCATGGCATGGCAGTTCACAGCACTCACCAGCTTGAGCTGTCTTTCTGTGGTTATCATTTCCTGACTATTCAATTCTGTCCACATAAATCACTGAAATAAATGGCCACAAAGACTGTATAAAGAATCTGTCTTTGAGAATCTGAGTGTCCATGACTTCAGCTTCAAAAAATACGTGTGAAAAACCTCTCCAACTTGTGTTAACACTAACGCACATATGCACATGCACACACATACTGCATACACACAAACATAAAGCTGCAGCTCATGGAGGCCCTCTTCTGGTTGTACGTGTATGCTAAGAAGCATTTGCGGCAAGTTTAAATGGGGGTTATTAAGCTCTAATTCCTGCTATTGAGTTAAAATCCTCGCTTATCTTTGCATCGTCGCCCTGGAGATCCTGCCTGTGCTGCTGCGCCGCTGTCTCAGCTTGATAGACAGTAAAGGATTTTCAGCTTCAGCGACAAAATGAAAGGACATGGGCTTTAAGGCAAATCCCCCTGCCAAAGTTTGAATGAAGAAGTTAAAGGCTGCTGGTATTGGGGTTATTATGAGTCAATGCATTGCTTACTGGTATGGTTGAGAACATGCTTAATTAGAACTCGTCCAAGCCTATTTGTATGTGTGTTCACTGCTTAAATGGACACAGTGTAATAAATACTTTGATAGTTGAGATGTATTTTGCTGCCAGTGATACACAACGTCATCTTTGTCAGTCAGATGTGCCGCGATCGATGCGAGTGAATTCCCTATAGCAAAGGAGGAGCTGATGTCTCGTGTCTTGAATGTCCCCTTTTTCCACCTTACCTCAGGGCTCTTCATCTCCCCAATCAAGCATGGCTCCAGTCCCCATCCACCACCTGTATTCCATTAGCGGGATCAAATGCTTAGAAACTAGTAATCTGTTGTGTATTGATTGGGCTGAGCACTGACCACTCCAGAGGGTTCAAATCGTTTGTTTCCATCTGTCAGTGTCCTCACTTTTAATTCCCTTTCAATTAAGCCCACTATATTGCTTCACCATGCCCTAATCATATTACTCCTTCCTTTCCATAGAGGATTCTTGAGGACCTGCTCTCAAGAGACACGCCATGCTTATGTTTAAAAGCTAGGCGATGTATTGTTCATGACATTCTGAGCATCTGGTGTAGCACAATATTCAGCTGAATGTGAATGACTGCACCATTTTGGGGGGTTTGTGTCGCTGTGCATCTCCCAGCCAGAATTCATCTCACACTTATTCAGCGTAGAGAAAAGCAATCGAAGGGAGAAAGGCCCAAACGAATTGGAATTTTCTGCAAATGTCTGCTCCCTGCCACATCGCCTCAACTCCCCCAAGCTTCCCCGATGAATGCCATAAGTATAATAAATTGCCTGTGCAATTACAGTGCTCAAGCAGAGAAGCAGCAAGGAATAGCTTTATCGAAATCTTTTTAATTATAATGGTATCGATTAACGTGGACGAGTAGCTTGGGTAGCAGTGGGTGTCACGGGTACTGTTTCTCTCCGTTCATGATAATAAACCAGGTGACTAACCGACCTTCCATAATGAACTAATGGTTTTATTATCTTCCCAAAAGTCAGTACATGTTGTAAAATATTTATATAACTTACATCTGAGTTTAACTGGGTGTTACATTTGATAAGTTATTGCCTAACGTGTTGGATTGTTACGACTGGTAGCTCAGTGAGGTTGTTGGAATATGAATTCGACGTTCATGTGCTCAAATTCTACCATGGCCAAGCTCCATCCCATAGACTCTTGAGCAAAGCCCTTAACCCTCAACTGCCTGGATGAAATGTACTGTATGTTAGATAAGGGCCTCTACAAATTGCTGTAAATGTTTTCTAGTTCTGACTAGTATTTAACTTTTTATTGTTTTTTCTGCATGAATAAAGTTTCTCACCTTGTCCTATCCTCTCCCATGTTAATCAACACGTCGTTGCTTTATATCTGATTGTACTCTCACCTTCACATGTCAATGAATTTTTTTGTCTGACGGGATCCCATATTTGATTCCACACCTCTGTACAAAAGTATAAATACATATATCAAGATATAGACTCTATTTTGATTATCTACTCATAAAGCCAAGATGATTCATTTAAAAAAATAGTTTATTCCTAACTTACCGAGGACCCCAATGGATACCTTCTACTTAATATTGGTTAATTCCAAAGCAATCCAATTTATTGACTCAGTCGTGCATTGAGGATGCTGCAACCTGTCGCACATGCTCCAACAGAGCTACATAAATCTTCAAGTCTTTACCTATTGTCATTTGTTGTTGTGTTGGGAGTGTTAAATTAGGTTTTGTGGCTGTGTGGAGACCACTGCTGTCCTGCTTAAAATCAATTACACCAAGAGTGTAGAGAAGCACTTGTCACTAAACCAGTCTCACACATCTCCTCCACGTCATCCGCAACACATACACTGTAGCGTGCATCCTGCATCCTCTCCGGCGACTTCATCTTTATTTCTCTCTGATATTCAAATAGTAGGTGACTAATAAAAAAGAAATAAAGAAAACGCGAGCATCTGAGTGCTACGCCCCAAGGCCAGCACATCTGCCTGTGATCTGGGGGTCCTGTTGAAACGGAATTTTCAATCCTGTCTGCACCCCAAACCTGCAGAGATCCCACATCTTATCTGCCAACGTTCTGTTTGAACACACACACACATGCATGGCACACACACCCCTCCACCCCCACCAGGAAACCCACCACACACAAGCACGCACACACAAACAGAACGCATTTATCTGTCAGGGTATCGGCTATATTAAAATTCACTCCTGTGTGTGTAATTGCCAGCAGAGAAGCGCAGCAAGGATCTCAGTAGCATATAGCGCCTACCTGTTCATTTCCCTGATGCACTGTCTGGCATGCGTCAGGTTCTCAGTGGGTAGAAGGAATTTTATTTGCTTTTGCATCAGTTTTAAGAGATGCTGTGAGAGAGGTGTTGTGGATCCTCTGTGCCATAATAGTAAAAATGAAAGAAGAGAGCTTTAGGGATGATGGACCTGGCAATCAGTGGCATTTTCTTTTCTTTTTTTTTTTTTAAATTAAATTATCTCCACCAGGTATAAAAGCCCGTCTGTGGCTTAGCTTATGTGCCTTGACTCCAGGAGTCCTGGAAGTTAATAATAAGTTTTACCACCACTACACTTTTACAGTGAACATTTTACAGTCTGGTTTTCTTCAACATCGAGATTTTTATCATTCACATTTGAAAATTGTTGTAATAAATCCATTGCTGTCTCTTTCTCTTTTTAGGACAGAGGATTATAAAGCTTAGCATTGGATCTCAAACGTCATACAGAAGAGTATTTAATGCCATTGGCTACCTGAGAGGAAACATTAATCCAGGTTTGATATTGTGTATATTTTTGCTGAAAAGAGTTTTTAATAAAACTGAAGAAGCAAATAAATAAATGACAAAATAATGAATGAATTAATTAAAATACTTTTCCACCTAACAAGTGATATTTTTATTTTTTCAAGATATATTTTTATTTTTATCTTTAAAGATTTGTTTATTTTCATATGAACAGTAAAACAGGTAGTTTCACTGCACAATATAACTCTTACTATGCATTCTTTCTGATACACCAATAATTTCGAAAACTAATGCCTAGGAATGAACACTTCAGAATATTCCAGAAATTTAATCGGAACTGATATTCGGTGATGTCTTCTGATTATAATGCGCCTTCCAGCTTTGCTTTAAACTTACCTTCATAGTGCAGCACATCCTGTAGGGCTCAAGGTCTCTCCAAATCCTTATATCTTTTTCTTTTCCTTGTACATAACTTTCAGGGTTATGAAATCTGCAATATCAATGGCTCTATGCTCTATGCACACTCAATGTCCACTTTATTAGGAACATCTGTACACAGACACCTTCAATCAGTTTTCCAATCTTCTATGTGAACTCTAGAGATCAGCAGTTTCTTCAATATTCTAAGCCAGCAAGATCACATTGATATCTGATGTAAACATTACCCGAAGCTCCTGATCTGTATCTGCGTGACTTCTTTTTTGCAGTGAGCTGCTGCTCAAATGATGTGCAGGTACAGATGTTTCTTATAAAGTGAACAGAGATTGTACTTTCTCTTTGTTTTCTCTTGCATTTCTTGTGCATTCATTCATTCATCCATTCATCAATCGCATGTAGCAAGTACTTTCTTTCAGAAAATATTATATTATTCATGCATGAATGTTTGTAAATGTCCAAATACACTGTAAAGCATGTGTGTATTGCAACACGAGAGGTTCAGCTTTAAATCCCCAAAGTCTTGTACAGAGAGAATAGAAGAGAAACTGAGAGTGAAATACAGAACACAAGCTATACAAAGCATCAGGTGCTGAGCCAGCTATTTTTCCACACCATGATACACTGCTCTCCTAAAACAATGTCTGCCACCAGTGTCCAAATGCAGGTCAGTCAGCTGCTGAAAATAGGCATTTAATTACTGACCAGTGGTTGCCCTCTCTGTGCAGTGTTAAAAGTCCGTATGGAATTACTTCTGAGATTTACCGTGCCTTTTTTACTACGTCATAACCTGCTCTGAAATATGATCCAAAAGCTCCTCTCCTTGTACAGTGACTTTCCAACCAGCATTTGCTATTAATTTAGTTTCTACTTCTTTTCCTTATTTATTGCTTCCTACTAAATTCCAGTAATGTCCCTCAAGACTCCTTTACAACATCATATTATATCTCTGTTCAAATATGTGTGCTTAGTTCAAATGCTTGTGAGTTTTTATTAGTTTCATTGTTGCCTCCTGGTTTGCACTCATTGTTTGATACAGGTACCCTCGGGGGTTTGTGTGTATAATCTCTAGTACCTTTGGTTCAGCTCCTACATGTGGGTTGTGTGTGTTTGCAGATAGATATGTCCTTGTTGGCTCTCGTCACAGTAGCTGGTATGAGGGCGGCCTTGCAGACTGGAGTAGTGGCGCTGCAGTCATCTCTCAAATCATCGCCTCCCTAACAGCCAAGACCCATGCACACTGGCAGCCGGACCGTACCATTGTCTTCTGCTCAATGGGAGGTTCTGCCCTTGGCAATATCGGCTCCTTTGAATGGGGAGAGGTAAGATTATCAATATTCTTCTCTGAGCTCCTTAAGTGCCTTCACCTCAATAATTGCTATGTTAACCTACGCAATGTTTGGTTTGCTATACACACGTATGGTTACATGATCTTTTGAAGCTCACTAAATCAATAAATTAGGAGCAGTCTTGGGACCGAGGATTAGTGTGAGGTCGTGTGTGTTAACATGCATATTTATGTTACACGTTAACCATCTTCCCTGGCAAAAAAGGAAATAAAGTACTGTATAGAGGCGATGCTTTTTTCAGTTTCCTCCCTGAGAGAATATTTAACCCTTTTTAACAATACTCTATAGCTCCATTCCACAAATGGAATAGAAATCTACTTATAAGTAGATATAAGTCCATAAGTATAAGCAAATTCATTATTTTTTTACTGCAAGTCTGATATAAAATTATTCTGAGAAATGCTGGATTTGTGTCAGATGTTTTCGATTTTAAGATGTTTTAGATGTTTTAGAATTTCAAATAGTCAGATGTCTCTATTTGAATAAATATATCTTATATACATATGAATCAATATATTTAGAAAGTAGGCTCAAAATATTTGTAAGGTAGGCTAGATAAATACATGCGTGAATCTACAAATTGTTATATGAGCCATTAAGCACCACTGTAGGGTTGCTAGTAATTTTAGAGCATCAGAAAAGCAAATGATTTTATCTAATTGAAATCGGTTCAAATCAATTCACCTATTTTTGCGTTCCAATTTTAACAAGAAATGGGTTTGAACCAAAACAGGTTTACATGCTAATGGTGTCAGAGGAAAGGCCCACTCATGTAGCATGAAGAAACAGCAGTGGCACCAGTGTATGAAGTAATACTGTACGTTATAGTGTTAATGTCTGTTGAGTGAAGCGTACAACAAATAAAGCACTGAAGCACATTTACCCAAATTGTGAGCTGGTTACATAGCTATAGCTTGACCCAAATCCATCTGCTCCCAGAATAGATTTTCGACTGGTGACACTGGTATCTATCTGTATCTATATAAAGTCTAGTGTTTTATTAATGCTATTAATACTTTATTAAACAGTGACTCAAATGAATAGGTGTAGAGTGTAAAGACAGCCTTAGAAGTATAGGGCATTAATAATAACTTTCATATTAATGCTCCTTTAGGAATGTCACACGTTTATGCGTGACACAGAAACATTAAAAAGTACATTTTACAACTACATTTTACTTTTCTATTTCAAATACCTGCCAGGACTGAAAAGCTATTGTGAGGAAACAAATATCTTTGTTCATTTTAAAAGTATTTCTGAGAAGCAATTTCCCATCCTGTCCATTTAGGGTTTCAAAATAGAAAGGTAAAACTTCATATCCTGACATTTTGATTAGCTTTGAAGACATTGAAAATGAGGTGTCTTCTTTAAAAGATGTTGATAGTGATGAGAGCACTGTGCATCCTAGTCAGTAATCATCCTTTGGGCAAAGTCAACATGGTCAACACTGACACCTTTGATTGCTCTATTCTACTCTACTCTAACACCTATATAGCTATGGACCCGCTCTTCTAATTATCACAAACACCCGAAGCATCATTTTATCTAGAAATAAAGCTTCAACATCAGTTAAAATAATGATGTCTGGTTTAAATGACTTCTTCCTTGGGCATTGACAGCATCAGCCTATAGTTAGTGCTATTAAAATATAGTCATATAACCTATACTGCACGTCGACTATCGTGATCCGGGGTTATCGTAAGGACTCTGCTGTTCATAGAGTGCAGTCACTTTAAGTGCATCCATCCATCCATGCTCTGTATTGCCTATCCCACGAAAGGTCATGAGGAACCTGGAGCCTATTCTAGGGGACTCAGGTCACAAGGCAGAGGACACCCTGGACAGATTGCCAACCTACAGCAAGGAACGGTCTCACACAATCACACACCCATTCATATACACTTCTAACATTCAAGAGATGCCAGTCAGCCTATAACAAAGGTCTTTGGACTAGAGGAGGAATATGGAGTACCCAGAGGAAACCCACAAAGCATGGGGACAACATGTAAACTGGCAGGAATTGAACCTCATGCCCTGTCAGTGCCAGGCAAATGACCACAGTCAATGTATAATAATAGAATCTGAATTTTTTTCTGAATCATATTTTCCAAAATCATTCAATTTTGCATCGCGATGCATCATTTCACAATGTGTTATTACGTTTTTAAAGTATATTATATTGTAATTGTATTTGTCTAATAATACAGTAATATAGAACTGGTAACAGACTCTGATAAATTTTCACATTTCCCACAATTATCCGTAAGTTTCACTGTGATTCCAGGCAAACAAGGTAGTTTTGGAGAACACAGTTGTGGCCTATGTCAGCCTCCATAATCCAGTTAGAGCATATGGACCACAATCTACAGCATCACCATCTTTGCTGCAACTGGCTTCGGACATCCATAAGGTAAAGAGGAGGTTTTTAAGCATGTTGATGTTTTACAACACGTCTCATCATATTTTACATGCACACTGATTCAAACTAGTACTTAATACAGATTACTTCTCAAGGCTGAGTGTTTAGGAACTAATATGTGAACCAATTATTTAATAGAGTCAACTTCCACATACTGTAATACCCAAAAGGCCACTAGCTTTCCTCTGAGTCTCTTTCATAGTGGCAGCCTGTTATCCTGTATAATCACACCTGGTGCCTTAGAAGTTGGTGAAAAGGTTAACTTATTCAAATATCGCCAGTGTATTCCTTCCCTAATAAGCCCTTGAGGTATATGTCGTGACTAGTTCAGAGAGGGTCAAAGTCCATGTTCCAAGGACAGGATGCCCTATTATTTTCATGCATGCAATAATCCTCTTTATTAACCTAAATGCCAGTCCACCTGTGACATTTTAGTGTAATAAAGAGGGTCTCGACCTGCTCTACTCACATGCTGTAACTCTCACATGCAATAGCTCTACATCAAAAAGAAAAATGGTTTTAGCTTGCAGAAGTAATTATTTCTTTCCCGTTCCTGGAATCTGAGTGATGATGGCCTTGATTTCATTTGGCAAAGTCTTGTAAGAAGTTTTTGAACAAGAAAAGAGAGTTAATATACTTTAAACAAGGTGTGCCCTTTGATGTGTGCACATATTCAGAGAATGTTTTTTCATGAAAAGATGAACAGAAGATTCACGTTTCAATGTCTTACGCAATTCATAGCAGACAGGAACAGGTTGAGCCTTAAATTCTTTACTCTGAAAGTGTGAATTTGACTTCTACTCTTCTACATTTGTTTTTGTCATTTTTTTTGCAATTGCAGCTGACTTGCAAAGATACTTGGAGAAACAGAGGAAAAGAAAGAAAGAATGAAGCAGGATATTCAAGGGCAGACATCATTTTTTATAAATTTTCGCACGTCAGCTTCTTTAAACGTTTGCTCTTAATAGACAACAATATTTTTTGCACACTTTGCACATATCTTCAGGCTGAAAGATTGTCTTATACAACACAAGGCACGATTCAAAAGAGGCTTACTAAATGAATGAATTTAAAGTGCAGATTGACCCTGAATGTCGCTGTATAACCTTTGCAATTTATTCTTTACCGGATATAAACTGCTTGTTTGTTTATAGATGTTACACACTTGTGGGCTGTATGCTCACTGCTCCATGTAATTCAAAGTCATTATTATTATCATCAATACTACTAATACCACTACACCTGGTGGTCAGAAATGTCAACAATAACAAGAGCTAACAGAGGCCCACCGGGACAGGTATCATGCTGCCCCACCATTTTCAGTGAATCAGCAGCAGACAAGATAATTTTATGATTTATTGGGAGGGTTAGAAGGACTGTGGTTTTCACACCAAATTTTTTAGGTCCGAAAACACTTGTCTCTCAAAATAAGAATTAAGTCTAATAAAATTCTGCAACTCTAAGAGCAGACAAAGCACTTAATTACTATGTACAGAACCAAAGCTGATTTTTTTAGCTTATTATCAAATATAGGAATGGAAGATGGCAGATCATGGTGAGAAATGCATTGAAGTGCATTTGACAAAGCTAAGTCCAAAACTGCTCAAAATTAACTGCTAGCCTGTCAGTGTTTGACTTCCAATGCCTTATTACTGGGTTAGTCTAAAAATACTCTAGGTATAAGCCAAGTGTGAAAACCTCTTGACTTTGTTCAAGGCTATGCTGTAATTCATGTCATCCCGACCCACGAAAAGCATCGCTGTCCGTCAGAAACTTCACATACAGTACACTCACCATGCTCTCTCTTTCTGTTGATGTCCTAAGACTTAATGGTATTCTTAGACTCTGACCTATTTTACAAACATGAAGGCAAGTCAAGTACTCTTCTTTTTTTTTTTTTGCTCAGACGTCAGGCAGTGACTCAGGAAATGTAGGACAATAGAAGAGGTGAATAATCTTTTGTAAATCTTTCCTAATGTTAGTGCATTTCCACAAACAACAACAACCCGAAGGTTAAAACAATTTGATACATTTTTGCTTCTATTTTAGCTTGCTTTATTAGATCATGAGACGCTTTTATTTTTTATTCAAGGAACCGAAACTGATGAGAAAAATAAGCAGAGATCAATAAGAGCAATAAATCTGGTGTGTCGCCAAGTGTAATGCTTTATTTTATTGTTTTAATTGCTCAAACAAATAATGCTTCTAAAGTAATAGATTATTTCTCCACAGTTCAGTTGAACAGGTTCATATTCTTGAGTAACAACACAGAAACAATGGATTGTATGATCTTTATAACCTAAGAAGAACGTAATGACTTTATTTTTAAATACTGTTGTTTGTATGCATTTAAAGCACATTAACATTTCATTCACAGAAAATATTACAAATTATCACAAATTCTGTGATGGCTACCGGTTTTTCAGTATATTATCTTTTTACAGAATTTTACTTTATTGTCTGTCATGATTTTAGATTAAATGGAATTAAATACCTTCAAATGCAGGAAGAATGAAGAATGTAAATCTGGACTATACAGTTAAAAGAGACTGAGATTTTGTACATGTTTCTTTAGCAGTTGACACCATGGTACAGAATGTGAAGCTTCTTGGTCATGTCCAGTTCTTTATACCTTGTGTGCTGCCAGTCTTAATTGGACATGCACTTATTTTTGTCTCCTCACCTTAGTGCTATTCCAATCATATTATTCATACCTGAATGCAGACCCCTGAGAAGCTTCAGGTAGCCTTAACAGGCTCGATATTTCAGAACGTTTTAACCAGACGATAATTCACGTTTGTGAAATGGCAATAATATTACATTCCACTTATCTTACTTTGCAGCTGTCGTCAAAATGGAGATGCCATCGCTGTCATGTTCAGAACGGGTGCTTTGGAACCAATTATAATAACACGGATACTTCTTTGGGGATTATGGAGAGCAGAGTAGAAAATAATTCAAGAGACTGAAATCATTTAATTGTGCTTTGTTTAGTAGCATGCGTGTCTCTCATATGTCGAACTAAATCTTGCTATGAATTGATCAAAGACTGCATACAAAATTTTATTTTGGGTGCTGCATGTCATATATATATATATATATATATATATATATATATATATATATATATATATATATATATATATATATAAACCAGTTTAAATGTATTTGATAATAACACATGTTAAAATGTTCAACATGTTAAAAAGCATGAAGAGCAAAACCTTTACGATTTGCATATCCCACCTCAGGCTAGCTTTTTTCATATTAGACTGTATTAAAATGACCTATATAAAACTCGACAGGATGAGTGTGTTCAGATGAGAAATCGATTTGGGGAAAACAAAAATGTCTAACATGTAATCCTCTCAGAAGAAGTCATTTCTGATTAAATGGAAATATAGGACACAATACACACCTTCACAACACATTTAGTAAAGCCTAGCTCTGTATTAGAGGTTTTTTGATTGGATGCCATTCACAAGTTTGTAAATTCGTATTAGCTTCAACGCCTCCAGATAGTTATCTTCTGGTGTGAACATGAAGTGCTGTAATGTTCACGGACAGCCTCTCATCCTTGCTATTTTCAAAGGTAATCTGTGGGATACTGCACATGACTCGCAGACTAGAGAATACTTCTTGTTGAATTATCATTGATTGGACACAGCAATGTTTTTAAATCTTTTTCCTCTAGCTGAAGCAGAACAAGTCTGCCTTTTTTTAGCTACATGTAGAAAGCCATTGGCACGTTGACACAGGACTTGTCATGATTTGTTAAGTCTGTGAAATAAGATTTAACTAAATGCGACATCTACATGGTGGCTTACTGGTTAGCAAGCTTGTTTCATACCTCTGAGGTTATTGGTTTGATTCTCTGGCCTGTGTGTGGAGTTTGCATGTTGTCACTGTGCTTTAGGGGTTTCTCCAAGTCCTCACTGACTCCTCAGATTTGCATTGTTGACCGATTGATTGGCATTTTTAAATTGTCTGTAGTGTGTGAATGGGAGTGTGTGTGTATGTGCATGTATGATTGTACCCTGTAATGGGATGGCACCAGTCCATAGTTTTCTCTGTCTGTGTCCATTCCACATCTATGTGTCTAAAGATTACACAAACCAGTTAGCAAACAGTATGCATGAGATGAATGTCATATCCTTCTAAGACTACTGTATGTCTATTCATTTGTGACCTTTATGTAATTTTTTATTTTCGTAGCATATTTTACTCTAAACAGGACATTTTCAGTGACGCCCCAATTTTTCGGTGGAACGAGGACAGTTCCGTGTTTCTCTTTGTACAAAATGACTTGAATTCCAACAAACACATTTTAAAGAAAGTTTAATATTTAAAGTTACTATTATTTCTGGTAAAAATATTATTAGATATTATTATATTTTTCCATTTATTAACATTTTAGGAATTGTGTAGTGCAAGGATCGAGCACTGTATTTGTGTGCGAGTTCAAATAAAATCTGTATAATAAAGTGTGCAAGTTCTATATATCCTTTATAGTGAGAAAGTACTTATGTTATTGTGATCACCATTAAAGAGTAAAATAAATAAATAATACAGGTGGTCACAGAAGAATGTAAGCCAATTCATTGACAGTTTCTGCATATTTTTAATATAATTTCATTTTGAAAACAAATTACATTTAAACGGACTCCTGCCAAAAGTCTACACTTCTTGTGCCAAATGTCTAACAGGAGCCGCAATCCTGAGACTGTGGAGAGAGATTAGCATGTCAATAGCTAATTTCAGTTTTAAATGCTTTGAAGTAAACGTGATATGAAAAGTGATAATCACTCGAGTAGCTATTCACCAATGCAACTTGCTTACTCTTACTTAAGTGATTAGTTTTACTCAAGTGACTTATTAATATAGTAGCAACACTTTTTCTTGAGTTATTATGTTTTCTGTAATGTTCACCGGTTAGTAGGTCTGCCATGTTAGTAAATATGTGAAAGAGGCATTCAAGTGTAATCTACAATGCCATCCTTGCCCTGTAATACATTTGTCCACACTCATTATCCTTTTACTGACTTACAGTCCTTTCACTAACAAACTGCCGTTTCTTTTTTTAAGGGGCCTCTTTGCCGACTAACAATTGTCTTACACTTCTGAGAACACACACTCATTTTATGTCTTGACATATTTAATATATACTCTTGTAGATTTGGTTTTGCCTATCAGTAAAACCACGTCTGTATATATTGCAGTTCAGTGGCTCTTAATATCTAACTTGATCAAGAGTCTGACACTATCTTTCCAATAACCTACGATAAACATACTGCCATAAATTGTAACGTAGAGTGAAACCTCACAGCCACTAAAACTAGCAGTTCCACCATAGATTTCATTTTGAAGCAATATATGTTTGAATCTAATGTTTAGTTTTTATAACACGAACAGACAGTACAGATAATGTCATTGTGATGCATTGGGCAGCACTTTCAAGATATCAGCTTATACTGCAGTCCTGCGGGTAAGTGTATACCACAATAATTCTGAATAAAACAGTTGTATTAAGCAAAGATATAAGGTGTGCTGTCAGGCACATCATCACCTGCCCAGCTCAGAATTTTTTTTATTTTATGCATAAAGCCAGATTGTGTCTCTTTTCCCAAATACCGTTCAATGCGTTCATACATCTTGGTTGCCTTTGTCTCTTTTTAAATGCATGTGCTATTTCAATTCCTTTCTAAAGGTCACCTTCTATGAGAATGAATTATTTCCACAATGAAATGTCTTTTTAGTCACTGACGTGTAGTGAATGAGATAACAGTTTGATTCAGTGAATATCCAGCTGTTTTTTTATTTTTATTTTTTTGTACTAGGTTGTTTTTCATGCTGTCTATACACTGGTTCTTATTAAACAGAAAACATGGATGCTTCATAATTTTTATTTCTTTATTATCCTTACACTTTGATATTGATATTTCTGTCCTGATTTTTATACACTATACTGTAGAAGGAAAACTCTCCCTCGTCCTCACCATCATCTATTGTCTAAATTCTTGGCTCCCCAGCATTCAAACCACTGCTGTGTTCATGGTTAATTTTTAATTTAATAGCTTTCCTTGCCCCTAGAGCGTTTTACAGTTTCGTGCTTCCAGCACAGGCTGGAATAAGGCTGAACATGTGATATTATTTAGAAATTATAAATTGGCAATTAAAATGGGTTGGACAATAAAATGTTTAGATTAACTAATAGCTAAAGGGCAAATTATATCTGATTAGGCTCTGATTATCTGAAATGGTGAACCTGTATACAGTAACAAGTTTACTGGACTGTTTTGTCAAAATGATTTCTATGTTTATGGCTTTTTTCTTTTTTCCTCTTGTGAAATTGAGTGGCTATACTGTTCTGTTTCAACTACAGATTTAGTTCCTGTAAAGTGAGTGGTAGTAAAAAGCATACTTTCATTGATTAGTTTATTAATAATTGGGAATGATGTACAGTATATACATACATGTCCGTCATTAATACATTCATTCAATAATTCAATAATTCATTCATTCATGGCGAAACATGCGAAACTCCACCAATAAGGCTAAGGATCAAATTATTATTACTTGCTATGATTACTGTTCCTCTTATTGTTAGTATGCTGATAACAGTTAATTATTGTGTTGTGCTGTAATTGTATTATAATGTATATTGTGTATATTCCTGTATATTTCAATGTTCTGGTATGCAAAATAACAAAAAAACGCTCTCATTTGTCTTCGCTTAATCCGTTTAAACTCCATCACAGAGTGTTACAGTCAATGTATTTATAAATAAGGCTTTAGTCAAAATACTTAATCTTTAAACTGCAGCTGCTTTTTCTCAATTTAAAAGATTTATTTGAACTGCTCCCATAACCTCTGATGCAGCACTCCATACTGTAACTCACAGCATCGAGCTCTAGTTTTATCTACTCTTTTTTAATGGGAAGACATGAAAATCAATTGACTAACATTCAAGCCAGAAAGCACTGCAGTAACCTAGTGCAAGTCCTAGTTAATGCTGTTCTAGAAAATTCTATGGCAGCCATTTACCACAGCACTGTTGAATTCTCTGATCCGATGACGTAAGGCATTTTTTAAATGGAAATATAACCTGTTAAAAAGGCATGACACGTGTAACCTCAGCTCATGTCATGATGCCATGATGTCATGTCATACCTTCACTCTAGTTCTACTGTACCTTGTCTGCCAATTCCTGTTCCATGATTACTTCCTGTTCTTATATCACTTCCTGATTAAGGACAATCAGTCACATTGTGGGGTCTTACTTACTTCATGTTGGTGTGTTAGATTGGAAGTATTTTTGTTAAATTGACATTATTGGTTAATTCTTGTGGTGTATGAGGAATAAATAATATGCTATTATAGAATAATAGTCTGTTTTGGGGTGCTAGTTGTACCATGGTGTGGATTTGACAGCTAATTATTTAAACTTATAATTAATAATTGTCAGGTATAAGCAAAAATATCCTTCATTCAAAATTATATAAACACATATTGGTTGTTTTCTTAATTCTGGATATTCTGTCTTCTAGAAACATTTAAAAAGTTGCCTTCATGCTGAAGGCTGCTCTGGCCTGAACATCAGCTCTCTGCAGTCTCCTGTGGTCATGGACTTTTTCACCAGTCAGCTTGCTGCTCCACTGGTGGAGTTTGCATCCTCAGCCAATCCAGTTGAGGTACAGCACACACACACACACACACACACACACACACACACACACACACACACACACACACACAGACAGAGGCAAACACATGTGCACACACAGAGTGCAGCGGTTGTTAAAAGCTAAATGCCCAGCTATTATGGTATAAATTAAATCATTCCATCTATTCTGAAATAGTCAGATAACCACTAAGGTCAGTTAAGGCCACTCACTCCTTTAGTTTTCAATTCACTAAGAGTCTAAAGCACTGAATTGTTTTGAAGATTTCATCCATTCCACAATGATGTGTGGATTACGAATGATCCATAAGGGTGCAATTGACAGGTGAAAAGTCTGTTATACAAACTAAATATGGCTTAATTGGCAGCAAAGATGTCTTATGCCTCATTAAGGCTCTGTGTCTATTTGATTTGCTGTAGGAAAATTGATCATTTATTCAAATTCATTTATCTTCAGTAGGCATTTTTTCTGGTCAGACTTATGGTGTTTCCAGAGCCTATCCTGGGCTTGATTTAAAAAAAAAAAAAAAAAACTCAGCTAAGAAAAGCATGCTAAAAGAGACATTGCTGCTTTTTTTTCCCCTTAAATGTACCATATCTCTACTTAGAGAAATACTGAGAAAGCTTTATCTGAATCAGGAGATATACAGAATATTTACACGTATTTTAGGCAATCTTTCCTCCACTAACCTTGAAAGAGATTGATCGCCACCCAATTTACAAGACAACACTGAATTTAATTACTGCATCACTAAAATAAAGTGCGCAGAGCTTCCAGTTATTATAGAGCTATAATTTAATAAAGTTATCCATCAAAAAATGATTTTAAAATTACATTTGGCTTTGAGCTTTTGTGTGACACAGCTGCAGTGCCTCATGACGCCAAAACCATGACTGTTTCTAAGAACAAGCACATGTTCTGCAAGGTGATTCACAGTTCCTTGTAAATTTGAAAAGCACCATATGCTCTTTTTTTTCCATGAGAGGTGTGCTTGTGACAGCATTTCGGTCCACTGCACATTTAGTATACTTGTTAAACATCTGCCCTCCTGCAACTCCCTTTCACAGTTCCCAGTTTCAACCTGAATATGAGTTTTTAAACCTAAATCTTTAGTAGTCTTTAGTAGTTTATTTATTTATTTCTATATTATTTTTAGAAACATCAAAAGTACCTAGTCCATCAAATTTCAGTTTGAGAAGGGCCTTTGTTACATAACATAACAATTTAGTCAGTTGCCAGCATTTGAAAGCTGATGATATGTGCCATATAGATAACGCTCCATAAGCAAAACATCTAAAACATGACCCAGGGGCACAGAATTACCGTACCTACAGCCATTAATGAAGCCTTGCTTCTGTACAAAATGGCCCTGGACCTTGTGAAGGCAGCAAGCGTGCCCTCCCTAAATGCCAGGCAATGATGCAGAAGTAAAGAGGAACACATGAAGGGGCACTTTGACCAGATAACAGGGTTTAATTATGTGGAAACGATGGATGGAGTGTGAGATGACAGGTAGAGGCATACATGGTGGTTCTGAGCTAGAGAGTGGGAACGATGAAGAAACACCATGTTAACAAGGTCATAATCCTTTGTTCTATACAGAGAACTGAGAATAGATGTTATCTCCAATTTTGAAAGACACAAAGAATAGTAATTGCATGTCCTATTCACTAAAAACCTCTTGAATGCATAACTAACAAAGAAATGTTAGCAAATCCTTCAGGAAGTATTCAGCGGTTGAAATTAATGTTAGGATTTAAAGTTCAAAAGTTATGTCATTATTTAATGGGGAAAGTTTCAGATGCAGATTCATTACTCGTCTGTTTCTCTCAAGTGACTCATATATACATACTCCTTTTGTACAATTGTGGTGAGCATGGGTTACAACTGCAGAAAATGACATTGGGATCCAATCCTGTCAGCCACGAACAGGAATCTGAGGCTGTCATTGACATACAGTAGGCTCACCCAAACTGGGCAGATTGGGGGTAAAAATAAACATCACAATTTTTAATAGTCTTCTATTGTCCAGTTTGGGTATGTCTGTGCTAATGAGAGCCTCCATGTCTTGTTCTTAGATGACAGAAGTGGAACCTGATGTGTTCATCTGATTTTGTAGATGTTTTATGCTTCTTGAGATGCTTTTTGGCATGCAAACTTTGTCATGTGTCTGAAATGTTCAAACCAGCCCATATGGCACAAACAGCCATCACAGAGATCACACTTTTCTCAAGTCTGATTTTTGATATGAACATTAGTCAATTTTTTACCAAAAACAAAACAATGTTCTCATGATGTTGTGTAAAAACACAAATGGTGCTACTTTTTTTTTTTTGTATTTATTTACTATCTCAAACAAATTTTTTTTTTTTATTCTAAGATATACAGACTGTGCAGACAATGAGAATGAGAAGTTCCTTAATTGCTGGAGTATGCAGTGTGTTAAATCTCTTTCCCGCTCTCTTATCCTTTGTGCGTTGTGGTGACATTTCCTAGGATCTGGTTTGTGCATCTGTCTCATTCAGCACACATGCATGGCTAAGCAGAGGCTGTGCAATACTGGTGTGCCTTAAACTGTGAAAGTAACCTTTTCCTGGCAGTCAACCCATCAGGCTGCATTAGAACAGAGGGTACTGGCTATGTACAGGAACAGAACTCTCAGCCTCTATTTCTCTCATCAGCATTAAACAGCTCTAGGTTCCTTTGGGCTTTAAACTAGTGGATTCAAAATGACACATTGGCCTCCAGGCGTTCAATGCTACCCTTTTTTTATGGATTTATTATGTTGTGGTCTGGTGAAAATGAATGTAGAAGGTTAGTTTATATTTGTGGCAGTTTCTTAAAAATCTGTCATATGTCTCTGGTGCTAAATTCCGACAAAACACCAAATGTTACACTTACATGAATAAGAGGATTTTTTTGTCTATAACATATTGACATCTCAACTTCAGGAATAAAACAACACAGACATGTCCTTCTCTGTCTGCCTGCAAAGATCTTGTTAGGTAAGAGACTATTTAATAAAAAATAACGATTAAAAAAATTAAATTCATACCTCTGAATGTTTTAGGTAAACATTGGTTTAAATAAATGAGATACTCTCAGAATAATTATATAATGCTTCAGCAGTAGAATGTTTATTTACTATGTTATTTTACTGCAGAATTTTTTGTTGCTAAAAACCCACATCCCACTTCCAAGCTCCACATTAATGCATCATGTCACATGAGACAGCCTTCCTTGGCATGGTTTAACTTTTGCTCCCAACTCTCCCCCTCACCAGATGGCAATCCACCTTCTCAGGCAGGGAAGAACTTGAGCATCTTTCAACCCATCCAGATTTTACCTGAGAAGGTGTGAGTTTGTTGGCCATGAACTAGGAAGACATTCAGGTTTTGAGGTCATAGATGCTCCTCCAGTGTATGCAAATCAAATCAAATTAGCATCATATGGCAGCCCCTTGCATTGGTAAATTGCTCTAAATTGACAGTTGAGCATGGACCATAAAAACAACAGCTAAATCCTGCCATCTGGTTCTCACAGATCAAAGTGACCCTGTTTTGTGGCGCATTTCTGATTAGGGTGTAAAATGTACATGCTAGGGTCTAGTGGGACACTCTTCCTCTCTTGACAGGCTAGCAGAGTCGCTATTCAAAAACGTAATTACATGTATGTAACTGTTGTGATTATGCATTACACTTGGTTTTTGTCTTGTCAGTGTCTTTTTTTTTTATTCCTCTCATCACAGAAGAGTATTGTATATTAATAATATTTTTAAGGCATATCAGTATACACCATGCTTTTTTATACAATATGTACAGTTACGTCATCCATCAAATTGGCCAATTTTTGATATAAAAGTTAGAGTTGATGTGGATATAAATATACAGTACATGACATATCTGGCATCACAAAAGTGAGCTTCTTGTGTAGGACCTTAATTTCTAACACTGTTTTTATTCATTTTACTGTCATACCCAACATGTTTTTAGAATGAAAAGGCATAATAAAATCCATCCATCAATCATTATTTGGAATAAGATGAGAAACAGAAACGTGCTTGTACTTTGTACTTTCATATGTTATTTATAATAATGTAACATGTGAACAGGCTAATATTATACGGTATAAGTGGATGGTGCTTTCTTTTACTGTACAGTTTTATTGTACTTACATAGAACATTCATTTGGCAGCAGAACCTTTTAAACTCTTCAGACTTGGCATAATTTGGTACAATAACAGATATAGGTCTGTTGGATTAAGTACCTATCAGTTTTACACACTGGGAGTGATTATTCTCTCCCATTGTTCTTGCCAAATTTGCTCCATGTTCTTCATTTTAGTTGAACATTGTTTGTTGGTAACAATTTTCAAACATTGCCACAAACTCCCAAGTGGGTGAAGTTTCTCCCAATCAGGTTCTCTTGTAATGTAACCCTGTATTTTGAGAACCCATCTATTCTCCCTTCAAAATTATTACAAGATCAAATTCTGGCAATGAAATGCACCTCCAGTGTATGATGCTACCACCACCATATTTCTCAAAATGGATTGCAATGTTTGTGGTATGGTCTGTGTTCTCTTCACACCACACATAGCTCTTTCTATCTGGCCCAAATACAGTAGTTCACTTATTGTTGTATCACGCCAAAAACTACATCTTAACTGGGTCATTCTCATCTTTCATTTATTTCATCCTGCTCTTCTTGAGAACTGATTTCTTGCCACCTTTCTAGATCATTCTCAATTATAAAAAATCTCTTGAAATGGTTGTTTGTTCATCTTCAGACCTTCTGTGGCTTCCCTCACCAGTAACTGTTCTGTTTTAGTGCTGATTTTCTAAGGTACAGCCTTGTCTAATAGCACATGGGCTGTCTGATGCAGTTCCTTACTATTGATCTAGCAGTGAATACTGAAATGTTCAACTTCTTAGATAATATTTTTGACCCTACTCCTAATTTATGAAAGTCTATAATTTTAACTGTTACTTCCTTGAAATAATGCTCTTTAGTCTTTATTTAATTCTTCAGGCTCAGAGTGTCTGAAATGACAGCTCAAATTGAGGTGTTTTTGTTCAGAAAATGGGAGCTATTTTATTTTTTCACAAGTGAAGGCCAGTTATAAGTCAATCGGTTCCTCATTAAGACCAGATTATTTTATCTAGATTTTAGATTCGACATTTTAGGGTCGAATCCTTATGCAAGCGGCATTTTGGAGTTTTTGATTTTCCCCTAAAATAATTGCTGACCAATATTTAATTTTGACATTTAAAATGCTCTTTAAGAGAGCATGAGTTTGTAATAGAGATAATGACAAGAAGAATGTATAGATGTGTGTCTATAATTTGTTATTCAGACAAATCTTTTTTTTCAGATTAAAAAAAGTTTCAGATTAAATCCTTTTGCAAGACAGAATATATGATGAAAAATACTGCATATTATTAGTAACTTTGCACGTATATGTAAAAGTATTCATTTGTTCAGGGCAAGCGTATAGGTTATTCACAATAAATATATTTCTGGAGTCTAGTAGATCATTTTTAGACTGCCAACCTCTTCCTTTCACTGTAATTGCATAGTCCAATTTATTGTCTATTATATGTAGCACATCATCTTTCAGCTATCAGCCCATCATCATTACTAACACAATTTCATATCCAGTTCACATGGATTCTGTTGATACATTTTGTGACTTTCATGAAAGCAAAATAATTGTCATTTGCGATGTTGAGAATCAGTTAATAAGCTTGGCTCAATACTGACTTCAGTCTCATAATCAGTGAAATCAATGACAAAAGTGATGAACTCCCTTTAATTTGTTTAGTCTCTTATTTTATGACTCACTTGTCTGTCAAGTCAATGCAACATATTCCATTAGACTAAAAATATTATTTGCAAGAATATTTCTTCTGATATAAATTGAGACTGTACGCTGTAATGAAGAAAGTGTTCTACTTGAAATATAAACACATGCCATAGAACTGGAAAGAAATATTATTCTAGAAATATAGATAAATTCATTCTTTTAAAAAGCAGTGTTGAAGATCAAATGATATTCGAACATCTTGATATTATGTTTATTTAACTGTGTGCTGCACAGGGTTATACATTCTGTTATTTATGCAGAATTAAAGTGTTATTTGAAATATGTAATATTCATTGCATTTAAACATGTTTCACAGCTTAGCAGAGAGAGTTTTAGTTGAAAATGCCTCATCACCAGTCCGAAATGTAAATAGTCTTTTTATTGACATTGATGAACACCGAATACTTCTTTATTTTGTTTCTTTGTTTGCTTCTTTGTTCGTTTACTTAATATAGTCTTCATTTGTATATGTGGGCTATAGTCACAAATGTTTCTAAATGTTAAAATCTTCAAAAGCAGGTTTAAATCTTTTAATCCACTTGGACCTGAAAACAGAATTTTGGGGGCAACTGGATCATAGATGGAGATGTTTGGACCGTAAAAAAAGGACCTGGCTGGCCAAAGATCTGTCATAATCCAATAACCTAGTTTGGACAGAGGTAATATCTGCTCAGTATAATCTTGGAACCCAGCCTGCCCTCAACATCTGCTCAGAGAAAGATCTACATGCCGGATGCTAATCATTTTGGCATGTTTGTCTTTAAAAGTTATGGGCTTCAGAAGAACTAGAGATCACTGTGTCAAATGGCACTCTTTTTTTAGTTTTATGTTTTTCACTTCACACACACACACACACACACACACACACACACACACACACACACACACACACACACACACACACACACACACAATCTTTTATAGTCTAGCTTTGGTAAACCTGTGTACCCCAAGATGCTTTTCCCAAGATTGAGGTACTGTGGACTTGAACCAATCTGGATATTCTACTCTGGTTTCAAGGCATTCTAAACCATATAAATACTGCTCACTGGAGGTTATTTTTGTTTTATGCAGCATTCTGTGTGAACCATACAGACTGCTGTGCAGGAAAAGCACAGATCAACAGTTGGTCAATCTAATTATTTCCCCATTCTGATGTTTGGTGTGAACTGAAGCTTATGATCTGTATCTACATAACTTTCTGCATTTGACAGGCTGCCACTTAAAGCATAGCACAAGATGATCTGGGATAACTGAAAAAAATAATCAAATTTATTATTCCAGACTGTCTCTTAAAGGACCAGACAACAAAATCTAATGTATATAGTGTGGTGTATTGCAAATTGTTGTGGGTTTTTGTTTGTTTGTTTGTTTGTTTGTTTTTTGTTTTTGTTTTTTGTAAGAAATTGAGATTTACAACCTCACAGCAGGTAGCAGTAGATGGAGGACAAAACAGCGTTGTTTAAAAGTTTTTACTGATAGATTTCTTAATGTATTGGTACCCTGTTGTGTCTTGATCCAGTAGGGTGCAGTCGGATTCAACAAAGCCCCTCTGAAGTCTACTTCAGCAAAAAAAACCCTGAGGCAATGCAACAGACACACACAACTCACGCAGTCTAATTGATCACAATCTTTCAAGCCTGAGACGAAAATAGCAAACAGAATGGCTACCCACCTGAGTCCATCTGTGGCTGTCTCTGGACTGTTCAGATACTGGATGTTGAGGCTAGAAGAGTGGGAAGCAAATATTAATTTACTTGACTATACTAACTTGGACAGGTCTGTTTGGACCAGACACATCTGCCGTGGTTAGATCTTAAGTGCAGTACAGTATAACACGCCTGACTGAACTCAAAGCTTGAGAAACATCTGAATGTTAGTGAGTCAATCTTAGGTTTGTCTAGTACAAGCTCCTAGAAATGCAATCCATCCATTAAGCATGCTTGGGATGATTTTCTATTAGAATAACTGGTTTTGACTCAACCTACTTTAAAAATTGATGGTGAGCTTTCAGGTTTCTAAAGACCAACAACTATTTAACAGGTCACAAGACACTTAATGGATTTTTTGTTAAATAAGGTCAATAACAATTTATTGGGGAGATTAGAGAATACTGATGAATAATAAATGATTTCGATGTTTGGTTTAGTTGAAATTCTGCTGGTATTAAAAACCCCATTTAGAAATGTGAGCCTTTATTGTCTCTTTGAATTACATAAAAAAAGCAGATTTAGAAATGATCACATGAGGCCAACCTCATTGTTTATTCAGCAGTTTGTCTCAGCTCTAGCAAATGATCCTTTTGTGTCTTCCCAGTCTGAACGTGTGTGTTCTCTCAGAGTTCTATAAATCACAGTAAAGTTTTTTTTTCTTGCATATTTGATGTTTGTTTGTTCTAACTGTTTTTAAGTCAGGCAGTTTTTGTTTTATTTAGTTTCATTTAAATTCTAACCATACTTCTATACTCACTAAATGTCAGCTACAACATAACCATAAGAAACATTAAAACACGTTTGAAACCTTTTTTTTTTTTTGCTTTATCTCTAAACAACCTTTAAAGTATATTTTTATTAAATCATTTGTATTTTTCTATCTTATTTAAGCATTAACACTTTTCTTTTGAGGTGTGTGGCTGATGGAATTAGTAATAGCTACATGATATGACAGATGATTCCCTTCTGCTGGCCTTGCGTGCTGTTTAGCATCTTCACTTATCGCTGTCTCATTGTGGATTGAATATTCATACAGCTTGTTACCACAACAGAACATTAGTTCTGGTTGCTGGGAGAGGATGTTGAGCTAAACAGCTCCAGGCACACTGTCCCATGCTTCAAAGCTAGACTTTTTAGAGCAGCCTGATATATCGCCTCACGCTGATTACTCCATTTAAAGTCTAATTTTGCAGCTTGCATAAACAGTGTGTGTCCCACTCGGCATGGTGGGGAGACTGTGATTATTCCTCCATGTTCCTGCCATCCACCAGCAGCTCCAACTGGCATCTTGGCCCTCTAGCGATTACTGGCATGCCACGGCATACAGGCTAGCACTATTGTATTTTAGCTATGTTTTGTCCTTAGCGCTTCACAGATTTGTTTGTTCCATATTTCCGAGGATATAATGCAAAAGGATAGAATGCTCAAAAGCTATTTGGCTATTGCCCAGTTACTGTGCAAGCCCCTTTTCATCTGACTAAAACATACTAGAGTGCTACAATACCAGAGAATTTAACACTGTTTAGCTTTAGCTTCACTGATTTAGTACTGTCTATTGCTGGGTCATTAGATTTTGGAGGAAGTGTGGTTACAATCTCAGAAAAAAGTAACCATCTCTACCATTCCTTTTATTTCCTGTATTTTGAATCTTATTATATCTTTTAGTGTGACCTTAGTGTGCTGTTGTTTAGTCCAGTGTAGTGCATTTAAGGAACATGACTTCATCTGAATAACCATTCTTGTACCTTAATTAGGTTTTTTTTTTTGTTTTTTTGTTTTTTTGTAATAAAATCGTAAAGACTGACCCCTTAGACTACCAACAGAGTGAACACCAAAAGTACACTTTAGTTTACTAGCAATAAGTTGTTTTTTTTTTTGTTTGTTTGTTTGTTTGTTCTGGTTTTCTTGAAGGTATTTGGTTTAGGCATTAGTTTAAAAAACAGCTATTTAGTGCTACAGTTTAATTGTTTCATTTACTTGTTGCAGAGGTGGCCATGCAGTACTGTAGTTAGTCTAGAAATTATGCATCGCTTAATTATGTAGAGAATAAATTGGAGCACTTTTTCACTGTACTGGGGCACCTGCAGCAGTGCAATGAGGAAGGCTTGCAGCAGACATTTAGTGATATAATTATATTTTGGTAGTAAGAGTGTAATGTAAAGCCACTGTCTGTATTTACATCCTAGTATATCTCTGCATCTTCCTAGTACATCCCTGCATCTTCCTAGTACATCCCTGTATTTCCTAGTATATCCCTGTATTTCCTAGTACATCCCTGTATTTCCTAGTACATCCCTGTATTTCCTAGTACATCCCTGCATCTCATTCTATTCTGTTCTACCATTTATAGCACAACTGTACATACAATTTATTTATTTTTAAAAAAAAAAATTTATTTAATTTTTTTTTTACATATGTGTATAATTTTGGTAATCTCATCTTGTTGTCTCTGTGTACTTGAATCGTATGGCACTAAAACAAATTCCTTGTACTGTATGCGCATGCATACTCTAGGCAGTAAAGCTCTTTTGGATTCGGATTCTGATTTGTCTATGTTTGGTGCTCCATATATGTATGTGAATCTGTGAGTATGCAGAAAGCAGAAATTTTTCTTTTATCATAATTTTTTTTTATCATAATGTACACCAACAAAGTAACTGTTAATTATTTTTTTGGAAACCCCAGAAGAGATATGCTGCACTGTTCAGAGCCCATGGTCTACACTGGGAAGTAACATCCCTTCTTTTCATGTTGGTATCCATCAACTTTGTATCTACCTCCTAAATAATACAATGTTAACTGGATCTACCACAAATTCCTGTAGAAGTTCCTCATGGCTGTATATTTGCTCGCGTAATTCATCAATTGAATGCTAAAGGTTGATACTTGGATGAAGACACAGCCCTGAGGTACATCAGCACGTTCTCAGGCTTACTTCAACTGGGTCAGGAGATTACACCATTTTCTCACAAGCCATCTTGACAGCTTTAGTCTGCTCTCAAATCTCAGAAAAGTAATGGGGTTTTATTTAAATTGCCCAGCACAGAGCACAGCTTTGGCACTCTCGTAACCGAACTCCGTGAAGGAGATGCACTTTGTTCAAAATAACCTTTTATGAACCATCAGACCACCAGAAGAGTATTATTACGTAAAAGGGGTTATTATAGAAAATGTCCTGCGCTGCCTTTTGTTTGTCTGAGGTCATGTAGTATCAACTGATACAAGATGGCTCCATACAAATGCTTGAGTAATAGACTCTGGCAAGCCATTGTGCTTCAAAACATCAAGGTCAGGTCTTCAGGGAGGTGAAGAGTGGAGTGGGCAATGTGGCACTGCATCTAATGCCTCTAATCTTCGATGTGGATCTGCCTTTGTTGTGCTATTCTGCATGGCTAGTACAAAGGATATAAAGGGACAGATGGAGTGGAAAAAGGAGCTGTCATTTTGTTGGCTTTTTAAGGCGCGCTCAGCTTTTCAACTCAAGCCTGTTTGTTATTGTTGTGGTTGTTGCTTTTTGTGCCTAGCCTTCCAGTTTGTCACTGTCTGATATTTTTGCCATGCTACAGGAATCAGAATAATCTATTTAGATGCATGTATTCTTGACTTGGTTCCTGATGGTATCTTAATGATTTCTTGCACACTAGAAGACACATCATAGTGGAGATTTTTAGCATAAATGAATACAATATTTTACACTTAAGATTACGAAAACATTTATAAGGCTACATGATCCTTCAGAGGCCAGACCACTGACTGAAGTACATATCTGCGACCCTTGAAATTGAAAGAACATTTCATAATGAGCCCTCTTTTGGCTGTAGAAGCTATCGAAGCATCATTGAACGAGGAAAGGGTGTATGCTATTGAATATTGAGGGTTAATGTGTTAATGCTACAAGAAACATGTTTTGTTTCTCATGTTTGAAATGGCTCATGTCTTTGTTTTCTGCATATCTTTTGAATCTAGAGTGCTCGCTTCCTCTCTGAGGCTTTTTTCCCCTTCGAGTCGTCGTTAGCAGAGACCTTGGATCCCACCTACAGACTTCACGAGACAGTTGCAAAGGTATGTTCATCTACCGCATTACAAGTTGAGCACATCTTTAACTATTCATCTGTTTGTCAGATCTTGAATGATGGATATTGAAGTTTGAAGAGCTTAAGCTAAATGTGATATAAGGAAAGGTAGGGTGTTTATCCTGACAAACCCATTTGGCCCAACTGCTTCATGAAACTGAGACTTTCACGTCTCCTGTTTATGAAATGTGTCCCATACTTCATTTCAATGCAATGCAATTCCCCAGAAGTTGATGATTTACTGTGACTCCTAAATAGACCATCATATTTTTGGATCAGGTGTGTTAAATGATGATGCTTGTGGTTAAATATATCGAATACTTTGTTTCTCACCTTTGAAGACTTATTTTTCATTCCCTTTGCTACGTTTCTCAAAGTAGTACACAGCAAAATGCGTCCCTTTTTAGAAAAGAAGCTTAAAGGCAGTGTGCTGTTTTTCTTCACTCTAACATACCCTGCAAACAGCAGTGTTCTTCAAGACACAGCAATCGTGATGGATGAGCGTAATTCATTCTTCATATAAATGTGCATAGTAAAAAAGGCACTTCCGAGCAGTACATAAATAAACTCAACAACTAGGATTTAACTTCGAAAACCAGGTTTTAGCTGATGTTTTATTTGTAATTTAGACTATACATGAGCATTTGTCACAATTTCATAGATATTCACACACTGTCGTGAATTCCTCGTCTTGGCTCCCATTTATTACACCATTGTGCTTTTGTTTCTGTTTCAGTTCTGTCTTTACCCCGTTCTATCATTGGTCTGTTACCGGACCGTGTTCCCCTGAACTGTTTGGTTGATTATTTTTGTTTTCTTATATGCTTTTTGTCTCGGTGCTCCGCATGAAGTCTTAGCAATAATATCTTATATTACCAAGCCATCGTTTCTGTGATTTATTATATTTCACTTTGCCTTTGACCTGTGCCTGTTTACTTCTTTATGATATCCTAGTGTGTTGGTGTGGTGAGAGCACTAAAACCAGCCTGTGGCTTGTGACCGCTTGTGCAGCATTACTTTATTAAAATCCATTGCTCACCCTTCTTGCCTCCAGAGACAGTGATTGCTTGGATAAAAAATGGTCTCTGTCAGCCCATTTTTCAAAATCAGTGTTTTAACAATAACAAAACATTTACATGTTTATATGTCTTTATTTTTGCATGTAACTCTTGACAGATTTTTATGTTTTAGTGTAGGAAAGTTCAGAGTATTCATGGCTTAAACAGCGACTTACATTTTTGTGTCTTGTAACAAGGCAGAGAGTGAACAAACAACACAAATCTGTGACAACAAAAGAAATAACCAAGTACTGTGGTTGAGGTTGTGGCGCACACAACAGATACAACACAATGACAATATCTTGACAAGTAGATGCTGAAATGCAAGGGTTTATTTAGGTTTGCAAATAAGGGGTGACAGAATTAGAACAGGTTTGAATGATTAGGACATGTGACATTGACACGTGACATGTTGGGGCTGATGGGCAATATAGTTTCTTTTGGTTTCTGGCATAACCATGATTCTTTGATTACAAAGGTCTCGATAAGAAACTGACGACTGAATGATAAACAACTTAACACCTTTTAACACCTTTCATTCTTTTATCCATTCTTCAACATTCTGTTAGATTTCAACATTGTCTTGTAATTCACTAATCAGACCGGTGATGTTCTTACTGCTTTCTGAGCTAATGTCTGTCTTTCTGAGCTGAAGTCTCAAGTCTGATGAGCTTCCTTAAGTTAATTAATTGGCATACATTGATGTGATTGGCCACAATAGAGGTACACTTTAGTTTCATTTTCTTTCTGAACTATCTTGTTCAATCAAATTTCTAACTGTACTGTCATGGCAATATGTGGAAACATGCTTCAGTTTGATTTGGAATTCAAGGAGTAAAACTGGAAGTGTCAAGCACAGACGGTCTAAAAAAGTTTCCTGAATAAAAAGAGAGAGGAGTGAGAGTTCTCATGGACACACACACACACACACACACACACACACACACACAAAGGATGGGTTGCGTTTCTGAGCCAGGCCCAGAGGTCCTGGGGGACTTCACCAAATGGGACACTCTGAAAGAGCAAAGAAAGAAAGATTTCATGAAACATTCAAACAACCAAGAGAAGATTTACAGTGCACATCTGTCTAAAAGCTATCTCCGATTTTGTTAAAGAAACTTTTCCTTTGACTGGAATAGCTCTACATTTTAAATGACCGTGCTGAAAAGTTTGGAAAATATGAAGTGTGTAGATTTTATAATTAGGTGGACTCTATTCAATAATTCATAATTATTCATAATAAGCAATGTTTCATTTCAGGACAGGCATGAGTGTGTGTGTGTGTGTGTGTGTGTGTGTGTGTGTGTGTGTGTGTGTGTGTGTGTGTGTGTGTGTGTGTGTGTGTGTGTGTGTGTGTGTGTGTGTGTGTGTGTGTGTGTGTGTGTGTGTATTTGTGTGTGCACATCTCTGGTTTGTATCTCTGGTGAGTTACAAGATGGGATTTGTTAATGCATGCAAAGTTTTTGTTGATGTAGGAAAAAAATCATGCCTGCAGTCTCATAGATCCTGTACACACTGGAGGACGATGGTTTAGAAATAATACATGCACATGATTCATAGCTCTAACATGGCTATGGTGCACCATAAGCATAAACATGTTTCCCATGTGCTCAGTCAGTACATAGCTTTGTGCTCATTCCTACTTTATTCTCAAGTGTGCCTTGTGCAGATTTGCACATTTAAACCAACATATGCAGTTATCTCCCTTAAGAATAACAAAATGGGGCGGGGGGGATTTTCCATACTGTATGTCTTTAACGTTCAAAAGTGAGTATTGATCCATATTTTTTTTACATTTCTCTACCCATTGTTGTTTTTTCCCCCAATGATGATGTTTGCCTGAAGGAACATAAATAGCAGCTAGGTTTACCCAGGAGAACTACCAGCTATTAGGCTTTAAGGTACAGTAAGCTCTGGTCAGTGTTTTTTTCAAGAGGGTCAAGTAGCATTAGAAGAAAACAAAATCATCTGGCCCTTGTTTCAAAGGAAGTTAAGTTTTATCCATTTTGTCATGAGCACCAGTGTGCTAACTGCTAGCTGAGCACGTTCTGAGTAAGTACTTAAAATTCCGAACGACAAAGTGTGAAAATATTTTTGTTTCGATTACTAAGTTGTCTGTTTATTAATAATTATTACAAAAAATTTAATGAAATTGAAATGAAATTTTAAATGTTACTCCTTAACTTAAGAGTAGTGTTTATAAGGCTACACAACATATGCTACTGCATTTTAAGGGGCTTAAACCCACATGCAAAGGCTTATTCCAATCAGCATGCAAAGTAAAACCAGCTTTCATCAGTTTTCATCTGATTTTGCTGAAACACCCAAATCAGGTAAGATATGTCTTTGTTGTTGTTCAAGGTGCAAGATTTCCAGCTGCTTATCAGCAATTCTGTGGTTTATAGTGAAGTTTCAGTGCTGTGTTTTTGTCCTTCATCACAGGCGCTGCAGTCCAACTGTGCTCATTCTGTAAATCAGAACTCAGCGCAAAGCCAACAGCAGTGAGCTAGCCATTTAATCAGGTCATTGTCTGTATTTATTTCTGACACAATGACGTAGGATCGGGTTTTGGTGATTTGTCATTTGACACACATGTCTAAATTATTCTGCTTATTTGTGCCTGTAGAGTAACAGTAATTACTGTGAATTTCTTTTACAAAGACTCAGAGCAGCTCAGGAACATTAGGTTTTAGAGTATTTTCTTCTCCTACACTCAATAAGTGTGTGTTTCCTCCATTTTACTTCAGGAAAAATCCTGCACACTGTAGCTCCTAGGGTAGTATTATGAGTGTTTCTTAGAACATAATGGTTAGAACATAATGGATGACTTGTTTCTGCCTGTACTTCTGGTGGATGAGATATAATGGTGACGATGATCAGCAAAAAAACACATTCAGTAAATATACATTACATTGTCATTATAATATTGTTTTTTATTTTAAGCGCTGGATATAATATATAGTATATGAACCACTTTGAAATTTATCAAATTCTACAAACATTACAACGGAACTTTTCAATACCATGGATATTAAATATTCTAGATTCTTCATTCTTCATATTCTAGATTTCTAGGTCTGTATTTACAACTTCAACTCTTTAACCAGTATACTGATGTACTGTGCCACCAGAGGAATGAAAATACACTCCACAGACATTTACAATCAGTATAAGCAAATGGATGATTTTATCGTTGCAAGTCTGATATAAAATTAATCAGGAAAATTTTGGCTTTCAAGCAGAAACCTTTGACCTCTATTTGGATAACCTTACACTGATGTTTAGTGGTTGAAGCCTTCAAATTTTGCATGACATGCTTACAGCATTCTTTCAAGTATCCTTAATAACTGCTCTATCAGTTATCCTTAATATCTGCTCTATCATGATCAGAGTTGATGTGGTTTTGGGCAGTGGTTGCTGAAGTGGTTATGGCTCTGAAATAGAAAAATAAGCAAAGTGCAAACAAAGGTAATAACTATTAATGGAAACAAAATAAGGCAAACTTTTAGGTTATTTAGAATTCCCCCAGGTGGATGTGGGAATAAAATCAGTCCCATACTCACATCTAACTTGTGCCCCTTTTCCACCGAGGCAGTGTGAGTGTTGGTTCAGAGCCAGAGTTTAATTTAGAACCAGTTCTTTCTTTTTCGACCGCCAAAGCACCGGCTCTGAACCAGGAAAAGTGGTTCTTAAGTAGCACCAAAACGTTGCTGGTCTAGACTTAAGAACCACTTGTGTCAGGGGCTGGGGGCGGGGCTATTGTTAGCACATTTGATAATGTACCTTAAGTATACTAATGTTTAATACACTTTAACTTTACCGTAATATGATATATTATCAGCACACATGAGAGTAGGTAGCTACATGCTAGCTAACTTTTTTATGTGTTAATGATAAAATAATGTTATGTATTTTCTCGATTGCAACCTCCGTTTATACAAATTACATGGAGCTGCACGTACACGTTGGATTCACAGCATTAGGATTCCAATGTAGGATCACAAAGCCATGAGCATTAACAGTAAAGCAACATCTGCCATTGTTGTTGTTGTGTTTGTTGCTGCTGCACTAACGTTGCTGGGAAGCATGGCACGTATACGGTGTCTTAGAAAACCGGGTCTTAGAAGGTTTGCCAGTGGAACCAAGTTTGAACCAGCACCAGCACTAGTTCTGAACCAGCACCCGGTTCTTTTTGGAGGAAAAGGGGGTATAGTAGGCCTACTGTATGAACAATACCCTTAAGTCAGTGTTTCTCAAAGTGGAGTCTGGAGATCCCCAGGGATCCATAAAGTATAGAAAGCAGATCCTTGATTTAATCCATTTCAGTAGAGTGCTTAAAATCGCAACCCGTCTGTGTCTGTGTGTCCCTTGAATTGGAAGGCTTTAATCCAAACTTCAATAACTCTGAAAACAAGCCTGTCTATAAATGTGTGGACCTTACATGCCCTGGTGATAGAAAGTTCAGGAACAAAAAGGTTTTGGACTGCAAAATATATTTCTTTTATGTCATAAACTCTTTATGTACTTTATAAACTCCATATGTCGTAAACTCTTTAAATCTAGAGATGTTCATTCTTAGTCCCCACACTATAATTATGGAAGCGAAGAAAGATAATTTCTGTCGGTAATCTTTAACTAAAATTGTCAAAGGTTTGGATATTGAACTCAAGTTTATAAGTTTTCAAAAATGTTACTTAAAGTACTCTATTTACTCGATAAACTATTTGTTGAAACATGTCACCTTCAAGTTGAGTTTATTTAAGTTTTTAAGGCTACAGGCAAACATTAGTTTCTAAGTTTAACCACCTTGAAATGTCTGGATTCAACATCTCAAATTATTTGAATAAGAAAAGTCCTATAATTGGATAATGTTCCACTAATCTGTTATTGATTACACTTATGAAAAATGACATCATCGTTGACCTACATGTAGGTTTTTGTCTTGTAGACATGTTTTTTCTTTCTTTCTTTCTTTCCTTCTTTCTTTTTTTCTTTCTTTCTTTCAAAAACAGAACATAAATAGTAGTTAAACCTCTTAGTAGTAGAAGTTTAGTATCTACTAGAGGCAGGTTTAGCTGTGTGGTAATAAGCAAAAAATAGTTCTGACTTGTATCTTAATGTGGGATGAAACTGGGATAATGGCTAATAATAAACACTACGACTTCATTGCGTAATAGATTCCAGATAAGTCACCCGAAGCCATTGTGTTAAATAAAGATAAATCAGTGAGAAATATCCATGCAATCTGTACAGCTCCCCAGCCCCAATGCTGATACAAATGAATTCCCTGAGCTGATGCTAGAGCTGTATAAAAGTCAGCCTTACCCATTCCTCCAGGTCTCTGAAGACTTCACCCACAGGCCACTTTCTCTTTTCTTCAGGCTGTATGAGCCAGGGGAGTTTTCACCCAGACTTTCCAGTTTCTGCATTCATTTTTCACCGGGCTTTTCGGGCCACAGCTGGGGAGAGGTAGCAGTCAGCTCAGCACCATTGCTTCATAGAGTACAACGTGTGTTTGAGTTGGCTCCCCCTAAGACTGCTCTGTAGGCTGGCATCGATCATATCAATGACAAAACATGCACATACACACTCAATCACTCCTACCAACTACACTCCCTGTAGTGCATACCAGGACCTCTGGGATGAATAGTCCTAAAGCAGGTACTGAAGCTTTTGGTATCGGAGGAAAGTTTAACAGTTTGTATTTTGGCTCATTTCTTGTCCTTGATGATACTGTTTTAAAAGATGGGGTTGTAAGTCAGTGTACATTGTGGGCATGCAAGTAAAGGAGAGAACAGAGAAACTGTTTTTAGCATATACTCACATGGGAATTATTATTTTTTCCTTTTTAATGAAATATTTGCGTTTTGTTTTACATTACATAGAGTGTATGCAGAATGGTAAGAAAAACAAAAAACATCCAGGGAGTGAAGGTTATGTGGGGCGTAACTGCCTTAATGACAGTGTGCAGATAAAAAATGGTCAAAGCTGACAGAAAATGTATAAACTCACTTTATACAATTGTGGTGACCATAAAAGCATCTCAGAATACATATCTCATAACCTTAAGGCTGACAAACTACAATAGAAGCAGCACTCTCCATGTTCCACCACCGTCAAGAAAAAGCAGGAACAGAATTACCAAAACTGAAGAGTTAAGTTTAAAAAAAAAATGTCTGGTCTTTCTAGAGATAATATATTTGCTGTAAATTGTATCAGCCACCTTTTATTTCTAATGCTTGTAAGAAAAACTCATTGCTGCACCAAACCCAGTTCTTAAAACTAACCTATTGTTGCTCTTATTATTCATTGAAACCCAAACTATTTTTACATTTGTCTCACATTACTAAACACGCTAAGGCTCAAGAACATACCATGCATATACAACCTTGTAACCATTAGCCCTAAGAGTAAAAGAAAATAAGCTGCTAAAATGAACTCTTCTGTGCATGTAAAGGATGGGAGAACCTTCATGAGTGCAGAAATAGAAAATGATATAAAATAAATAAACAGATAGATAGATAGATAGATAGATAGATAGATAGATAGATAGATAGATAGATAGATAGATAGATAGATAGATAGATAGATAGATAAAGCTAAAGCTAAAACTATAACACTGCTTCAGAACATGTGCTGATGTATTTTAAACTGACAGGAGCTTTTTAATGAACCTTCCAGCAATCAGTCAGCCAGGTAGATCAGGAAGCAAAGAGCTGCTGTCAAGAATTGGATATACACCGGTGTTGGAGGAGGTGGAGGGGTAAAAGTGTCAGACTGAAAGGAACAGCTGGAGAGCAGAGTGACTGATTTGTTTTGCCCTGTGATAATACAGTGACACAACATACGATGAATTAAGTGAGCTTGGATTCTCTGTTGAATCTACCTTCACAGGTTTGAGAAACTAATGGTTGACAAACGAGTGTGGATTTATCCAAGTGGCAGCCACAGTTACTGACAGACTGGCTTCCATTAAGACCTGACCTGACCTGAGATATCTTAAATAGATTGCTGGGCTCAAGGTAAACACATTTAGAGCCCATTTCTGCTAGTGGTACAGACAGTACTGTGAAGGAAAGAAACTAGGAACTTAGGATTAGCAGAGACACAACAATACAAAACTATGAATGTATTAAATTACACTTTTGTTGTAAGCGGCTCTTGCCTTGGATATAAAAAAGCAGATAATAACGAATTGAGATATATCATAAATTTAGAAATTATTTTGCGCATAATTTTCTGTTTACACAATTACACTTTTGGACTATATAGCATATTTAAAATCTCACAGATAAGGATGAGTTCTCTTTTGAGTCTGTTTTCCTTCAAGTATTTCTTTCTTTTCAAATTTATATCTGAATTTGGATATTCTTGCAAAGCTGTTTTGTGACAATATCCATTGTTAAAAGCATTACACAAATAAACGAACACTGAATTTAGATGAGTAAAGTTAAATGAGTTCAACACTTTAGTGCTAATGCTAAGAGGCATGGAAACACATCCACTGTTTGGAGGAGTGCAGAAATTATTTAAAATGGAGCATGAATCACATTTAACGTGGTACTTGTACTTCCTGTGGAATTGTTGAACTTAATGCACACTTTTATTTTATCCTTTTATTGGTTGAAAGGATTGTGCATTCTTGCAGTTGTTTAATATGGATAAAATGAGCTTGTCATTCGGATATAGAAGAATCTCATGTAAAAAAAAAAAAAAAACCCTTTACTCTAATATTAGTCTAAAATGATAAGCACATAATAATTACATTTGCACTTAGATAGCTTTCTGCATATCAGGTCAAGCTCTCAAGCCGACTTCGAATAAAGCAAAGAAACTGAGACGCTGGAATGGTGGTTATACAAAAAAAAGTTACACAGATACTACAGATCGGGTGGACCTTGGAGATAGAGGTTGTGGTTTGCTTTGCCTATCTGTCCTTAATAGAAGACACACGATCAATCTTGTATGTATCTCTCGTTCTTGGTATCTCTCTCTTTCAGTGGAACAGAATTTGGTGAGCTACTTGGGGGGAGGTCAACTCATTAATACCTTAAACACTTATTCTCCTGCTGGGAATGTGTCAAAGTCCATGAAGGAGATTTAATCACACAAGGCAAAGTGCCATGTCGATTCTTCAACCTGAGGCAGACTTGGCTGTACTCATTCTCTCCGGCATTGCTGTCAGCTCGAGTTGCAGTATGAGGTCTGTTCTGCAGATGTGCCTCTGTCCCATTGGGGCAGAAGGACTAAAACTGGGAACCATAAAATAAGAGAAGTAATATTTTACTGAAAGAACATCGCACAAGGCAGATAAGCCACATTGTTTGCCACGATTAATCAATCTATACATATTGTAGATTTGAGTTAAGCTTATTCAAACCATATTATGACACTAATGGCCAGAACAAGCTCTGGGGACAGTGATGTCCAGACTTCATACTGGCTTAGCTCCAGTTGTCAAATTCAATTTAAAAACATATTATTTTAACCATTTTTGTTTTAACGCAATAAAAAAGTAAACATCAAAATGGAATTAGAACAGTTTATGGAAGAATGAAAGGCTAGAATAACAGAGATTAGAAAATAGCAATCAGTGTAATACATATTCAGCATTGCTTCACATTTCTGCTTTTAAAAACAACTCCTGGATTAAGAAATGGCCTCCCATCCTTCTAAAATGTGTGTAATTACAAGACTTATTATACATGCTAAATTCTGTTTGCTAGATGCTGATAGTTACAGTGCCCTTGAAATCACTACCTCAAGGATGCAATGAATTTACTGTAGGAAGTTGACTAAGTTGTCTGAGTCCAGCACACTGTTTTTTAGTAAGCACAAAATCCTCCCTGGTTGGTTTTCTTATTAATAGTAGTCTTTTTTATTTTTTTACTGTATGGGGTATAATAGTATTTTCTGCCTCATAAGACCTGCATCCTCAGGTCACTCTAACATTTGGAAAATGTATCCAAATATATGAAATGCAAATCCAGGATTCATAAACAAAGCAATGGTAGGTTTAGGTCATAGTGGCAATTTAGAAATTGATTGTGACTAAGAGAGTGGCAATAGTTTGAAACTAAACATCATTAACAATGTAACACACAAAACAGGGTTTTAACTAAAATAGAGAAAAAAATAGATAGAGATAGATCATCTCTCCAGATCCTGGTTGCTGTCTGTGTTGTTCACTGTGGGCACATCAGAGGATTCGCCTGATCTCAGAAACAATGATATTTGTTGTCAAGCAGGCGTTATTGTTGTTCCTGTCATTGCATAATGATTTATAGTCATGGTAATAATGAACAACATGAGATGGCAGACAATAAATAATATTTGATTCAAATTCAATTCAAATTTATTTGTATAGCGCTTGTAACAATGGACATTGTCTCAAAGCAGCTTTACAGCACATAAAAAAACATAATACAAAAAGTTCAATATTATACAAAGATTAATATAATACAAAATTCAATAATGTTTAAATGTGTTTGTCTGAGGTGACCGGGGAGGCTACTTTTAATACAATGTAAAAGACAATACATATAGACTAAGACAAAACAACAAACTGTAAACTATACAATAGACAAAACGGTAAACAAACTATGCAGTAATCACTCTGCTTACTCGGTTGCATACGAACATATAAAGTGACTTGTCATTGCATGTGCTGATAAATGTCTTTTAACTGAGTGACTATGTGTAGATGTTGTAAAAAACTTTTACACCTGGAATGTTCTACATATGACTGATGAAGGATATGAACATTAACTATTCCCAGAAAGAAAGTAAATGACTTAAAATCTTCTAAATTGGAATTTCTTGTAGATGCAGCAGATCTGTAATGGGCAGGCTCATTGGGGTATGAGTAATGGTTTCAGCATATCCAGCAAACACTTGATGGAAATATGTTGTTTGGTTACAGACTACTGTGGGTAATATTTGTGCCATTGTTCATTAGTCTTCTCATTGTTCTACAGTCATGCCATACATGTTCAGTGTTGTTTGTTTTAAAATAGTAATTTCTAGAAACCAATGTTTTAGTTTCTCCAAGGCCAGTGGTACTAACAGTATGCAATAGTGTAACATTAAATAGGGCAGCTTGTCCACATCCTAATCATGTAGAGGGAGATTGTCATGGTATGGTTAGTCACAATAAGTGACAGTTCAAGAATGATCATTGAAGACTTCAGTGAAGATTTTGCATGGAATTTTTACTGTTATGTGGGGAAGAAAGAACAAAACAAGAATAGTCATGAAAAATGTATTTATATATTATTATTGTCTGCTGGTCCTTAGGGATTTGGATGGACATGATATTATAAAGTACTCTGATTTTCCATTGTAGAAGAAGACTTGAAGATGTACTTGTCTCCACACTTACTTAGAGGACAACCAAGTACACACCATTTGCATGGATTCAGGTTTTTGTGGATTGGATAATAAAAAAAAAATGTTGCAAGACAAGCTGAAGTTATACCCCATAATTATTTACAAAAGGTCCTTGAATTCCCAGTAACACATAAGAAGAGGCTCACTATCAAGGGGCTAACTTGGACTCAATGCATATATAGCAGCACGTACAAAAACAAAAAAATGGGGGAATTAAACCATTTAATTCATTCATTCATCTTCACTAGCCACTGTCAGGGTCACGATTGTGTTTAATCTTTAGCCTATCCTAGGATCAGTCAGTGTGAGGTGGGAATATGTTCTACGAGGCACCATTTGTACACTCATTCACACCTAGGGGAAATTTAGAGTAGCCAGTTCCCCAAACAGTATGTTTTTAAAAGGCAGGAAGAAACTGGGGAGGTTCTGGAAAAAATATACACTATGAAACACTGTAACTTGAACTATGAACTATAGAGCTGTGGGGCAGCAACAAACACTACTCAATACCACAGTATACTGTACCTTATTATATGCACAAAGAGAAAAATCAAACACCACACCATGAACCTAGGTGTGATAGCGTTTTAAAAGATGCCAAATAATTCCATAATCATGAGGAACAGCAACACTGATCAAGTCTCTGAATGTTAGGTTTATTTTATAGTTATTATATGAATAGATGATATATTACTGTCATTATTTACCTCTGTCCCATGTTGGTAGTTGTATATTGCACAGACATAATTATATATTGAGCCAGTCAATTTTATGTTTACTAGTTGTTAATATAGAGCAAGACCATTCAGAGCTACTCTGGTAAGACTAAAAAACAAAAAGGGTTGATTGTGAATTTCACACTTGACTGTGCTTTTACATTGCCTGTAACTGCCAAATGGATTTGCTATCAAAAAGACCTATGATTGTTACATTCCTTTTGGCTTCAGCTATATTTAAAGGTCTACTTCACATTATTATTATTATTATTATTATTATTATTATTATTATTATTATTATTATTATTATTATTATTATTGTTATAATTCGTATAATTATTATTATTATTATTATTATTATTATTATTATTATTATTATTATTATTATTATACCCAATCGTTGAAAACATTGCTTTCAAGTAGATTTTATCTCTTTGCCTTATGTGATTAAATCTCCTTCATGAACTTCATGAATATAATTTTTTTTTTACTAACATGCATGTTATGTCAGTGTGTTTCTGACTCTGTGTTTTTCCACACTCATTTTTCTCTTCTTTCTCTCATTTCACTCAAACTATTCCTTGGGGGGGAAAAAACTGTAGTATTTCGAAGTGGCTGAAATTTGAGCAAGTCCATGGTTATGTCTCAACCACTTTTGCAGAGGAATGATTTACCAACATGGGGTGCTTAACACCAAAAGGTGTTGCCACCTCAGGCTGATTAGAATGTGATTCCATTTTTAATTCTCCATCCAGGCTTTTTCATTGGTAAGTGAAGGGGATATTATTATGTTTTAGGCATCAACCAAAGATAACGGTTGGCATTATAAGCACCTGGAACACAGTGCTGAATTAAGATTTGACCTAGCATCCTAGACAAATGATAAATAATACATTTATTTAGAAACCCACCACTCAGAAGCATCAGATACATCACTCAATCACCATCAGAGCCAGTGAGGGTTCAGATCTGTTCTCTAAAACTCAAAAAAAAAAAAAAAAAAAAAAATCTTGTCATCTAGGATATCCTTTATATTCAAAAAAAAAAAAATAAAAAATCAATAAGCTTTTTACTATTTTCCTTATTTAGCTAGTATCATGTTTGTTTAGATTCACCAAGGGTGTTTAATACCTCAAATGCTATTGGGAAAGTTAGTTAAGTCTTCAACACACAGTCACTTTGGCTTCCTGTTTCAAAATGAAAAAAGTATTTATATACGTATGTATATATATATATGTGTGTGTGTGTGTTTATATATATATATATATATATATATATATATATATATATATATATATATATATATATATATATATAAACTATTCCCAGCTCTCAAGCCATTTCATGGGACTTTAAGAAAAGAATAATAATTAGCTCAGTTACAAAGCTTGATTAGGTATTTTTAATTTATTATTAAACAGACCTTAATGGCCTAGAGATCCCTTCAGGTTTTTCAACCAGTCAGTTGATCCCTTCTGCCACCCCATCACCTCCACCTCCAACCCGACACACACCACTGGCAGAACAGGAGGAGTTTATCACAGCCTAATATATAACATGACGAGGTGTCATAGAGTAATTTTCCCTGACACTTCGGGGTTTAACTCAGTGTTTTGATGGCGGACTCTCCGACGTGCTCCTTTATCACCTGGCTCACCCAACTGGCATCTCATTGTATGAGAGCTGACACGGCCCTGTCTGACACGCATTGTAATGGAGGAGTGTAATTTGTCCACAGATCGGAGGCTGTCCAGGCATCCCTTGCTTGCCTTCATGTGTTCGTCCCAAGCGTGACGAAGCCTCCCACCTTGTTCATCACTGCTGGTGATTAAAAAGCCCTCTTGCTCTTCTGTTCAAAATTGAAAACTTTAAATCTTGACAAGATGACATGAGGGAGCTACCCTGGCATATTTTAGGGACAAATTGTATTTTTTTTTTGGTGTCTTTGCCTCAAGTTCTTTCAGATTATTTCAGTATATTCTGACACTGTGTGATTTTCTTTAAATCAATCAGTTTAAATGATAATTAATTAAATGATAATTAATAATTTTTTATATAAAAACTGACGAAAAAAAAAGTTTTGTGTATTTTTATTCTTTTTTTCCTGTTAATACCACTTTTAGAAACTTTCCACTGAAATATTTTTAGATCACTAACAATTTTGGTGCTAATATGTTGGGCAGTTCTATATTTTTTCCATGCTAGTGCTGTTACAATAAGTTAACATCCCAGAATACAATACAGTTATATGACATGCTTTCAGCAGAGATTCAGCCTGGCAGGCATTTTGCACAGTCTACACATGATTAAAAAATAAACATAAAAGTGAATAAAACCTGATCTGTTCAGGTGCAGGGTGAACAAATGAGGAAGGAATGGAGTAGGGTAGGACTAAAGGGCTAAAGAACTGCTGCATGTCTATTTAGGTTGAAATTAAGCAAGGGCTAATCGACACTGAAACCAACATCAGCATGGAGGCGAAGTTGGAAATGGACCAATATGTCTATGAAGTTTATACTGTTTACAATTTAAATGTGAGTGAGAATTGCATTGGAAAATAGAATATATATCCCATAAGTAGTGCTTAACTTAATTTGCTGGGAAATGCCAGCATGTGGCTAGTTTGGTTGAGCACAAGCCAATTTTTTCCACATTCTGGCTATTATTTACAGCAATCAATCATGTCAAATTCAAAACATTCAATGCAGTGATGCACTAATCTTATGCCTTGCTTTTCTATGAGCTATGGGAAAAAATACAAAAATAGAGCTCTGTGTATATTTTGCTTGTTATCAATTGTTGCCATGGACTTCTCATGAGGAAGCTGTTATGCAAGAATGAGTCAAAGTAGCCTGGTCGAGGTTGGCTGAGTTTTTAAAGCTTGTATAAATATTCAAAAGCTTGACTTCAAGTAGGAAAATGCTTTTATCCTCAAAAAAATAACCTATAGAATCCTGTTTTTTGTTTTTTTTTGTAACATTAACAGTTCTATTTTAATACGGTACATCATGTCTTGTTGACCTTATAAAGTATTTAGAAATACAAGATGGCATTTCATTATGAAGGAAAGATAGCAGTACAGAAATTGTAGAAGAGTCTTGGCTGTACACGTATGGCTCGAGGGCTTCAACAGTTGTCAGCATATTAAGCTTATTGCTGTTGACAGCCAAGCTTGGCTTCAGCCTTGTTTACAGCTGAATTGCAGGAAATCACTTTTTTCTCCAAACCAAATGTCATTTTTAACCTTTTTCCCGTTTCAAGTGGCACCATGTAGTCATGTACATTATAGATTTGTTAAGCATTAATGATCAGTGTATGTTTTGTTGTTTTTTGTTTTTTGCTATAGGAATTATTTCTAAGCACTGGAGCCATGAAAACTTTGAACACTATATACATAAAATTGCATCTTTTTTTCAATTCTTTCTTTCTTTTCTTTAGCAATCAAATATACTTAAGCTTCTTCCATAAGAAAAAATTCTATGTATTTATAATTAATTGATATAGTGTTTAAATTAAACTCAGTAAAAATGTACACAAACCACAAATATGATCATGACTTCAGAATCATTTATGGCTGCAAGGGGAATGCTCTGAGGCATTATCTCTATAAATGAATTAACGGTTATTAATTAACAAAGCACAACAAGCTATGTAAATTCCCTGTTGTACCGTCATATAAATTTGTTTCACTGCATCTGCAGTTAGTTCAAAATACTGCAGCTAGACTACTTTTGCGTACTAAAGAGGGAACACATTGCCACGGTTTTAGCCACTCAGTGGTTTTCAGTCCATTTTATTATGAAGTACCCCAATCAGCCATAACATCACAACCACTCGCCCAATATGGTGTATTTCTGATCCATAGAGACATGGGTGTTCTAACACTGTTTTCATACCCGGGTTCACACTCATCAAACTCTAGTCATTTTCTTTGGAAGTGAACCAGATGGGCTTGCATTTTCATTCCAGGAGTATCAATGAGCCTTGGTAGCCCATGATGCTGTCACTATTTTAGCGATTGTTCTTCCTTGGAGCACATTTCATCTGTACTAACTACTGCATACTGGGAACACGCCACAAGACACGCTGCTTTGGAGACTTTGGAGATGCTCTGACCCTGTTGTCTAACAACCAATTTAGCCCTTTTCAAAGTCACTCAAATCATTGTGCTTGCCCATTTTCCTTGCTTTACTTAACAGATCAACTTTCAGAACCGAATGTTCACTTGCTGCCTAATATATCCCACCACCTGACAGGTGCCACTGAGAGAGATAATCGACATCACCTTATTCACATCACCTGTCAAAAAGCTAGTTTCTTCTTTTAGCTCAACTCCATCCACAAACGGCAGCTCCAAACATGCACAATAATTCACAAGCACACTCTCCTTTACACATGCACATAAACTCACAATTACCTATTTCAGAGACTTTCACACACCACTTGTGAAGTATACTCTCTGTTTATCTTGTGTTATCTGGCAATACCAAATTAGTTTCTGCCTCTAGTTTCCTGTGTTTACACTTTTTTTTCTGTTTATACTGTTTGCAGATTGCCTGACCTGAGACTGTTTTATTGACTTTGAGTTTGCCTTGTGTTTTGGATTATTTGCTGCTTAGCCTGCATCTGTCTTAGGCTCCCAATTGTGACACTTTTGTTCAACATCCAGAAACAAAACACACACACACATATACACACACACACACACACACACACACACACACACACACACACACACACACACACACACACACACACACGCTTTATTAAAAACCAAAATGTGCTCAAAAGTTGTGTGATCCTCTAAATAAAGTGTAAGCTACTGGTTCCGAATCCCACCTCCTGCTGAACTACATGCATCATTAGGAGGCTAAACACATTTTTATCAGGCTTATACCAGTCTGATTAATTAGCATACATGGATGATGTACTGTGTTTTCATAATCAACACTGACGCAGCTGAGTAAAACAAAGTAAATTAAGTAAAATAAACCTGTTATATAACTCATTATATTATATTATATTATATTATATTATATTATATTATATGTAGAGTATTATATATATCTGTTATATACTGTATAGCAGGAATCAAATAATCTTTTATGTACGATGAGAAGGTAAAACCTCAGATCGTATAGCTTTGTCTTAAAAGATAATGGCACTACCTGAGAATGATCCTAGAATCTTAAGCTATTACATTTTTAACCTAGTGAAGTAAATGTGGTAGCTTAGAGGTTATAAAATTGGATTTCCAATTGTGTAAAATTGCATAAAAATGTAAGTTGCTCTAGATCAGGGTGTCTGCCTAATGCTGTAAATGTATAATTCTGAACCTGACAAAAAATGGGCCTAAGCTGCACCTTCTGGTTGGTTGGCTAGATAATGAAGTTATGGTTTGTCCAACTGCTTTACTGGAATTTGACTTTCATCTAGAAAGTAAGCAACAGTCTAAAGTGTGGCCCAAAGGGCTCCAAACAGGAATTATTAAAGCATTTTAAATGCCAGTTTCTTCATGCCTGTCCATCCATTGCTTGCATGAGCTTTTGCACGTGTCTGAATATAGTCCCTGAGCACAATGCCCTTCTCATCACACTCAGAATTTTTCACTGGACAATATGGTTCTTGCCAAAGCACAAAGTGCATTTGATCCTTTTAATGCCAGACTCCTCTCTGAAGCAGACAAGGCAAAGAAGAAATCAATGGCAGTTCTGGGATTGGAAAAATTCTGTGTTGAATTTAAAAGTGTACAACAGATGTTATTGCAGATACACATTCAAGCAACTTTCCAATCAGATAGTCACATGGCAGCAGTGCAATGCATGTTTTCACCGAATGGTGCGGGAAACAAAAACATCATCGAGAAAGCTTTGCTGTTGAACGAGAGGTCAGAGGCAAAAAGCCAAAATGGGTCAAGCAGACAGAAAGGCTACAATAAATCACATAATAGCATTACAACTGTGGTGAGCACAATAGCATGACAATAGCAAATGATCACATAAGCTACAAAAAAGGTCACTGAAACTAGGCAGCTAATGTAGAAAAAATTGTTGCTAATCTCAAATATTCCATTCTAATTTCATACTTTCCAGTTTTATTAATTGCATGTTATTGTAGTTTTTTTTTTTATTTTTATGAGTGTTATCTAACACTATTATTATTTCGCATTGTCTTTGCTAAAATCATTGCCGTGACCATTTTAAACAGAACGGTTGACAAGGGTTAAGTGGAATATTACAGTATATGTTAGTTGCTATGATAAGCTGAAACATGTTCATTGATGACAGTTGCTGTACAGTCAGTATGAGATGCCTCACTGATGTGTGTTTAACTCTCTGGGGAATCAGTAAAGCAGTTTTGTACCGGCTGTAGCACCATATTACTGTAGTTCATCTATCAGAACAGTTTTGAAGATTCTCCGATTGAACACCTGCACTGTCATGAAACATATGCAGTGCCTTAATTAGCGTTTAATAATCAGAAAAACAGGCCTGCGTTGGCTAAAACGACAGGCTTGCAAGTTTCTGTGACACTTTAGAATGAGAAGCTTAATTGATTCCTACATTTGCCAGATGCTTGTCATAACTCCCTTTATACAGTACCATCCTCCTCCTACACTATATAAAGCTTTCATTTCTATTTCTGCTTTTACTGAAAGGTAAAACTTGCCATGTGTGATGGTAAATTAAGCTCATGGTCTGTCAGTCAGCCTTGAATGGCAGCCCAATCTGTGAACTTTGAACAGTAATTAAACAGTGGTTTATAATATGGTTTCTTGGCAATTTAAAGGGCATTGAATGTAATGTTAGTTTACATTTGGCCTTGGGTGTGAATGACTATGGGAAGTATGTGAGTATTGAACAGATAACTTGATATCTTTTTTATAACATATTAATTTATACATTTTATGTGACCATTCTGTAATTTTAAGATATTAAGCGATCACTGTCAGTCCCTTAGTAAGGTAAAGCAAATACAGCTTATTAACATTTATATGCATTCATACTTTTACACTGCAGGATACCATCTTATCAAGTGAAAATATCCTGAATACAATCAAAATGTAACTAGTATTTCTCATTACAAGATGCAACAAACCAAATGTAAGAGTATGCAAACCTATTTAGAGATTTTCAAGCATCAAATAGTATTGTTATATTGGCAGATAATTTTATAAATTTTAATCATTTATTTCTAGAAAGACACATAATATGAATATTTCAATTAGCTTAATTTCCTCAATTGTCCAGAAATAGGTGTAATGATCTTGTATTTGGTTTGATGTAATAAAGCTTTTAATCATTTCAAGGTCTCAAATTTCCAAGCTGTTAAATACCTGTAAAGTTAGATATGTGCTAGATTAAAAATATTTTTTTTTAAAATAAATAAAAAAAACAACAAAAAAATCAGCATTATAGAATATCAGCATTCCAAGGTCCTTGTCAACTTTCATATTAGCAGTATTAACATTTTGAGTATCTTGAGACCATACTACTGTATGACAGTCTTCTACTTTAATGTTATTTATTTATTTATTTATTTATTTATTTATTTATTTATTTATTTATTTATTTATTTAGCTGCATTGTTTTTGTTATTACCGAAACGCAATTAACCAAACCCCAATCTTTTGGGACATTTTGCATGTCCAGTCACTGAAGCACAAATTAATCGTAGAGATGAGAGTTAAGTTTCTACAACTAGAGAATTTTTCAAATTAACGCTAGGGTCTTGCTAATATGCTCTGACTATGATGCCAAAAGCTAGATGAAAAGCATCTGATAGATTTGTTGTTTGTTATGCAAATCAAAGTGTTCAGTTCAGGTCTTACATCAGCCCGTTTTAACTTGCGTTTGGTTTGATCACTACCTGCAGATGTTTTGTTTGACTTTTTTAAGAAATAAATTTGCTAGAATTTTATTGTTCATTTTTGTAGCAATTCATTGGAACATGGAATCCGTTTCTTGATCATTTTTTTTTTAGTTTAACAAATTTTTACCTGCATGTTTGTGCTTGTTTTGTAAGACTTACCTTGTGTTCTGTGATTGTGCACACTATTCGCAGCCCTAGTTAATATCATTTACAATCTTTTGTTTTGATGTGCCATTGCTCGATGTTCATTTATTTTCTTCTTTCAAAATGGAACCGGTTGCATCTGTATTATTAGGTGCTTTTCTTTTTTTTTTCTTTTTTTCACTTTTTTCCTCCACAGTGAGACATAGATTTAATTCTCAAATGCTTTCAAGTCTGTCATACTGCTGATGGTTCTTCTGCAGATGTTTTTAACCTTGAAAAATAAAGCACTTGTTTTCAAAGTACCCAGCTGAGGCTAAGGGATTTCAATATGATCTTGAAAACTTGTTCAGTATGAACGACTGTATTAATGCCCTAGTGGAATATGTTAATTATACTTAACTGTGCAAAAAGTCTTTGAGGTACACTTCAAATATACTACACACTAAAACAAAATGAAGTTAAATGTAATTCAGTGCTGGGTCAATATAAAAGATTAATTTAGGTTCAGTTGACCACACGCTATTGTACTCAATGCACTTCACACAAACACTGGGTTTTATGACCAAGATAAACAGCTTGAATACATGTTTAATTATTAAATTAAGAAAGAAAGATAATTGTAAGCTTACACGTTACTTCCGGAATCTATTTATTTGCATGTCATAAATGTGCCAAGATCTTTGCAAAGTTTAAAATGTGCTAAATAACACATTTATTTTAAGCAACAACATTTTGCTGACCTTATTTTCTTTCTTTATGATATTGGATATAAATGTATTTTGATTCACATTAATAATGGGAACATTTTACGATACAAAATTGTGTGTGTGTTTACAACATATTTACGCAAAGTATACATATTAAATATATAGACAATCATGAATCCATTTCTCAGAATGTAATTTCTTAGAAAGAGATTTTTCAGAAAGTAGATAGAAGATTTATTTCAGACCCGTAATGTTTAAGCTCTGTCCATTTTTATGTACTTCTATATATTTATCCTGTTAGTGCACATTTACTGAAGCATGGGTTTAATCATGTTTTCTCCAGGCCAGTTAGCCTTCAAACCAACCTGCCAGCTTTAAAAATCCACTGCAAAAAACATCCACACACCCAAACCCCAGTGAGTAGTATGTTTCACAGTGTGTTCAACACAGCATGCCTTAGTGATGGCCTTCAAAAAAAGCAATAAATAACATGACAGGGCAGACAAATCTGTTTGGCATACACAAACCTTGTATAAGACAGAATGTTTTTGCTTCTCTCTGCTTGGGAGTTGGTGTTCATTACTCTATAAGCGTGGCTAAGCTTCTCCGAGAGAGCCCTCTGCTGTCAGGAAGAGCCTGATGCTTAAACTTTGATTACTTCACTTTCTTTAAATTCACTTACACACAACAATAATAATAATAATAATAATAATAATAATAATAATCATCATCATCATTATAATTATATTTATATAATCTCGTATTGAATCTGTGTGTGTGTGTGTGTGTGTGTGTGTGTGCGCGTGTGTGTGCGTGTGTGTGTGTGTGTGAGTTTAAATTCTTCCCAGATTTTAGCTTGTGTGTAGTACATAAAGTGAGAAATTCTGGGTATTTGCTGATTGGCTGGTTAAAAAAAAAAACCACACACACACACATTTTAAAATGTTTTTCATTACACTTTTTACACATAAAATCACATTAGAATGCAGGGCAGTTTGAGCTATTAAAGAGGGAAATGTGTGGTACAAACACCAAATAATTGTATCATTTTATAATACTCTTGGTGTTACTAAAGTTCACTGAAATACCAGTTTGGTATTAAAGGTATTAAGAAGAAACTAGTTCCAAGTCCAAAGCCATAAAGAACCAAGATAATAAACAGAATTCTGGCTTTTTGTATGTACATAAAATTTTCTTGGTACTATTAAAACTTTGTAAAATGTGCAAACTACTTATTTATTTAATACACAGAACTTAAAACAAATGAAGATAAAAACTATACATTTCATAGATCTATTTGCTCTATTTTGCTGCCCCTTCTACATGTACTGTACAGTATATGCTCATTCAAAAAATGATATGAAAGCAGTTCCAAACAATAAGGCCAAATAAATAAGTAATCACAGGCTTTTTCAGGCTCCGTGTGTTATTGACCCTGATGAATGTTTTTTGTGGTGTTATTACTCACTCTGCTCCAATCAGCACTGAAATCTTTACGCAGTAATTGATTCCCTGCTAGTCCGACTTGCCCTGCAAGAGGTTTAATAATCTGCGGAAAATTTGCATCTGCAGGAAACTAGGCAAAGTAGAAAATATGCACCCCACAGTTTAATGGTACATATTCTCAACAGCAGTGTTGTTAAGATCAAATAAAGAGTATAATAAAGGTCTTTTATACCTTTGAGATTATATTGTGATTGTGTGTTTTAAGGAAACAGCAACGCTAGTAGTCGCAAAGCAATGCGATGCTGTGCAGACAGCGTGGTTCCGAAATCTGAGTCTACTTGCAAGCAAGAACAATGTTGAATGAGATGAGAGATTATTCTCAGTGACTGAAAAAGAAATAAACAAATTATTAACAAGTGGGTGAGTCCAGTCTTGAGGTTCCATTCAACCCTTGTAAAATTTGAATATTTATTTCTTTTCATTCTTTACTGAATAGCATATGGGTGTGTGAGTGTGTGTGGGATTGTACAATGTGACGGGTTGGCACCTCGTCTTGTGCCCGCAGTCCTCTGCCATAGGCTTTGTGTTTCCCAAGACCCTGTGTAGAATGAGACGTACAGAAAATAGACAGATACTTGGATTTATAACTCTTTTCAATCTAGCATTAACTTCCTTCCATCTTTGTGGTATTCAGCTGTTGCAACTTCCTTTTGATTAAGTGGCTTTAAAATAATTCTGAATATATATACAGTATATATAGTCTATAGGCATAATGTGTTAACAGGGTTGGGTGAATGTTGTGGGATAAGTTATGGATTCACACTTTGGGGGAAAAAATAAAAAGTTTCTAATGATTACATTAAATGGTAAAATGTAGTAGTTGTATTGCAACAGCTATATATGGTTGAAATGACAATAAATGCTATATTGACTTCCTGGCTTCTTGACTTCTATTGGGCTAAGACAGATAAATAAGAATTTTAGGTTTTAGTAATAATATTTTAAGAAACATGCACACAGGTTGATATGAGGGACTTTGCACCGGACTCCTTTTACTTTATGTACTTATTTTTAATCCTGATATCAGCGGACACAAACGGCACCCACATCAATTACCGTGTGATCAAAACATCAGTGTGAGCAGGATGCGTATATTCAACTCTATTCCAGTTTAATGTGCCGACTTACAGCTAAACAGCTTAAAATGTATTCATTTTAACATGTTCCTGGATAACAGCTTTTTTTATCTGAAATAACATTGTCATATGTACATTTAATGGGTAAATATTACATATGTGATTTAATTATTGATATCAATAAATACAGTGTCGGATTCAGGCATTTTACACCAGACAGCTTACGTATTCCTGCAAACTCTGTGCATGAACATGTGTACGGATGAAGCAGAGGTGCTCAGTAGGTGATCAGCATCCAAGAATAGCAGGAAACAGATGTCACTGTACTACAGAGGAAGGGATCTGCACAGCAGGTGCTGGAGTAGAGCCTTGGGGCTGACCTACAGCACAAAACATGGACTAAAAAAAAAAAAGAGGACAGACAAGACAAGGATAACTGAATCCAGCACCGCAAACACATTTAGCTCAGTCTGCTTTATGAAGCAAAATGTTGTTGAACTATTCCAACACCTAAAGATAAATATGGCATTTAAAAAAATGTAATCTTGCCTTTTAATAATCTTTTTTTTTTTTTTTTTTTTTTTTTTTTTATATGTAGATGACTGCAGAGGCCATCCTGCGACTTGCTACCGATCCTGTGCTTCCCTTCTTGCCCTTGGATATAGCACTGGACATTCAAAATAAACTCAAAGGTAATGTTGTCTCTAAAAGTTTTACCAGGAGCAACCGGGTCCAATAAATGGGATAGCAAGGTTCCTTTATAAAAACAGGACATCTATCTACCTTTCACATCAGATTATATGCTATTAATAAATGTCTTAAGTTTTATTTATTTATTTATTTATTTGGAACCTGGCACAACAACAGTCATAACAAAACACACACTATGATATAAAAAACAACCCTAAGGCTGATTTTTACTTTCTAGCCCTGACTGTAGATTCCTTACTATCAGTGTCAGGTGATTATATGCACCCTAGATTTAATCACCACATTTATGATATTTTTCAGCCAACATCACTATCAGCAATGACTGAAAAGTGTGTCAGGATGTCAGGTCAATGACAGAATTTCCCAGAACACACTGCAGCCTACAAATATGGCTGCACTCTCAGATCTCGTCACATTCACGTTAACTTGACTTCTAATCACAACAAAATCAATCCCACACAGTACATAAGGACTTTGGGAATGTGGTAGCCTAGTATTTAAGTTGTTGGACTACCAACCGGATGGTTGTGATTTTGAATCTCAGGTCCACCAAGCTGCTACTACTGGGCCCTTTGGCAAAGCCCTTAACCCTCCATTGCTCAGTTTTATATTGAAAAAAAGATAAAAATGTAAGTCGCTTTGAAAAAGGGTGTCTGGCAAATGTCATACATGCAAATATAATGTCTCCTGTTCCACACTCACACTGTGAGGTAATGCGCTGTGTATCACCAAACCTATTTCTGTGCAGCGTTATTCTGGTTTTTCTTCTCAATGCAGATTTTGGCTTTTGCCCAAATTTCGATGTTTGCCGATCGCCTGACCCTAGTCAGTAATTAACCTTATTTTTGGATATAATTTTTTTAACACTGTTTTGGTTTTGTTCACCAGCCCCTGTAATAAAACCTCAAGCTGCATTTGCATCTGTCTTCACCTTCATCTCAAAACAATATCTAATACAATGATGAACACAAGCTATGAGTTCTGTAATGAACACAAGCTATCATCCTATTGTCACAAAATGCAGAATTTCAGGTGGGAAAAAAATTAAATGAAGAAGAGACTTTTTTTCTTCCAGCCAAAGCTATTCTAAATAAGCAGGTTACTCAGGCATAATGGCATTTTATTCCCAGCAGTTTTTGAAAAAGGAGCCATCGATTAGACTGGCCCCAAAAGCTAGAAAATAAAAGTGGTGCACATTTAATCATGAGACAACTTCATCAAGAGGAACCCAGGGGTCGTAATCAGCTCTGAGCTCTGGCCTACTATTCATTTGTGCCTGCCCTGTCCCACTTGCAGAGCTGAATTTCTTTCAATAATATTAAATTATGATGCTGAGGGCCTCGTATATCCATCCGTGTCACCTCTCATTCTGCAGAAAGAGTAACGGAGAGTCAGGGCTCCCCCCTGAGTCCTCTCTGTGGCGCTGTGCTTCTCACATTAAATATTCATGCAGACACAGAGCGGGACAGGTGAGGTGCATAATTGCCACATAATCCTGTCTCATACAGACAGCCTCCAAAGCCATAAAGCTGTAAAGTATTAATATATCATCAGCCCCTTCCACTACACACATGAACCCACCCACACACACTCACACATCTGCAGCTGCTTAGTGATGCAAGCACGAAGTGTCACAGAGACTTGTGATGCATGAGAGAAACAGCAATCTGTTTAAAGTAAATGAATTTGGGTCATGTCCTGGATCATATGACACATTATTGTGAATATTTATATTTTATATTATAGAAATTCTCAAATCTGATGCTGATTTATTTCTTATGACTGTGAGGTAAATCAAAGGTTTATATTAATGTACTGGTTGTAATATATTATAGTAACAGCTCATTCAAACAGATTACTACGGTGGACACTGCACATACTGTAGTGTAAGGCTAACGACGGATAAAAATGGGAAGATTTCTTTAAGGAGACATTCATTTAACACGCTTTGTAAAAGATGGAGGTAAAAAAAAAAAGCCTAAGTGTGGAAGTCATGGCAATTTGTGGTACTTTGTGGTAACTTGCTACTGCTTCGTCTTCTTCATTAAAAAACAGTTAAGAAAATGCACTTTTATATTATAGGTTCTATAAGAAATAAGATTTGACCATTTGTTTTGGTGAAAAGAACATATGTATGGAACTATATTTTCTGAAAAGATTTAGAATAAATGAAGCCAGTTCTAGGAAGTCTTTCTATGTATTTTTTTTTTGTTGTTTGTTTGTTTGGTTTTTTAATTTAATGGACCATTAACAGTTTGATACAACTTAGTATGAAGAGGTCAGATCAGAGTTGCATACCAGCTCAAATAGGCCAATCCAGTCTCGATTTCATGTGCTACTGATGCACCACATTTGCCTGTACCGTTTTAGAATTGGGACCCCCTTTAATAGTGTAATGTTATAGATAGATATATAAAGCAGTGCGGCTGAATTTCATAGCAGTTCCGGCTGTTACATGAATGGTAGGTTAAACTGAATGTGCTCGTTCTATATTACATAATCGTTTCGAATTAAACATTGATTTAAAAAAAAAAACACGATGTTGTTAAACCAAGTATAACTGTTTAATGTTAATATATTTATACTGTGACTGTTTAGCACAGTTCACAACACAACACTCGGACATTCCATTACAACATTAAAAAAAATTGAAGAAAACTCCTTAGTTGACGGTACAGGTGCAAATATTGCTTTATTTACATCCTTTATAAATGATACATCCCCACAGCATCTCTGAGTCACTTTTCTTTTTCGTCATTTGCAGAGAGTCTTGCTAGCTTAACAATAAATGATTTATTTATATTGTCTGAAGCGGTGAAGGAGACCAAATGAGGTTCTGAACTAATGCTTTTAATTTGTGACCACCTACAGACTGATTTACTGCATAGTACATTTTGCCTAGCAATAAATATGTAGCATAAAAGCTTGGTGGATTAATAATTCCAGACAGTTGAGCGAGTTCTGTCACTCTTTCATCTCAGATATGGCTGCTGATTTAGCTGATCTAGCTGATCAAACGCCACATGAAATAGAAGTAACGAGATGAGCTGTGTACAATTAAATCATTCACCCGGGTACGCGTTGTATGTTAGATTACAACAGCAGTTTGAAACCCATCACCAGTTTAAGTTCTGGACAATGCGCTGACTGCATAATTGGCTCTTGTTCCCTATGGCTTTCCTTTTTTCCACCTCTAAAGCAGCTCATCAGGTTGTAATCAATCTCTATCTGAGTCAGATGTGAAAGAGAGTGAAAATGACAAAAACACCTCGTATAGCAGCACTGAAGCCGAGAGCCACGGTTGCACACTTTTCTGCATGTAACGAAGAAAGCGCAGGTGCGGTGTGAAAAGGTGCAGAGCCAGATAACAACGTCCTTGCGAAATGAAAGGGCGTTCACACAATGAGTTTTCCAAATGCCATTTGAAAGCTTACGTGACAATTTTTCTAGCATCTGCCCAGGGCATTGACGCTTTGTTTTCTATGTCTTGCTTTCCCACATCGTGTCCTTGGCTCAGGACTTTTGCGCATTCTCACTTTACTTTCAAACGTGATATTTTCAAGTTTCTCCTTTGATTTGTTACACTTAAGGCTTCGCTGGGCCCACGCCAGCACCACTGTCCCTCCACGTCCTCAGCAGCCCCTCCCTCTACCCCTGTGTCAGAGTGGGTGATAGATTACAGCAATCCTCCCACATATTTCATAAGCGCTGTTCTCCCTGCAGAGCGAGGGACATGGAAGTTTGTGGAGTGGGAACGGCTTCTTTTGCTATATTTATCCTCACTTTCTTTCTCTCCTCCGATGACTTGTACAGCACGCATATTCTCCAGTGGCTAGAATTTTCTTGACTAACATCTTTCTCACTTTATCAGACACACACACACACACACACACACACACACACAGATACATGTACACACACTTACTGCAGAAGCACCCACCTCACCCACGCCAAAGCACAGCATCTGACAGTAGCCAAGGTTAATTACAGACAAGTTAAACTGAACTCGAATATTTTGTGCACTGTAAACAAACAGACCATCTTTGGAACCCAGGAGCACGGACGTTGCTGGTTGTACATTTCTCATATTTAAATTCAGTTTGATGTTTCTATCTCCTAATTATATTTTGTTGAAGAGCACTCACGCCCAGCCTGCTCACTGTGGATCAACAGTTCATGTCTGGTCACATGTCATGAGGCTATTAAAATGGACTTGGGATTAACATTATGTAACAATCGCAGCTTGTAATAATTTACAAGAGTGTTGTATAATTGGAGCGCAACAGCAAAATTAAAAGTAGCGTGTTGCATTTTGATTTGGTCATGGCTGTTACGCTGACTGAACAGCCTCCTCTAATTACTGACCTTACTAGAGCCTGTTTGCACTGCAGATGCGCTCATTTCCTCACACTCATTTTAGCAGAGATGTAAATGCTTTTCTTATAGTTTTTTTGTTTACACATTTATCCATAATAACAATAGAATTAATGATGTCGTAGTATTATAAATCTTACATCAATACATGTACCCTTTTACCTCTATTTCCCTCTCCCTCATATTTTCCTTTTTCTTCTTCTTCCTCTTCCTCTTCTTCTTCTTCTTCTTCTTCTGATAATAATAATAATAATAATAACAATAATAATAACAATAATAATAACAATTAGTATTGTTATTATTATTGTTATTATTATTGTTATTATTATTGTTATTATTATACATTTATTATATGTTTTTTTAAATCTCATATCATGTTTGAAACACAGGCAGCCAAAAAATCATAATAAAAAAGGACCAATAACTATTAAAAATATACAGATATACAAAATGCATTTCAGTGGCCTTGTAATATGCAATTCATTTGCATCTTTGGTTTTGTTGCTATTTTTTTTTACTTCCCCCATTAAACTCACTTGATGAGACATCACACACAGACACACACACATATGTACACACTATACACAGACCTTTTTGTCTTAATATACTTGTAAGGATCTACAGATGTAGCTTTTAATGCAGCCAATTAATGTTATGCCTGCAACTAAATCTAGCAGTAACTATACTTCAGTAACGGAAAATGTGAAAAAATAAAAATAAAATAAAACAAAATACATAAATATATAAATAAAATATACTACTATTTATTATTGGTATTATTATTATTATTAGTATAATTTGTAGTAGTTATTGTAATAATAATAATAATAATAATAATAATAATAATAATAATAATAATAATGTTTAATAACATTTAAAATGACATAATTAAAATATATATAATTATATAAATATAATTCAAATATATAATTAATATATTAATAACGTTTGTCTTTGGGACCATCTAAAAGTTCCCACAAATCTCAGATATTTTTATCCTTCTGGTACCCCATTAAATTTGTTTCTGAATGAATATATAGAAATCTCTCACTATTTCTACTTATCCAGTAATGTATAAGCTAATGCAGAAGTTAACATTTGTCTTCAAAAATTCATGAGCATCTAGGATTTTTGCCAGACGCCTTTGCTACAGGTATGACAATCTATTAATGATGATTCACACACTTTATTCTCTTTAATCCTTAATAAACCATTTTAGTTTCTCTCTCTTCCATGTGTCATTCCACAGATGACCCATTAACCAGACCTGATCTTCTGGCTGCTGCTGCATCCTTGCGAGACAATTCTGGCTTTTTCCAGTCAGATATTATGCGCCCAGCCAACGACCCAGAGGAGCGCGAACCTTCCCATGTGCGCATGCTGAACGACATACTGCGAGACCTGGAGAAAAGCTTTCTCATTTCAGACCCGCCTCAGGGCTTTTCACGGTAAGCACATCCAGCCTAAAGTAATGTTTATACAATACCCGTTTCACACATAGCTACTTAGACTTTCACTTCATTAGTGCAAAATTTGTTCTTACCTTTTTTACACTACTTATAATGTTTATTATCTAAAGCATCAGTGAGAGAATTCTCTTTAGCTTTAGATACTGAGCTCAATAATTAATTAAGCAACTGGACTGTACAGTAACTGAATGAAATGTTTATATGAAGGAACAGATGTAATGTTTATGTAGGCTTTATTTATAATGTAGGCATAATAAATGAGAATCCATGCTTCATGCATGCCGAAATCAGTTTAAATATACCATCAAGGGATTTTTATGGGCATGTAGGAAAGCAATGACTTGGTTCAGACTCCATAATGTGGTTCCAGGCTCCCATCATTCATACTAATAAACCAATACTCTGGGGCATAAGAGAGTATTCTGCAGCAAACCTTAGTCCAACTTGTGAATTTGAGGATAATATAGCAATTTGTACATCAATCCAATGAAACCTGGGCCCAAGGTTTGGTTAGTTTTACTTTTAATGAAATAAGCTCTTCTTTAATAGAATGGCATGTTCAATACTACACGTGACAACAGCTCTTTTTGGTTTGATGTTGTTAAATTGGATCTTTCAAGCTCTCGTTAGGAAATGAATAATGACATGATACTTCTCGTAGTCTATTGGGGCTGACTACTCAAGGCTGCACGGACATGCCGATTTGCATTTCTGTCAAATACATTCACCCCACTCAAGCCTGCCTGTAAGAAAACACTCAATTGTATTTCCTCCAAATAGTTCATGTGAATGAATTCCATGTACAAAGCTGGTGTACAATTTTTTTTATTATTATAGAATATTTAGTCAGATTTAAGCTTACTACAGATGGCAGAGATGGTTGCAGTTGCTTTATTATTAAAAGAAGACAAACAAACAGATCCAAAATCTCAAGAAAATTTGTGGGAAAATAAATGGCATATGAATGCCTCATGTACCACACATTACACATTACACACATACAGTAAATTTACAAAAACATAGAAGTCGGAAATTAATTCTGAAATCATGCTGGTGTGTCCTGGAATGAGAGAAAACCTTTTGTCCTTACTATCTCCATATGTATTTTTGTACATACACATATTATTATAGAATGAGCTTTTACAACGTGAGACTAAGACTTTGAGCTGCAAATATTTTGTTTATTGTTGTAAAATATACCATTTACCATCTCTTTGAAATCTCTTTTTCATTTTGTCCCAAATTCATGCACGCATATAATCCGCTGTTATGACACACACACACACACACACACACACACACACACACACACACACACATTCACACACGCACACACAAACATGTACACACATTGATCTAACTTATGGGGGCCCATCACTGGCAGAGTTAGTAATGAAGCTAATGCAGCACACAAACACCATGAGTCATTTGTTAAATGGCAAACTGTTTTGGAACTAACTGTGCTAAACCACTTGGAATATCCAAATATTACCAGGTGGCACTGGCTACAGAATGTGAACCATTATTTTGTACTGAATCCAGGATTAGGCTCTGTCTCTGTATGTTTAATGTCAAGAGCTGAAAATGTCAAGTATTTAAATACTCAGCTGTGAGGAAGAATGACGATCATTTCATGTTCGTCCATATGTACACATTGGAACTTGATTCATTTCCCTTGCTGTTTATAGAACAAATTTCTGTTTGTGAAATCGGTGGCATTAAATTTTACATAAAACTTCTGAGGGAATGTCTATGGAACTGGTTTAGTCACTATGTTACAAATGTATACACTCTTTGAGAAGGTGCCTTAAGAGTTATTATATAGTATGTTATAGACAGATAGGTGTTTGTAGCTTATTTTACTTTCACCCTAAGTGACAGGGCAATCATCTGTCTAAACAGTGCTAATCTTCCATTGAACACTTTAAAAGCTTATAGGTTCTATATAGAACCATATACCAGAAGGTCTTTTCACTGTCTCTTCAGAAAGCTACAGCCAATAACTAGCTAAACAACCACTGGATTTTGTTATCAAACAGAACAGTGTTTCTCTCCTTGCGGTGACTTTTCTTTGTGCTCCTAAGCAGCAACGTTAGATCGTTCCCCACAGAGCCAGGGGAGGTTTAAAGATACAGATTTGAGATTGATGGAAAGACGAGTGCAATCCGTGCTACGTGCGAGCGTTGTGTTTAAGTAATATTGCATCAATTCTGGATGAACCTTGTGTATCAAAGTCACCGCAGATCTCTGGTTTAAGACCTCTTATCTACTTCAATCACTCTCTTGCTATGTGGTTTTGGCATTCTGCTGCTTCATAATGTTTATAGACAGAAAAAAGTGAAGTGTTTTGTTCACTCGAGTTCATTGAAACACTTTCTATTGTCTCTGTGACAGAAAGTTGTAATCAGAAGCTAATCAAAAATTTGTGGAGTGATTTTAATTAAATTAGTGACAGGTGAATGTTGGATATGCACAGAAAAGCTACCAGTTGTCTCTATTAGTGGGGAGAGCTTTCTGGAAAGTGGACAATTTCTGCCTTTTTTTTTTTTTTTTGTCAGTCAGATGCAGTCATAGGAATGTGAGATTGTATGCAAAATTCCATTCTCCTATCTTTTGATTGAAAATAGTAGAACTCATGTATTTTGAGGGGTGTAAGTAAATTCACTTCGCATTTTCTTAATTTAAATACCTGTTCATGTTTTGCAAGCAAAGACACCTGGCTTATACAGGACAACAAATAACTTCCAAAAATATTTGAAAGCTACAACAACGATAAAAAGCTATCTTTATCGGAGAAAATATAAAAAAAAAAAATATTGAAAATTATGATGCCATTTCCAGTAAGGTAACATACCTGTAATAAGAATTGATACATTGTTTTTTGTGGTGCATTGTGGTATTTTCCCTGGACTAAACTTTCCAGTGCACTGAAAGGGCTTTGCGATTGAGACAACTCAAGTACCTGTATTACTGAGGAAAAGGTAATGCTTTATATCTAAAGTAATGAGCATGAATTTAACATAATAGTTTTGCTTCTAAATTTCTTCAGATGCCTGGATTTGATTCTGTGTGTGTTTACTTGTTTATGACTATGGATCATCCTGCACTATCTTTCTCTATGTAGTTACCCTGCCATGGATTTTTGGACTTGCACTTATAAGCAAGATGCTTAGAAAGTTCCTGCACATACATCTGGTTCTTAGATTCTTCATGTTCCACGATAATGAGGAGCCACCTAATGTATATCTTATCTTATCTATGTATCATGAAATCCACCATTAACCTGAGTGTTGACAATATAAGGAACAAAATATGACAGGGTGATTGGTTTTAAAGATATTATCCATGGCAGCGTAGCAATATATGGCCAAACACAGTCAGTTTAGTTATTCCTTTTATACCACAAAAACTAAGTCCCTGGAAAGGAGGGCTATAAAAACAAGCACATTAATTAAAACCATGTGACTTACAGCTGGCATTACTGTCATATCTGCTATTCTGAATATTCATCTAAGCCTTCTGAACAATCAGATTGGAAAATTCAAAAATTCAACAGTGCTGTGGTATTCTAAACAATTATTTGTTTGTTTGTTTATCAGACTATTCTATTATTACTCTCATATTAATACACTGAATATGTTTTTGAATTATGGATGTGGCTAATGTTTTATTTTGTTATGAAAGAATTTAAAGAAGAAGAAAAAATCCATTTGATTGTAAAACAGCTTAATTAGAAAAAACAAATTAAATGCATAATAGTACTAGATAGATAGATAGATAGATAGATAGATAGATAGATAGATAGATAGATAGATAGATAGATAGATAGATAGATAGATAGATAGATAGATAGATAGATAACAGATAATAATCTATTTATATGTATGCATTATTACTGTATTTCTTATCTGACCTGGATGTCACACTTGCCTTCTTCATCTTAGTACTTATTTGTTTCTGTTTCATTGATTGGTTACTTATTTGCAATTTCTTTTGAATCCACATTGCATTGTTCTGTACACACTGTTTAACATAGCTCATATTTGGGCTCAGTTTAGTAGAAATAGTATTCAAAATTATGCCTAATTCCTAACATCATGCCCCTTATCACAAGGCTTATTCTCACACGTGATAGTAATCCCTCATGAACCAATTCTTCTTCATCATCTTCTGTTACTCGGCCTGTAGACATACCCTGCCGAGTGGTGGATGGCTTCTCATGACTGTGGTCATGACCTGCTGAGGGGTAGATGATTTTTCTTGCGACTTGCTGTCACATTGGTGATTAGACTCATCAGAAACTGCTCAATCTCAGCTTTATCTTTTCTTTCTAGCTCAGTTTTCTCATCTAATTTTTTTTTTTAAGTTTTTAAAGTTAGATGTATTGTTACAACTCCTAGACGTTTGTTCAAAATTGTACATCCTGAGTATTACTTTTACAGTTTCGATATTTTCCCATCTCCCTAAAATGAAAAGGGGATGATTGATAGCTCACGTCCCTAAGTGGATGAGATTATATCACTCATGTACTGATGCTAGGTTAAAAGTCTGGTACTGAAGTTAAAATAGTCACTAAGGTGGTGAGCATTTGGTTTTGTAGAAAATTGCATGGCTTTTATACAAAGACATATAAAATGGTATGAAGGTTATGGTTAGGGCTAGAGGCAAGGTTAGTGGTAATATCTTTTCTTACAACATCATTCATAAAATCGAATGAAGATCACAACGCAACTGACGCTGGATGTGACATTAACACAAGGGCTTCTGCTCAGTTTGCTTGAATACAGAACTCTCTCTCTTTTTTTAAGAGGCGGGCACAGAAGATGTTTTCTGGGGATTTCTATTCATTCATTCATTCATTCATCTTCAGAAACTGCTTTATCCTGGTCAGGGTTGTGATGGACTAGAATTTTAGTTCATTGTTTGTTAGTTTATTTATACACACATTCACAATATTTGCTACTTTACATAGCCAGTCCACCTATCTGTATGGACTATGGGAGGAGAACTTTCAGGAAACAGACACAGGAATGGCAGTGCCATAATGCAAAATTCTGAGGCCCACCCCTAGATATGCAAGCTGGGACCTCAGTGGGAAACAAATTATACAGTATATGTACAGTACATTATGCAGTGAATATACAATTATACATTATGTTAGTAATAAAAGCCTAGAGGTTATGTGTAACATCTTTAGCCTTTCTAGATAATATTAAGCTCGGTCATTTGTGGTTGAATGAAAGGATAGTCTCACCAAGACCAATTTTGCTAGCTAGTCATACTATGGCATCCAGAAATTCCCTTTTAAGAAGCTTAGTAAAATGTTCTGAGACAAATTGCTACTGTTACACAACACACATTTTAATTCACATCTAAGTCAAGAGAGTGTGCCTGAGAGAAGGAAAGTGTGAAAAATTGGAAAAAAGGCCTGTCAGCCTTTGTCCTGAGACTAGAAACCTTTGACATGTACGCCTATTAAAAAACCAAATTACCGTTGTAATAAATACACTTAATAATTCAAATAAGAATTCTCTTTCCACCTGTCCTTAGTTGAAAAATGCTTAGTGGGAGGTGCCCCGCATGGCTTGTGCCCCTCCCCTACACCAGCAGGGCATATGGAGAACATGCCCCCCACTGCTTGTCAAGAATTTGCTGAGATTAATGTCTCAGAGATTCCCTAAAAATATCAAATCTACAGGATTATTCTTAAAAAAAGGACAGATGAATAGAAAATTACAGTGAATTAATTATATATATTTTAAATTATTATAAGTCCTATATTTGTTCTCTCTTGATCGAGTTATGGTTGTATAAGTCACCTTTATCTCACCTATAGTTTGAAGGAGAGATTTAATGGCTTGATTTTTAGATAAGGTCCAGTGTGTCAAGGACCTTAACCTAAGAATAACCTATTTACAGATAAAGAATGGTCTCATTTTGTTCTGCTTAGGTGTGCAGCCAGTTAAACCAGCGAACCAGCAAAAAATCAATGTGCGGCCCAGAGCTGTTATGAGAAAGGCCCAAAGCATCTTATTTTTGCCCTACAAAAGTTCAAATAATAGTTCCTCAGCTTCAAGCTTCAATCGTACCTAAGTCCGTCAAGGTTGTAGGAGACATACTGGCATTGATTTTCTAAGTGTGTGCGCTTCCCTAGGAGTGAGTATTTCTGGGTGGTCATAGCAGACATTTGTGGATGTCTCCTTTATTAAAAGTGTGCTATTTAAAATATAGAAACAATCCATGAGCTGTCTGATCATCTTAGGTTAATTTTTTTCTTGATTTTTGTTTTGAAATGCCATGGGTTGTTTTTTTTTTTTGTTTTGCTTTTTTTTGTAATAATTGTCATATGCAATTTGAGATCTTCTATTTTATATCTTCTATTCAGTAGCAGTTTAGAACAAGAGCACACTTAATCAATGATTGGTACTGGCCTTGAAAAAATGAAAATAATTTCTTTAGATTATGTTATTTAAAGAAAAACAAAATCTGAACTGGATCTCTTCTGTTGCAGGAACATTCTCTATGGACTGAATACAAAATCTCAAGGCTTTGCCATCTTGAAGTCCTCTGCAGAAGATTTTACACACAACAGCGTGAATCGGTCTTTGTCCCAGGTGTTCAGCTCCATCTGTTCAGCTGATAAGCTCATCCAAAGTGGTCTCCAGCTTTTTGAGAATGATCCTAACGGTTCACTTTGAAACAATCACCGCAAAATGGTGCAAGGCCAGAACCAGACTTCATTAGGCATGAAAGACACGTTTGATAATGGAGTATGCGGAGGACACTTCTCTATCATGGATGGTACATGTGACTGATTTCACATGCATTTTCAAAGGAATCAGATATTTAAAGCTACTTGTGATTGAGAGATTTTATGAGATATTCTAAGGGGTTCAGATACATTATATTGCCAAATGTTTTGGAATAATTTCCACAGCCACATGTGTGTAAAAATCAATCACCCAGGCATGCAGACTTCTTCTACAAACATGTGTGAATGAATGGGTCACTCTCAGGAGCTCAGTGAATTCAAGCATCTTACAATGGTAGGTTGCCATCTATGCAGTAAGTTTATTCATGAATTTCCTCACTATTAAATATTCCATTGTCAGCTGTTATATAATATAAAATATTCCATTGTCAGCTGTTGGCATTATAACAGTAGAAGTAAAAGTAGAAGCAATTGGGCGCAACAGCAACTCAGCCACAATATGGTAGGTCAAGTAAAATCACCACCAGCACCAACTTTTTCAATCAATAGCTACCGACCTCCAAACTTCAAGTGGCCTATTTGCTCAAGTACAGTGCATAGAAAGCTTCACCCTTTCATGGGTTTCTCATGGCCAAGCAGCTGCATCCATGCCTTACATCACCAAGTGCAATGCAAAGCGTCTGATGCAGTGTTGCAAAGCAGGCCACCACTGGACTCAAAGCAGTGGAGACGTGTTTTCTGTAGTGACAAATCACGCATCTCTGTCTGGCAATCCGATGGATGAGTCTAGGTTTGGTTGTTGCCAGGACAACAGTCCTTGTCTGACTGCATTGTGCCAAGTGTTGGACTCGGCCCCTTACAATAGTTCCATTGAAAGTGCTTCAGCGTATTAAGACATTTTGGACAATTTCATGCTCCCAAATTTGTGGGAAAGGTTTGCCGATGGCCCCTTCCTGTTCCAACATGACTGCCCACTAGTATACAAAATCAAGGTTCATTAAGACATGGATGAGGGAGGTTGGACACAAATTCCCATAAATCGTCAAAAATACCGATAAACACACTCCTAAGTCTCCTAAAGCTTACCCAGAAGAGTTTAAGCTGTTATAACTGCCAAGTGTGGGCCAGCTCAATATTAAGCCCTACGGATTAAGAATGGGATGTCATTAAAGTTCATGTGCATGTAAAGGCAGATGTCCCAAAACATTTGGCAATATAGTGTGTTTCTCACCAATATCATGGCATATGTACAGAAAAACCCTACTGATGAATCTATAAAGAAGGTAAAGCTGTCCCAAAGGCCTAAATAAGGCACGCCATAATGGATCAGAATCAAATTATATTTTCTTCTCTCAAGAGTTTTACCTTTTATTTTTATACAAGTTATTTTAAAAGATACCAGAATTTTGTCTTCAGAGTGTCTTAGCATTTTTAAACTCAGGGAAGGTGGAAGGAAAATATATATATATATATGTATAAATTAATTAAAGTATTTTGTTTATTCAATTTTATAATTTATTACACCAGTAATGCACTAATTTTTATAAGGCACAATTTCAATAATGCTATTTTAAAAACAAGAGCTTACTGGCCATTAGGAAAATTTCTTCTTCTTTCTTTTGACTTAACTAAGATGTGTGCTTTGTAAGAATGATAGATTTTATTGTTTGTCTCTCAGAAAATTTTCTGAGCTGCTAAATGGGAAACTCCAAAATATAACTAGCTAGCAAAATTGGTACATGTTGAGACTGTCCTTTTATACAACAATGCACAACCAAGCATAATATTAGCTAGGAAGGCCTTTCTTTTTTCTTTTTTTTTTTTACACATAACCTCTATCATTTTTTTTATTTACTGTATAATGTATTGTATAATAGAAGTATGCTGTATAATTTCACACTGTGGTTCTCAGAAATGGGAGAACCAATTTGACAAAATCTTCTTTAATTTTGAGCCCTGTATTAGATTCATGTAACAAAAGCATTCATTTGGCACTTTCATTTATATACAGCCACTTTAAAGCATATTTACAGAGTGATTTTTTTTTTCTTCAAGTCAAACGGGTCATAACAGGTCTTGACAGTGTTAGTGTAACGATTTGAACTCATAAAACAGCTTATGCTCATTCACATTATTTACAGGTTCACTAAAAATGGGCAGAATACGATTGGAAAGAGACCATACAAATTTTTCAGTCTTCAGTTCTCCAGTATAAGTGAATCCACTGTAGCCTCAGTTCCTGGTTTTGGCCGACAGGAGTGAAATCTGATATGTTGTGCATTTTGACACTCATTTCTGCACACTATACTTGGCTATTTGTGTTAATGTAGCCATCCTGTCAGCTCGAACCCATCTGGGCATCCAACTCTGACCTCTTTCATCAACAAGCCATTTCTGAAACACAGTACTGCCACTCACTGGATGCTTTTGCCGTTCATTGGATATTATTTCCACCCTTTTGTGTAAACTGAAAAGAGACTGAAAAATCCTGTCTGAGATCAGCAGCCCTTCCATACAAGACAGCCGTGCTACAGTTACAGTCACTAAGATTACATTTTCCTCCATTCTGACGTTTCATGTAACATTATCTGGTTATTGGCCTGTATCTACATGATTTTATGCATCATGGTGCTGCATTGCATAACTTTCTCAACTTTGCCACGTCACTGGACATGCTCACATCCAGTATTCACCAACAGTTTATGTCACTCACGTTGCCAGAATTTGCCAGGTCTCAATGAAAAAAAATCTCGTGTCATTGCAAGTCACTGTATTACTGAAAATGTCAGAAGACATCAATTTCTGCATTATGTGAAAGAAAACACCATAGGTAAGAACCGTTGTACATGCAATGCACATACAATTTCTTCTTTTGGAGCAGTGTAATACGTCTGGGGCAGTTCAGAGTAAATAAATCACAATTACAAAGGGTTTCATTATTAGCTATGAATCATGTATCGATGTTTCTATAAATAAATAACTTATTTTATTGTTGTCAGCATTTGCACTATTGTTATGTTTCAATAAGAATTTCCATCTATCAGCTATTGTTTTTTTTTTGTTTGTTTGTTTTGGATGAATCTTTGATTAATAGGTTATTTAGGAATGCTTCAGGGAATTAGTTTGGCCATGAACTTTACATTATTGAAGTGCTTTAAATGAAATGCTTACAGTATATATACACAGATCAGGCATGACATTATAACACCTGACAGGTGAAGTACAGTATACACATCTCTTTATTATGTCAATTGTTAGTGAGTGGGATATATTAGGCAGCAAGTGAACATTTTATCCTTAAATTTGATATGTTAGAACAGGAAAAATAGGCAAGCGAAAGGATTTGAGAGAGTTTGACAAAGGTCAAATTGTGATGGCTAGCAACTGGGTCAGAGCATCTCCAAAACCGCATCTCTTGTGGGGTGTGACGGCTGGCCTGTGTGGTCCTGTCCAAGAGACGAGCTACTGTAGCTTAAATTGCTGAAGAAGTTAATTCTGATTCTGATGGAAAGGTGTCAGAATGCACAGAGTATCACAGTTTGTTGCTTATGGGGCTGCATACCCGCAGAGTTCCAATGCTGGCCCCTGTCCACTGCCAAAAGTGCCAACAATGGGCATGTGAGCACGTGGGCTGGGCACGTTTGTGTTGCTCACCTGGGGAACCATGGCAACAGGATGCACTATGGAAAGAAGGCGAGCCAGATGAGGCAGTGCGATGCTTTGGGCAATGTTCTGTTGGGAAACCTTGGGTCCTGCCATCTATGTGGATGTTACTTTGACACGTACCACCTACCTAAGCATTATTGCAGACCATGCACACCCTTTCAGGTATTCCCTGATGCCTGTGGCCTCTTTCAGCAGGATAATGTGCCCTGCCACAAAGCAAAAATGGTTCAGGAATGGTTTGAGAAGCACAAAAAAAAGCTCAATCCAATCGAGCATCTCGGTGATGTGCTGAACAAACATGTCACATCTATTTAGGCCCCACCTCGCAACTTACAGGACTTAAAGAATCTGTAGCTAATATCTTTGTGCAAAATACCACAGCAAACCTTCAGGGGTCTAGTGGAGTCCATGCAGGGCTGTTTTGGCAGCAGAAAGGGGTCCAAAATAATATTAAAAAGGGGGTCATAATGTTATGCCAGATCGGTGATGCAAAAATATCAACAATGTATACTTATTTTTTCTGCTGGCTTCTATGAGCTGTACCCTGTACCGTTTTCCAATTCGGAAATATTTATTAGTAAAACAAAACAAACCTGTATTACTTGAAACAGTACTCTCTACTTTTTTTGCAGCAAGCACACTGGATATATCTGGTTACATGATTAGGTCAAAGGAAATGTGTTTTTGCAAACATGCAATTATGCTTCATTTGAACAGTATGTAATAAATTTGGTAAATACTGTGTGCTGTAAGTAATAAATGATCAAACTTGCACTAAGATAGTAAGAAGTAAACTGGCAGTTTGTTATTTTGCCCTTGGCCATTTTTTCTCCAGCATGTACATACTGTGCAGAAGGAATAATTATATGTACTTGGTGTTTGAGTTCCTGTTGGCTGTTTATTAAAATGATCATAGGAAAACCTTGATCGGGTTTTTTCTTACTCTGCGCAATATTTATGTGGCGTTCTGATATATCTGAAGAGAAATGTAATTGACAGAGTGCATTGTTGGTAGTTTTTTCCACCTTTGTCATTTGAATGTACAGTATAAATTAAACAATAAATTCCCTGACATGCAGGCTGTCAGTGCAACAGTAGTCAAACACACAGCTCTCAATTAACATTGATATAAAACAGTAGAATGAGCTTTTTTACGTAGTAAATTAATATAAGTTGCAACTTGATTACCCTTGCAACCTAACATAATACGCATGAAATACATGGATACATAAACGTATTGTATTTTTCCAGTAATTGCTTTTTGTTTACGTTTCTGATTGCAGCAGTTCTGACCAAAATACTGAATCAGTGTTTTTTGTTTAGTTAGTTTGCTTTTGCTTTTTGATCTGATTACTCAGCAAATATATCATTCAATTTGGTGTTATGAATTTATGCACTTATTAAGATTCTAATCTATAAATAAGAAGTATACATCTCTTTTGTCCAGAGCCTGAATGATTAGAACTAGGTTAGAAATAGATGGAACTTTTGCGTAAACATGGCAACCCTGTATAGAAAAATAAACTTTCAGGGAAAACTGGCCTCATGAATGCAATCTGTGAACCCTAATAAACAGACAAACCCAACCATTTGGGAAGTCCAGTCTTCTTGTATAGATCAGTGAACAGCATGGAAAGGGGCAGTATAAGATGAATGCTTTCAACTACATCTCCTGCTTTTGACATGCTGCAGTGGGACATTTAATCCCAGTCACATTATACCACAAATAAGGCAGAATGTATAAATAATATATTTATTATATGCCAGATCTTTTAAGACATATATGGCTTCAAACAGAGAAATATGAAAGTACAAATTACTATTAATGCTAAATAAGCATGCATATTATAAAAAGCGGGGGCGGGGGGGGGGGGTGAATATTTCAAAAATTTGTGTGCATACTAAAATTATAAGTATTATAATTATTCCCACTAGAAATGTACAAATTTGAGTATGAATACTTATAATTTTAGTATGCATAATTAAAAAATAAGTATGCACATACATCTTTGAAGTACTTAAATTGTAAGTATGCATAACCAAAAATTAAGAATGCTAAATAAATAAACTCTCTTTAACTCTCCAAGTTATTTACAGACTAGGACTGAGACCGTACAACTCACTAAAAACGTACATAAAAAAATGTACTACACATGTAACAAATATGTTAAACAAAATTGTAAATAAGCATGGATATTACGTATACATATCTAAAATCTGAGTATGCACACTTGACTTTTAAGCATGCATACCAAAATAAAAAGTAATAACTGAGACAGACCATAGAATAAATGAACAAATTTACAGTGCAAATGAATGATTATAATAAAGATTAAAAGGATTATAAACCAGTCCTTCTGACTCACAGGGTCCATTGCTCTTGTGTAGATCAGAACAAAGCAATCTAGACTGGTTGTAACCAAGTTTTAACTGAGTCACTCCATGCCAATAATAGATTAATAAACTTGTTGATGTACAGTGCTAATGCAGTTCCCCAGCCTCGTTGACTCACTGTAAAGTGTACAGTGTAGGATGCAGAGTTTGACAGCTATCCCATCCCCTAAGTATACGCCTGAGGAGAGCATGGTTTACCTCCACAGTCGGCCTAACCAGGGAATGGGATAGCTGTCAAACTCTGCAATCTGTTTGAGTCTTTGGAAATCATTACAAAGCCGGAGAAGGAACAACCAGGCTTCAGTATGAAAATGATGGCAAACTCTGTCAGACTCTTCTATGATCTCACTCCTTAACATTTGGATGATCTTTTGCGTGCACAGAGCCCACGCTGCCTTCCAGTGCCTCATTGATGTCGTTCTCCACCCATACAAATACTTTGTGTCAGTCTATCACAATGACATCATACAGTACACTCCTCCACTTGGTTGGACTAGCTGTTCCAGGGGAACATCCTGGGAGCGCTTTGGAAGGCTGTAAGTGCCACCTGGGGTTGACCGAGGCACAGTACCTGGGGTACTGCATTGGGCGCTGGATGGTGATGCCGCGAGAGAAGAAAGTGGAGGCCGTCAGAGAGTACTCCCACGACCATGGCATCAGTAGCTAATGCAGTTCCCCAGCATCGTTGACTCACTGTAGAGTTGAAACTTAGCACTGAACCCTGTGTGCTAGAAGGAATGGTTTATAATTATGTTAATCTTTATTATAATCAATCATTTGGACTGCAAGTTTGTTAATCTATTCTGTGATCTGATCTGTCTTGGTTATAACTTTCAGAAATTTGGACACTATTTTGCGTACTTAAATTTTTGGTATGCATGCTTAAAATTCAAGTATGCATACTCAGATTTTAATGGGTGCATACTTAAAATTTTAGTATGCATATCACATTTAAGTATCTATACTCATCATTCATACTTAATATCCATACTTAGTTTGTGTATTTTTTTTTAATGAGCATTCATGTTAGAATATTTATTGTATAGTTTATGTACATATTTTTTCTCCTATTTAGTCCTAATCTGTAAATAACTTGGAAGGTTTATTTATTTTGCATGCTTAACTTTTGGATGCATTCGTAAAATTCAAGTATACATACTCATTTTTGAAGTATGCATACTTATAATTTGAGTATGAATACTTATACTCTTTTATTCCAGTGTGTGATGATGATTCCCCCCTCCTTTGCTGAGCCACCACCATTCACTAAACTAACATACCCAAGCAAAGATGTACAAGTCAATAAGAATATGTACAAATAATTCACAATAAGTATACTGCACAAGTATGCATATTAAAAGAAATTGCACACAAGTATGGATACTGAAACATATGCATACCTAAAGAAAAGCATGCACACTAAGAAAACAAGAGTGCCTACTCACATTTTAAGTATGCATACAAAACAATTTAAGTATATTAAATAAATATACTTACAAATTACACCAGTGTGCTACATAAAACAAAGACAGACCTATAAGGAATTAGTAAGTTAGTCCTAGCCACATAAAGTGCATCTGTGCAACCTGGTGCAAATAGTGCAAGACAAGACAAAAAGACAGAAAGACAGTGCAGGACAAAAAATACAAGACATACTGTAAATGCTTTAAACACATCTCCTGGTATACTGCAGAGGGACGCACATGCCCAGTCTGCTCATTACTTTAGAGTACCTGTAGTTGTGGGTGATCACACACCAGCTCTGCCATTAGGGGTTGCACAAGTCAGAGCACACTGAGTGCCAGTCCTAAGCCTGAAATCCTAAAAATGGGAGGGTTGTATCAGAGCATCTGGTATGAATCCTGTGATAAAACAAAATATGCAGGTTGCAAACCCTAATGGGGTAAAAAAAAAAAAAAAGAAAGAGAGAGAGAAAAAAAACACAATTCATAAAATAGTTTGATGTCTAACAATTCAACAGGGAGGTCTAATAATATCATCTCAATTTTGTCCAACATTCGCCTTTCCACCACCGCCTGCAGACTGAGCTTTCTTCATTAACCTGTTTAGCTTCTTTGTAACTTTAGCTCTAATACTGCTCCCCCAAATGATTACAAAAAAATAATAAAAATACTGCATTTGTAAGCACCGACATGTATCCATATTTATTTTGTGTAAAACCTTTTTTTTTTAAATAAAGACAATCCTCCTGGGTCTGTGTTAGTGTTCTACAGTATACTGTAGGTTCTCCAATTTCCACCCACCTGTTGAAAGCATGCCAGTACTGTATAAAATGTAAGTATGCATGCTTAGAATTCGACTACACACACGAGTACACTTGAATTGTAAGTATGCGTAATGAATTGTAAGCATCAAAAAAAAAAGTGCAAAATAAATAAAGTCTTTAGTGTATTTACAGACTACAGTAGGATGGAGACATTACAACTCACTAAATATACGTACATATATACTACACAATAAATACTAACCAAGAATGTATAAGCAGTAACTCTTAGAATATGTAGCAACACCTACTATACCAACTCACCAGCAGTAGTATTTTGCTTCAACTAACTTACTCAATGGATTAATTAGCAAGGTTTATCTAGCAAGATTTATTTTTCTTTTTTTTTTTTACATGCTACTAAAGCGTACACATGAAAGTACAAATCACTAAAAATACACAATAACTATGCATAGTTGTAATGGGTACACAAAACAAATCTGCATGCTAAAAATGCATACAATATCGTACTATATTTATATTTTATTTACACATACTTGAATTTTAATACTACGATTAAATACGAAGGAATATTGTACATGCGAGGACATGACTGCAAGAAGCTCTCTAAGATTTCTGGTAGAAATCTTGGTTCATACTTGAGGTTCCTAAAGGAAGAAAAGTTTGCTTTGTTGTTGAGATTGAAATAGATTTGTTAAGAATAATTATATCTTTTTTAATAAGTAAGCTATATATGCGTTTAATAACAGTAATGCACTGCGTATTAAAACAGCAAACACACAATGAGGGTAATTGGCCAAATAAAGACTGGAAAAAAGACAGAAAAAGGTTGTACGGTCCCTGTACAGTAGTATGTCAAATAACAGTGCTGATGTACAGCTTTAACATGCTATGAAGTAGGCCTAAGGCTCCATGCGATTTGGGACACAGCCACCGAGCAGCTCGAAGACTTAAAGCGACAGGACTTTACTGTAATTTTTTATTTTTTTTTAAATAACAATATTAATAAATAAAGGCTATGAGATGGAGGCTGCTGAGGAGGAAGTGTGTCAGTGCAGTGCCATGGAGGAGAAGAGTGAGAAGAGACAAACATCTCCGGTGTGTTACAGAGAGCGGAAGCAGCGGCCGTGGAAGAGGAGCTTTATTTATCTGCAGTGCTGTGAGTAGCGGAGATGCAGCTCGGGTTTAACGGGTTATAGCACAACCTCCACATATTCACATCGCAAAAATGACCTAAGCGCGAACGGTGAACTTATAAAGCTCCTTTAGAAAGCTTGCTGGCGTGAAGTGGACGTGGAATTTAGAGAAGAAGAAAAAAAAACAATATTTTGCAGGGCTCTCAAGTTATATAGACAGGCGAGAGTGACATCTCCAAACCAGCCAAACACAACAATGGGGCTGTTGTTGTGTTGGGTAAGGATCGGTGTACCCTGTATACACACACACACACACACACACACACACACACACACACACACACACACACACACACACACACACACACACACACACACACAGAGAGAGGGAGAGAGGCAGAGAGAGAGACAGGGAGAG